>NW_003345200.1:3137526-3263897 GCF_000150975.2 Nannizzia gypsea CBS 118893 | reverse complement strand
ACGCAGAGAAGGGCGAGGGTGCCAGCGCATGTGGAACATGAGACGGGCAGGGGGTGGGAGATCGTGCGACGCGATGGCTGTCTATTAATACCAGCTAGTGAGTGCATGTACATAAGTGAGTGCGAAAGCGCTGCTAGAGAAGTGCCCTAAAGTGAGCGGGAGAACTAGGCAGCGCGCCGTCAAGTCGGTACTGAGGGATCCCTCGCTGCGCTTTTGGTGGGCGTTGCTTTTTCCTGGCTGCTTTAAGCGTGGGTGGTGCCGAGGCGTGGTTGGCCATTGGGACGGCTGGGCGGGCTGGGCGGGCTGGGGTGGTTTTCGCAGGCGGCTGAGTCATGCTGAGCTAAAAGCGGCGGGTGGGCTGCGATACCGGTGGAGCCGTAAAGTGGAGCCTGGTATGGTAATGGTAATACGGTAACGGGACGACCAGCCAGTTGGGATGAAGAAGTTGATGTTGATAGAAAAGCGAAGATGAAGATGGAGATGACGGAAGAAGAAGATAGAAGATGATAAAGCAGAGGAGAAGTGGATAGGAGATGGAATAAGGTAAGAGTAAAGAGCAAGATAGGCAAGAGTAATCGTAGTGTGTAGAGTAAGAGATGGTAGAGAGGGCAGGGAGTAAGTGAGAGTCTCCGTAGATAGAGAGCGCCAAGGGGTGCCAGAAGCGAGAGGCGAAACGGTGGAACCGCCCAAGCTAGTGGGTGATGGGACGGAGGAAGAAACAGAAGCAGCAGGAAGGTCGAGAGTAAAAAAGAAGCAGAAGAGGCACGCAGGTGTTGCTTGTTGATGCTTTTTTCCCGCTCGCCTTTTCTACTCTGCCTCCCTGCTCCTTCTCTCCTCCTCGCTATCTCCTCGACTCGTCCCCGTCCTCTGTTGCTGTCGGTTTCGGCCTTCTCTCTGTCTGCCAGCGACGTGGGAGTTTTCTATTTCACGCAATCTCTCGACAGACGCAAGCGAGTGAAAAAAAAGCCGCCCCCGTACAAAGAGTGAAAGACGCATACATATCTATCTCGCACCCTCCGACTAGCCGTCCCATCATCGACAAGGGAAAAGAAAGAACAAGAAGCAGAGGGAGAAGAAAAAGAAGCGGATTCCCTTCCTGGCTTGCTCGTCCTGCTCGTCCTGTCTGTCTTCTTCAACCCGTCCGCTCGCATCCCAACTCCACGGATTCGGGCTTCCCATCGCTCAGCTCGCCCGGCGTTGGAACCACGCTCGATACCCTCATTGGCTGCCGTCCCTTTTTTCTTCTCTGCACAGCTCTGGGGTTTGCGTTGGCCTCTGGGCTCGCTCTTATTATTTATTAACTATAATAGCACATCAGTCGACCCTGGCTGCTCTCGTCTGCTCGATATTAATACTAACTACGTACTCCTGATTCACCCTGGCTTCTGCTCACTGACCACCTCTTCCGCTGTCTCGCCAGCCATGTCGGACTCCAGGGAGCCAGGGAAGCCCGGCGGCGACAAGGAGAAGGAGGATACGCTCACCAAGTACATCCAGCGCATGAAGACCGCCCTCAAGGGGCCTCGCAGACCGGCGGACATGGACAGGAGGTCGGTCGTCCCTTTTAGTTCCCTCTTCGTCTCGTCTTATATATATATACATCTATATATCTTTGCAATGGTTGATATACTAACATGTAAACACCGGTAGACCGCACCTGGCTGCTCGTCCCAGAGCCGCTGCACCCGCAGACGCCGACCTCGCCGCAGACCCAACAGCACCAGCAGCAACAACACCATCTGCCTCTCCTTCGCACAGTCAAGGCCCAGGTCAAGGTCAACCTCCAGCTCCTCGCCAGTGGACCTCCATGCAAGAAGAACGCGCCCGCGCCCTCTTCGCTAAGTACGGCCTCACTCTCGAACCAGGCGAATGGATCACCGGCCCTGCTACTGGCCTGGCTGCTGCGTCCCCGGCCGGCCCTACGCCTACTTCTACCAGCAACAACATCAACATCAACAATATCAACGCCGTCGCCGCAAGCAACAATATTAATAACCAGGTCGAACGGATCGAGAAACCCATCCGTATGCGCGTCCGTCGTAACTGTCATCGCTGTCTGGCTACCTTTGGCGCCGACAAGGTGTGCGTCAAGTGCGAGCACACCAGGTGCAAGAAGTGCTTCCGCTACCCGCCTTCAAAGTCGGAGACGACCTCTTCGTCAGAGCCCAAGAGGGAGCGCGTCCAGAAGAAGATCGTTAATGTTGCTGCCAGTAACACCAACACCGCTGCTGGCGCCGGTACCGCCACTTCTACTACATCTGCAACACCCGGTACCACAGCTGCGACAACCACTGCCGCTATTGCTACTGGTGCCGGTGGTACTGCGAGTACAGGTGGCACTCGCGATCGCGCAAGGGATGAAGGACGAAACACCTGCCCCGAGAAGATCATGTTGACTATCCCCAGTCGGACAGGCGGACAGGATCTTGTGCGCAAGCCCGTTCGCCAGCGTGTGCGGCGGACCTGTCATGTCTGCAGCACTTTGTTCGAAGGCTCTGCCACCGAGTGTCTGAACTGCCATCATCTCCGGTGCAAGAAATGTCCTAGAGATCCGTACGTCTTTTGACTTTTCCGTGTGGTGTTTTTCCTTTTATCTACCGGCATACATATACTAATATCGTTTTTACAGGGCAAAGATAGACAAGTATCCGGACGGATACCCTGGCGATGCAGAGCCGCCGTTTGAGCCACAGGAGCGGATCTGGAGGAAACCTCGTCGGCGCGTTCGGTGGACTTGTCATGAGTGCTCGTCCATGTTCACGGGCGGAGAGAAGATATGTCTTCAGTGCCACCACGAGCGGTGCGGCGGCTGTATTCGAGACCCGTACGTCTACGCTCCCTTTTTCTACTTTGCTTCTTGAACTCGTTTCTAACATGACAATCAACAGGCCTAAAAAGATCAAGCCAGAGCCAGACCCAGAGATACTTCGGCGTGTCGAGGAGAAACTGGCGCTTATAGATGTCTCTTCCTAGACTAGAGATATCAATCAACCAACGCATCACCATCACCATCACCGCCACCACCACCACCTACAACGACATTCACCTTCGCTTATTTACTTTCTTTCTTTGCTTCTGCTTCTACCACATTGGCCTGCTTAGCTAGCTGTTTTTATTCGATTTACTACATGACGGTTTACGACTCTCACGCTTGCCCTTTTATTGCCGTTACTACCCCTTGACCTGACCTGACTTGACCTAACTTGCTTCCCTTGATTCACCTTGCCTTCCGACTGGACCGGCCTTTGCTTCATGCACGCCCTAACGATCTCGCAAAGATTGATAAGCATCCTGTTGTTCTGTGTCTTGATGTATACCCTCGCCTCGTCCCTGCTACTACTACCTACCACCACCTATCACCATCTACCACATACCACTACTTCTTTACTACATACACAGAAAGACTAGACAAGCAACTAAAAATCTAAGAACACAGTTTAATATCCGTCCATATTATTTCTGCACTTAATATATAAACTACTATATGTATATGATCTACTACGTATATACTCCGTGTCTGTCCCTCTACTTATCTCAGTACCCCGTAGATAAGGCCCCCATCGCCGTTTCTAGCAAGTCCATGCCATGCCAAACAACTCCTGACTCCCTACCCTGTCTGCACCCCTGCCTATACTCGGCCATCAACTATTACTTTTCGTCCTCCCATGCACTGCATCTGCATGTTCACTCGCCTGTCCTATCAAACCCTGTTCCAGCACAAAGGCCAGAAACATGACTTGACTTGATCCATGTGCATGATTTCCCCACTAAGTAACCCAGCGTAGATAAAATCAGCCAGTCATCAGCCGCCTCTCATGGAGCAAGACAGGGGGGACAAAATGCAGTCGGTAGTTGTAGCGGTAGCAGGGAGGAGAGGATAATAAAGGGCCATCCCCTTGACCAGTCGGTCGATGGGCTTCTTCTGCGGCCTTTTTGCTCCTGCATTGGCGTGTTCTGGTTGGTCATGTTAGTGAGAAAGGAAACCGAGTCAGAGATTTGCTCTCCCCCTGTCATGCTGTGCCATGTCCAATCAACCCGTTAACTAGCTCGCTGGCTGGCCATTTGGGCTCGCTCTCGATCTGCTAAGTTGGCGATTCGGCTCTTGATTCTTCGTCATTTCTGCCCTTGGGGCCGGACGGTAGAGATCTGGTTGGTTAAGCTTCTTCAGAGGATTGTTTTAGGGTATTTTGCGATCACTCATCTCGCCCTTGCCTCCCATCTCATCTCGATCAGCCGCTGAACACGGGGGAGGGGGGATACGTAATTAGATCTCTTGGGTGCCAGCCAGCGTAGTATTGCGGCGGTACTCTAGCAGCTTCATCCGGACCAGGGCCGTCAGTAACACGTGTGGCACTTTCAGTTCGCTGGTGCATGCAAAAGACCGTACAGAGTACAGAAGTGGAGGGGATAACTCTCTCACGCGCGCTGGATGCATGCAGTCCGTCAGTTGCTGTGATGCATCATCGGTGATTATATATGCTTCATATCCCTTGATCAGGCCACTGCCTAATCGCGAGCTCTAAGCATGTCCACCCAAACTGCAAAGTCTGTCGCTCGCTCGAAGCAGTAGTCATCCATATGCCGCATTCGAAACAACCACGCCGATGCATAAAATCGAAATTCAAATGCACAAGGCTTCGTAACTATCGTCATGCAGCAGAAGACGGGCAGAATCAAAATGGAAAAGCAAAGTCGGTTCGGTCCCAACCCTGCACCTCTTGTCTTCCGAACATTCTGATATAGGCCAGGGTATACACCTTTATACCCCCTGGTTGGGAACGATCCCACCCAAGAACGACTGCCTCCCTGTGTCATGGCCTCTTCTGGGCAGACCCTCCGTCGCCTTCCCTACCGTCCGTGGCACCACAGGGCAAGACCAGGCGGGATCCGTCACCCCGTTTCGTCCACGCTGCGTCTGCGTTCCAGCTCCAGTCCTGGTTCCAGTCCCAGTCCCCAGTCCCAAAGTGACGGAACGGGTAGAATCTTCTCCCGTAGCCTTTTTCTCCTGCTTTCTTCTTCAGTGAACCCTTATCGTCGAACCCCATGCAGTCAGTCTTTTTTTTTTTTTTTCCAACTTCATGGCTTTTACTCAAAACCCATGGTCATGGGAATCCCATGCCTTTCGTCCTTCGCCTCTTGCCCGCATCGTGGGTGAATGGCGAATGCAACACCAGCAACCTGGTTGGGCCAGGCCTTCTTTTATCCTTTTCTTTCCTTCTTGTCGGTCGAGAAAGAAAGCCTTGTTTATGCTCTTCTTATCGCATGACTCAAACTAATGGACACAGGGTAACGATTCGTCGAACCCTTGAGAGTTATGTCGTGATATCTTCTCTCAGATATAAGTGCTCTGTACGGAGTACGGAGTAGGGAGGACGAAATATGTACAGAGTATGCGCCGTGCTATGTATAGCTCTATTTCTGGTGGAGGTTTGGCTAGTCACTACTTAATTATCCCGTCCCGTACGGAGTAACTAGCTAGCAATTGGGACGATGGCTGCTCTTGTCAGGCTCACCTTCACGGCCTGGTGGAACCATGGCGTAGATATGTTTGTCCCCAGAGGGTGCCTGCTGTGTGGCCCCCGGAATGCAATGCCGCTCGTTACCTCTGTGTCGGTATGCATTTGGGACCCTTTTCTTTGCTTTTCTTCCGCCCCCTTCTGCTGCTCGTTGCTTGTTGGTTTTTTTTTTTTGCTGCTCTGCTCTGTTTTTGCTTTGCTTTTGATGCCCAAAAAGAAGCGAAAATAAAAAAATGTTGATGTTATTTTCTTTTTTTTTTGTGTTTGTTTTTTTCGGTTTGGTATTTATGGTAACCGAAGCTGTACCAGTATCAATAGCCGTTTCAGGTACCAATACGGTATATTTAATCACGTGGGAACTCTAACTCGACATAAAATAAAACGAACAAAAAGACGCAGAGATTAAATATTATTATCATTTATACTCCGTACGGGAGGATTATCATGAAGATGGACAAACTTTTTGTTAGAGGGTGTATTTGAACCCTTCTAGCCCCTCGATGGGGGTCTTCGCCGTGCCGTCATCAACCTGCTTGTTTCGCTTCGAGAAGATAACTGTTGTGAATGCCACAGCCACCAGGATGAACAACTGAAACGCTGTAGTCACCCAAAGACCTGGCACATACCTAGGCCCATCTTGCTCTCTAAATACCGTTGATGCAATGATGCCTCCCAGTGCGCCGAATCCAATCTGCAAGGCGCTTCCCACAGCTCGCTTGGACTGGAACCGGATGTTGTTTGACTGGTAGGCGAGGATGGCTGGGATGTTCCCCTGGCAGCCAGCTGCTCCAAGGAAGAAGCCGAAATAACGGACGTTGTTGTTTGGGTGATATGCCGTTAGCATCAAACCGATGATGCAGAGGATACACTGGATGACGATGATGGGTCCTCGCATACGGTACTTGTCGGCCACCCAGGACAGTGCCATGGCTACAACACAGGCAAATGCCGTTGGAGGTGCCGTGAGCAGACTCGTTATGGCTGGAGTATACCCCATAGCCTTGGAAATCCCCGCAAGTTAGTTTGTGGGTAACAACGTTTCGGAGAACACACGATCTCACTTACCCTAATAATGATGGGCGCAAAATAGGTTAAAGCATATCTTGTTACCCAAAATTAGTTATGGCCCATTATCATTGTCTTCCATTTTTTATAAGGGAACTTACGCTGGGACTGTGGTTGCCAGGAACATCAACGAACTATACACGTTTTGTCAGCATCTAGAGCCATGCAACCGAATAATTAGGACGCTGGTTGAATTACAATGTCCATAGCTTCCAATCTGCCAAATGGAGCCTCAGCTTAGCAAGGGTAACCGGGTCAGGAACGGAATCGGCTCTATCCTTTTCCAATCGGTGCGAAATATATTTCGCCTCGTTCACCGTGAGGAATTTTGTCTTTGCTGCTTTGTCTGGGAAATCTATGATGATGAAATAAGCTGCTATGGCAATGACCTGAGTCATGGCTCCTTCAACAATCTATTCCAAGGTTAATCCTGATCGTGTTTCTAGTAACGTCATGAAAATTGGTGCACTTACAAAGATCCACCTCCATCCATGGAAGCCAGCAAGACCTTCCATTTGAATGAGTCCAAACGATAGGATACTTGAAAAGCCGCCGGCGAGAACCGAGGTAAGGTAGAATATAGCCAGCCTTCCGTATCCAGGGTCAGAAACGCCACCAACAACCTGCAAAGCTGAAGAATTTGCATACCTAGTTTGAACCTCATATCTCACATACCAACAGGAGATAAGATAAACACATCCTGGGAATAATCCTAGACCCCGCATTTAGTTGGCAGTACATATGATTTGCACACTAGTTGAGCTTACCGGCCTCGAAAACACCAAGGAGAAATCGGAGCACAACCAAGGATTGATAGTTGTGGATGAAGCCCTAACAGGAAATGTTATCAGTTTTTACACCCGTCACGGCCTCGAGACTGAAAGATGTATACCGATCCGAGCATGATCGTTCCCCAGGCAAACGCTATACCCGCCAGCCATGCGGCGCTGCCAACTTTTCGCAGAAGCAAATTCGATGGGAGCTACATTTCACATGTCAGTGCAACCTCCCAGCGCAGATGCAGTTCGTTTTGACATACCTCGAAAATGAAATATGGAATAAAGAATACCAGCAGCGCGATAGAGTATCGCGAACCGATATACAACTTCAATTCTTGGTTCAAACCCGCTATGCGAGCGCTCGATATCTAGACCACTTGCTGAGCTTGTTTCCTAAATTCAAACATTGTACAGGAGAAAGGACCGTACATTCGTTCTGTCAATGAGGGATATGGCGTACAGCGCGCCAATGATAGGCAGCAGTCGCCAATCTATCCGTCGAAGAAGCTGCTTCTCTCGATGTTCGCAATCTTCCAGAAACTCAAGGGCGCCATTCTCCGTGTCCTCGTCCACAACCGTCTCGCCCTCCGATTTATGCGAATCTCCCGGTTTAAACTCCATGGTGATTTAAGACGAAGAGAAAGAATCGCAATAGTACCATGGAAGGCAAAAAGTCACCTCTCAAAATATTTGGCGGGAGAGAGGACGATTGAGTGATTTTAAACTGGTCGAACTACGGTAGCCGACCTAGTCGCTTGCTCAATAGCAACCGCTCTCGTCCAAGATGTACTACTCCTTAACCCTGCAATCTTGTGCATGGACTCGGGAACCATTTCTGCTTATGATCCGCCCCCCACGACATGCTTGTAGGTGGAGGACAGTCTTCGCTCGTTCATGAACCTCCACCCCTTTGCATAGTTAGACATTCTAAATATATATATACAACCGTAAATGGCTGCGAGTGTGCTGTCAATGCTATACTAAGCTACCGCTAGCATTGTTGTGTCGTTTCTTCCGATAAAGGTTTTGATGATCGGGTGTGTTTTCCGAAAACGGATCAGACTGGACACGAATTTCTTCACACCCACCAGGCCAATAAAGGTCATGATTGTCCGCCTTTCATATGATTAGGTGCATGGATGAGACCGGGGTTACGGATCTCCTCGACTCTGGACCGCCATGAATTTCTTCCCATCCTGGAGAGCCGGGAGGGGATCCCATGCACCGCATTGCATAGCAGCCCTTGGCGCGGATGTTGCCTTGTTTGTTTCCCTCCCCTTCACCTAAACAGCTGATAATAATGGTACTCTGGTTACATAGCTGCATATAGCTCCTTGGTATGGCTTGGGTTGTACTCTGACCCTTAAGGACATTTATTATTCATTATATGGTACTCCGTTAAGGGACGGTGAGTTCGTAGATCAACTGCTGGACCAAAGCTATGTATACAGGGCTGAAAGTTCGTGCACAACTGGTTCAACATTGGTTTTGCCGTAGGGCGAGTCCTTTTGCATTCCATACCCTCGACGAGCTTCTAGACATATAGTTCAGTTGATCTTCTGCGCTGATTCAGGCAGTTATCGCTCAAAAGCCAAACCTTAGACATATGCTCTTCGAACTGTAGCCTCTCAGCTGATTTGCGCTTAACCTCCCTTGACAGACCGCTCCGTCGTTGGGAGAGTGGCGGGCATGGAATATCTGAACATTTGCCATCCTTAAGAGCCAGGGTTTGTTGAGCGACTTTCGGTCTTTGAAGACCCATTCTAGTAAAATAGTGCGCGGAGAACTGGCTGTTCACATGCAGCTAAAGCGTAGTCTAGTCCTTGCTAGAACTAACTGGTTGGTTGGTAGTGGGAGTTATATTGATTTGAAACATAAAACCGGAGACTTTGAGCACTTATAGGCAAGCCATTTTATAGCTGGGCTAAAGGCGACACTTTCGTCCTCAGAAGAATTCGATTCTTACCTATGTACGGAGTATCTGTCTAGATATCAATTAGACAACAATCTTGAGGCGCAGAATGCTCAACTTCCAGCAGGTTCAGCCGCAGATAAGGTTGCCATTCCCTTCCACCGTGAGAGAGCCGAGGCTTTGCCCCTTAGCATCAAGGTAATTCTGGATCATTTCTCTGACGATTTCATGCTCCCCCGCAGCAGCGTAGGTTAAGGCTGTAGCTCCGTTACCATCCTGTATATCAACATCGATATCGGCCCTCCTCAGTAAATAGTCGACATTACGTCTCTGTCCACCTTCTGCTGCGATCATGAGCGCTGTCCTGCCTCGGTTGTCTCTTATATTCACATTGGTATCTTCTCGTGCAAGTAGGACCTGCGCGGCGTTGTCAGCTGTGGTATAACTCAGGTCGTCACGAGCTGCGAACATAAGAGCTGTTCGACCATGGTGGTCTTGTATATTGATATCGGCGTCTGGCCGATTAAGTAGCACATAGACAAGGTCGCCAAATCCGGTCCGCGCGGCGTGCATGAGAGCTGTGCCATCGAAGAGCTGATAATTCATATTGAGTTCTTTTCGATCCATTAGCAAGGAGGCTATGCGATTGAATCCACGAAACGCCGCGATGATCAGCGCCGTGTCTCCGGAATGGTCTGCGGCATTGACGTCGAGATCCTCTCGCTCTAGTAGCAGCTTGACTACTTCAATATGCCCATATTCCACTGCCTGCATGAGCATCGTCCTGCCAGTTTCAGTCGCGCAGTTGATATCAATTTCCTTGCGAGCAAGCAGTAGTCTCAAACGGGATGCATCTGGGTGATATATGGCACGAAAAGCAGGCCGGTGACGGGGAAAGCTGGCATCAAGATCTTCTCTCGCAAGGAGAGCTCTAGCTATGCTACTGTTGTCTTTCCCTATCGCAATAACAAGTGCAGTATCGCCCTTTTCACTGCGTATGTTGAAATCTATATCCTCTCGCTGCAGAAGAAGGTCGACTATGTTGGCGTAGCCCTTGTGTACAGCAGCCATCAACGCAGTAAAACCCTGGTTATCCACAGAGTTAACATTGAGCTGCTTGCACTCGAGGAACAGCTTGACCATCTCTTCGTATCCCAGATTGACGGCGAGACTGAAGGCAGTGGCGTTGTCTCTGTCCGGCACATTCGGATCAAATGAGCCTGTAACGAGTATCTTTGCCATCTGGACATCTCGCTCTGACACGACGAGGTGTAACAGTGACGAACCATCATTGCCACGGCGGTTGATCTGTTTCCTCGTCAGGAGATGGGCTAGCGAAGGGATGGCATGTATGTAGCTGAGAAGGTCCACCGGGCTAAGATGGTCTGCGATGAGATACATGATGTAATCGTGGAGATACGGCGTCTTCTGCTTCCTCCTCGCCGGTCTCAAAGGAACTCTGCATTGTCTCTGGCCCTCTGTCGAGTATGACATGGATGCCATCTGATGAAGCGTTATAACCAACTGCTATGAAATCCAGGAGTAGATGACGATGAGGATGGAGCTGTAGCTCGCTGACTGCCCGACTTTGAGTGAGGAAACAAAAAGGAGGCCTCTTGTCCCAGATGAGATGATTACACAGATCGCAGCAGCAACTAGTTAACCAGTCGGACAAGCAACCCGCCAGTCAGAGTGACTGTCAAACTGGTCTCTTCGCCTTCGCTTTTGCGGCTGGCGATGATGGTTGACATTATTTGAACAGCCAGAACCACCCAATTCCACGTGATAGTTAAGAGGCTGAAGGAAGATGCGAGACGCCGCAATATAAGAGCGTCTTGCAAGCGAAGCAGAAGCATGAGGAGAATGGTTAAGTTCTACAGCCTATTTAGTTCGCTGTTAGCTAACTAGTTAAATAGTTAGTTGGCTTATTTAGTTATATCGGCGGTGCAGAGGGAGCCGGGGGTGGGGATCGGGAAGTAGTTATATTCGAGCAAAAGGCCCGGCATAACTAATACATCGATTGGCATCTCATGGAAATATTCCATCTTGCTGCTCGAGACCTCCTGTTTGACCTCAAGCTATCTCGATAATGCTCTAGGGCAGTCTTCTAGTTCAATTGACGACCGGATGTAACAAGTTAGTTAGCTGGTGCGACTCTTGGGCTGCTGCATTGGATTTGAACAGGGCATTTGCGTCATAAAATTTGGTGAGATTTTTCACACTATTTTGGCCGGTCTTGGGACTCTTGATAGACGATTCATGGATTTCAAAAAGGCTCATTTCGAGTGGCTGGTGGGAGTCTCCGGCTTGTTTTCTGATACTCCGTACACTGAACGGCTGTAGTTTGCTTCCGTCTGTCCCATTCCCTAACCGACTAGATAACTAGCTACGGAAGACCCGTCAAATCAGCTTCGCCAGACGGTCGTAAATAGATATAGTCCCCAGAGCCTGCCGATTCCTTTGTGGGTGTTGCTTGATGGTGCCCCGATGGGCCGCCTAAAAGACTCTATCAAGCCGTCTTGGTTGCTTGTCCGGGTGGAAGTGAGATCGCTTAAGAGGCTCGATCGGAAGGAGTGCATCGAGATGGAACATCGTTGATTGATCTCCAAGGACGGGAGTATATATTCGACCATCTTGGACAGGCGTTTCATTAGGCGGAATGACGACAAGATATGAGGATGGCCCTTCTGTTGGCTGGTTAGATAGCTAACTAACTATCGGGCGAGAGGGCCCTCTCTTTTTCCCTTTTGGGCGACTGGAATTGAGTCTAACATGGTTCGTATACTTGGTTATACAGCAGGGTCCCCCAAAAGAGTGACAAGGAGCATTAGTGACGTGCTACAGTGGGACGGCCTGGCAGAGGGCACTACCAATGGCACGCTTGAGGATCAAGCAAGATAATCGCCCATAACACTCCGTACTGAGGCAGAGTGAAGTTTCATGGCCCTCGGGACGGCAAGACATCCAATCGATACTCCATGCCGTGGGTGCATCGGCCAATACGGGGTCTGCCGTGACGATGAAAAAGGGGCTCAGACATGAATCTCCGAACCCCGGCTGCCCTGCCGTCGTTTCGTAAAGAAGGAAGCCGATTTCATGAGACTCTTTTTTGACAAGTACGGCCAACCGAGACGCCGACGTCATGCAAGTAACTCGATGTAGTCCAGGTCACGGTGCATGAAGCATGAGAGGCGAGGCCAACACAGGCTATGCAGCCGTCTGTCTGCCCCCTGGCCAACGCTGGATCCCTCCACAAACAAGAACGATGGAACCCCCATGTGGTGGTGTTCGAGAAATGGTTATCAAGGGCCACCGTCTCTTGCTTGGCCTGAAACCGGGCGCTAAAATGTGCTTGACTTCGTACCAATCCAGGCCGTGGTTCGTTTGTAATCTGGAAATGATTCCAACGCTTGCACTGCCTCCAGCTGGTTCTTTGAGCCCCCGTTGGCTCCAACCAGGCCGGATGCCTGTTGGTGATTCGGCTGTCCGCAGAGCTTACGCATGTGCTCTCTATTTAACTTTGGCTATCCATCGTCGTCTCGCTTGCGGGCTTGCTGGCCTGTCAAAAGTGCCGTTAAGGTTGGCTGAAGAACTGCATAATGGAGGGCCTTGACTGTCCCCGTATACCCCGGACTTTACTTTCTTTTACTTAAGCACCGGGCGACCAGCCCCTTACGGCGTCGATCTCCAGGGCCTGTAATATCAAGCGTCGATCCTGGGCAGCCCCGTCCCTCTCTATACGGGAGGAGAGAACGAAGGCAAAAAGAGAGAGAGCGAGAGAGTAGGAGAGAAAGTCGGAGAGACTGCATGTAACACATCGTTTGCTGAACAGGACCGTAACTGGCAATGTGCAACGCTCATCTGTTCGAAGTGCCTGCGAAACCGTTCAGGGGAAGACTTTGATATTGGATGTCATATCGTCCAGCAAACGAATATCAAAGTGAAGATGGAACAGGAGCCACTGGAGCAAGGATGTCCCATGTCCGTCCTCGATTGTGCCCTTCCTAACCGCCCTGTACCGATCCAGGCAGGCTCTGCGAGATGCTGTCCCTTGTCCGATGCGAGATCACTGGTCAATAGCTTAGCGGATGGAGGAAGAGGCTTGCTTGCTTGTTTGTCCAGGCTACCTACCGCTAACGCTGGTCTGTCTGGGGACATCCCATAGGCTTCTCTCCAGCTCCTCTGCCCGCAGCTACCACTTTCCTTTTTTCATTCGCCTCTGAGCTGGTAGATGCCTATTTGCCCGTCTATCTATCTGGCGGGCTAGGGGCTTGCGGACGAACTTTGACCCTGGCTTAGTTATTGGGCCCTTGGAACGGAAAACCCGTACATACTTACTTAGTTCTAGAAAAGAAAAGAAAACCTGCGGCAGCATGGGTTTCACAGTCACTTTCATGTAGCTGGGGAAGGTGAATAGGCAGATTCCACTGTTCAATTAGAAAAGAAAATAATACGGGCTTAACTGGAGACGGTGATTAAAAGGATAAAAAAAGTAAATTGAGGCCGGGGCTTTTATATAAAGGGAAGCTTCCTCGACCGCGGCCTCTGTTCTCCCCCAAAGCCACCTTAGATATTTCGCAAATCTACAACTCTACACTCACATACACACCTCTCAAAACCACCTCACGGTTTCGAATCCCCGTACAGACATCATCACAATGGTTGCTACCAAGTCTGTCCTGAGCGCTGTCGCTCTCGCTAGCATCGCTGCTGCCGAAACCATCGACGTCATGGTCGGCCAGGGCGGCCTCAAGTTCGTCCCAGACAACATCAAGGCCAAGGCTGGAGACGAGGTCGTCTTCCACTTCGTCATGGGCCACCACGACGTCACCTTGGGCAAATATGACAGCCCATGCATGCCAGCTGATGGAGAGGGTATCTATTCCGGTGTTATTGACACCGTCGAGAAGGGCAAGGGCGTCACCTTCACCGTCCCAATCCGGGACGACAAGACCAAATGGATCTACTGCTCTGTCGCTAAGCACTGCCAGAACGGAATGAGTCTTGTCATCAACCAGCCGTAAGTCAACTTCAGTATTCCAAAGATGTAGAAGAAGATGTGTATCCAGCTAACATGTTGAAATATCAGATCCTCTGGAAACAACCACGCCGACTACAAGGACCGAGCCAAGATTGTTCCCGAGAGTGGCTCGCCAACTGAGGTCCAGGGAGGCACCCTTGGTGGCTCAGGCTCAGGCGGCTCTTCTTCCGGATCTTCTTCCGCCTCCAACACCTCCACCTCCGCCTCTGGCTCTTCCACTGCAACTCCTACCGGCGGCAACTCCAGCTCCAGCCCCAGCTCTACCGACTCTGGCTCCAGCCCAACCCAGAGCATCCCAGATGCCACTCTCATCCCCAGTGGAAGCATCCCTAGCGCCACTGGTACCGGCGGCCAGACTACCAGCCCAACCGCCTCCCCAGGCTCCGCTGCCGCCCTCAAGGGAAGCGCTGCCCTTGCTGGTTTGGTTGCCCTCGGTGCCTGGGTTGGCCTCTTGTAAACTGAATATGGAGATGAAACGATGATTCCCCTTCTTGTATATTGACCATGCCGTTTTTTTTCTTGTTATGATGCTGCTTTTCCCATCTTCGTTTCGATATCATGTTTTCGCCCGTTGTCCTTGATGGCCAAAGAAAAATAAAGGAACTAATTAGAGTGCAATAAAAACTCATTATACTCCCTTGATTTGGATTAACCCGACTCTTGGGTAAAGAAAGAAACTGCCCTTTCCACGTAAATATTGGCTTAACGTAGAAAGACCAGCTTCATTCGTAGATCATATATTCATCTGAGCTGAGGGGTATCATTATCGGTATTGGCCGTTTAATCGTATCTTGATATTCTCTAAATATTGGCTGTGTTGTTAGCCTCTCGTGAGTTGGAGTTTAGGGTGAAGTTGGATTTTAGTTGTTATTTGACTTTTCAAGCCAGCCTCAAAAATGATGTCCGGGTCTTCAAACATCTTTTTTCCGTTTCTCCGTTTGACTAAGATATCAAATTTCAAAGCCTCGACTATTTACCAGTTAGCTCTCTCATATCTACAAAGAGGGTGATTTCAACCTCTCTACGCTCCCAACTTTCTGATTTTCAATTATTTAAGTGTTCTAGCTTCAGGCACGATCTAAACGGGGTTTGCTACTATTATTGACCGGGCACCATATCAGCACCATAATCAGAGAAATAATACCTAAATGCTCCAGGAAGACATATATCATCTGCTAGAAGTAAACTGCGTGGAAAAATATCCAGGAGACGTACCATAGCTGCCAGAGACCATGGCTCAAGTACATATGGCTCATCAGCTCCTGGAACGGGCACATCCATCAGAAACTGCAGAGCAGCTCTTTGCGGACAAGGTCAAACATCGGCCTCTCTTCTTGCGCCCAACGTCTCCCACTCCATCTGATAATCGATCACGGCGTCGAATGCAGCGTATACGAAAGAAGGAATACTTCCTACGCAAGCAGAAGCCAAAGCCTCTCTCCGCACGTGAGAAGAGAGTTCTTGGAGTCCACAAGCTACCCAAGGAAGAGATGAAATATGATATCTTCAAGGGCTTGAATCAGCTGTGGATTGAGTATATGTGGCAGGTCCTCGATCTAGCTCCACGGCCGGATTCAAATCCAATAGGAAAAGCAGCGGCTCAGGGTGTTGAGAAAAGCAGTCGAATAACCGCTGCAAGCCACGGAAGCAAACTGGCCAGCGCAGATTTTCATGGTGCGGATATCCAGGTTGTACGCAGCCGGTGTGTGAGCCGTGTCGGCTTAAAGGGGATTGTCGTCAGAGACACGAGGTTTGCCTTTGTACTGATTACGACGGAAAATGACGTGAAAAGTACGGATCCCCTGGTCTCCTACCCACTCGCTGCTTTAGATGAGGTTTTTTCCTTTGGCTAACTTGCTTTTACCCTGATACAGCGGTTCCAAAGGAACATACAATATTTAGATTTGAGATACCTCGTCCGTCTGGCCCTGGACTAGAGGCTAGAACGGACCTCGAGGCGAAGAATCTTGTATTCGAGATACATGGGAATCAGTTCGAAAGTCGTGCTCCAGAAAGGGCCAACAAGAAGTTCAAATGGAAGAATCTGGACTATCTTTAAATACCTTCGGAGGGTTTCATGTGATAATTTCTTAAGACGGATGACTATATTCGAAACTTGAAGAGCAGGTGTCAGGATTTCACCAAGCAGCAGCAGAAACCATATCAAGCGCAGCTATGGCATCTGGGCCAGCTCGAAGAATCTGCTGGCTCGACTCTATCAATGTACGTACACCGAGGATGGTAACGATGCCATGAAGAAGGTAGAGAGTGAAAGAGTTGGAATAATCTAGAAGAAGAACCTGGGAAGCTAGGTAAAACGGCGCATGCTGTACTCTAATACATTAAATAAACAATGTAATGATCATTTCCATTTCTGGGTATCGTTATTTGGTTCTGCCTATTTATAATATGTAGTAGTAGGCCCGAAGACAAGCTTTGGTGTGATATGAGCATATTGACTCAAAGCTACTATGGAATCGGACTAGAGTCAAGTGAAGAGCATTTTTCATCACATTCCAGCCCATTCAAGACTGAACGTCCTGACTGTTTGTTCAGAGCCCTCATCATCGGACTTTTCAGTACCACCGATAAGGTAACCTTTTTTCACACCAGTTCCCAGTCGTCCTCCCGCAACCAGATCCATAAGATCGAATTCTTCCTCCCATTCGGTAGAGACCACCAGGAAGTGGGAGTGGAAGCGTAACGGATCGCCAGGATACGCCATGTACTGACAACCAAAACGCAATCCAGGGGAGAGAAAGTACCCTTTTGAGTGCAGGTGAGCAAAGAGTGGATACGACGAGGGAGCTTCTGGGAGATATGCAGGGATCTGGGGTGCAGTTCTAAGTACCAGTCCACTGGAAGTAGCAGGCGTGACTTCTAACATCTGCTCTCCACCGGCCCTAGGAGCAGCATCCTCTTCCACAGTCGGCTTCCTTGGAGGTGCAAACAGAAGCTCGTCATCACCATCGCCATCCTCATTCTCAATCCCTGGTTCCGCGTGTGATGATGTGTCCTCTTCTACTTCTGGTTTTTCGCTTCCAATTTTTCTTTTGGATTTCTTTACCTCTTTAGCTTTTTGCTTTTTCATCGCTATTTCTCGCCTTTCTGCCTTTTTATCGGCTAGAATAACGGTGGCCTGGAGTCCATTCTGCTTCAGTTCATTGAGGTAGCGTCGCTTATCTTCCTCCTGTAGGTTTCTGATACCCTGGTTATGGGCCTGTGTGTCATCCACAACATATGCCACGTCTTTTTCTACCAATAGCCTAGCCTCCTCGGGCATCAACTCCAATGGCAGCCCTAAGAAAACATTTTGCTGCGGAACTTGTGGTAGGGTCCCTACTAGCACACCGCAAATGTGATGTTCACGGCGTAGATATGTTACTGCGTCGATGGAGAAGAGGAAATAGCGGCCTGATATCAGGGAGATGGGGATTGGAAGCTCTGGTTCTTCCCCTGCAGCCACGCCAGGCTTCAAGTCCATGTTACCTGCTGATAGATGCCCGTTAGTTACTGATCATACGTCAAAGAGTCATTGATACAAGTTGCAAAAGCAGCAGAGGCATCACGGAGTCATAGAAATGAATACTGTTCTCAGTCATATATTCCCATTTAATGGGATTCAGGGGATTGACAGATTAAGTAGTTGTGATAATCATGTAAGGATGCAAACAAAAAGGTCCATAACCAGAGAGCTTCGTCACTTACCAGGCAGCTTTCACCCTCTTACGAGGGATGTTTGAATATTTCCATCGCTTTGCTCGTTTTGTTTCTTTTTGTTGTGGAAGAAAAAAAATAAAATAAAAAGTTTGAAGCTTCACGTGACTTACTTTACTTGCGATTAGTCATCGAGTAGTGTAAACTTGGTTATTGTCGCCCTTTTTGAACGACGACGACGAAGTTGAGGATGAAGCTGTTTCGACGGTCGATGAATGTCATTTAATGATGAATTTGCTATCGCTGCTCGGTTTGATTCTGTTATCGCTGCTTCTACTTCTACTTGGTAAGCCCAGATGCAAGGTTTTCTTCCCCCGTTCAGGACCTGTCTAACGCCCATCGGTAGCTCTCTGGACTATCCGTTTCTGTCTGAGAGCAGCGTTTGGAAGCCGGGATGTCGACTTTCGATTGGATCCTCGGGATGGAGTATTCGACCGTAACTATCTACGAACAATGACCAGCGGGGGTCCAGCCCTCTCAGAGCAAATCGAGCTGGATGAGATGCTGAATGAACCTGTCACATACGAACGGGATGACCACGACGGGACGGGATATAAACAGAGTTGATTGTACTGTACTGTCCCATTATACAAGGATTAAAACTCCAGGTCTTCCTTTTTGGGTGCAGAAGAGGCGTTGTGTTGCTGAGCATCGTTGTCCCCGTCGATGGGGGGCAGAGAGAAGGGTTTGATTGCAAACTTCCTCCTGCTTAACGTGAATGCCCAGTCTTCGCCTACGTTTTTGTCCATACCACCACCACGTTCGTGCAGCACCGGGAGACGGTGTACCTTTAGCATCCCCTGTGGCGGCTCTTCTTGGTTTGTGGCTGCTCCAGAGCTTGCCAAAGAAGTTGGGTCGAGAGTATGAGGGAACGGAGCGAGCTCGATTACTCCATCAGAAAGCAACTCTATCCACCGGACTAGCCCCGAGGACCGAGGATACAGTGATATTGGAAGTGTTATCATTGCTGTCAGTCGGCTCGAATAAGTGGATAGCAGGGCTCGGATGTTGTGTAGAAATTGCAGGACATGTTCAGGCCGGCTCGCGTAGGGCGTGTATAGGGCGGGTGAGAGTAGCGAAGGGACGATGAGCCTGTGGACGGTATTGGGAGATGAGCTTTCTATGGCTTCGGACAGCTGTGTGGCTATTGCGGAGTAGGGCGAATCTGTGCTGGCGCTCGGCTTCGTGAGTGGTATGAAATTCATGGACTGCATAGAAGGGTGTGTAAGGCGCTTCGTGAGGTCGAATGCATGACAAAAGACAGCGGGCGCATTGCCCTGAGAAGCCTGCTGGGTGTCGCCTGCAGTTTCTGTAGCTGCAGCTGGTACTATAGGCAAGTTAGCCCTGCACCCCGCCTCAAGTGTAACCACCCTTATTACTGTGAAGCGGCATACCTCTGGAACCAGCGATCCCAAGCCCGAAGCCTCCGAGCCGCTCATACCTCCAGGCAATCTTCATCTTATCCTCCTTACTCCTGCTAGGACTGCTCTCAGAGGCGTCTGCTGCCCCAATAAGCCCAGGAAGTGTCGCCGCCCACTGCCTATCAAACCCCACAACGTGAACTCGATGGTCCTGGACCACTCCCTCGGCGGCATAGTATCTCAGCAACGCTCCCGCGAAATCAGTCGTGCCGCTTTCTTCAACCAGTAAAGAGCTTCCTAGAGCTAATCCCGCATGGCCGGCTAGCAAGTTATCGAGTGTAGGTGTACCTGTGGACGTGGTCTGGCGGCCGTCGACGGGGGAGGGGCGCAGTCCGGGTGTAGCTTCTGCCGGCTTGATCTGCTGCACTGGCTGTTGCGCATTAGCAGAAGGGTCGCGAGGACCACCAGACGAAAGCCCTATATTCCTCTTGCGAAAAGACATCTCCAACCTGTTCTATCGTCTTCTCGTCAGCGTCTCGTCTCTGGATGTTTCCCTTTAGTCTCCATGATCATCTTCAAAGAAAAAAAGTAACAGTAGAACTTGTCTCTATACGTAAAAGCGGCCCCACACAAAAATCTAAAAGCAGCATCAACTTTGGCTCTTCGTTTTTTAAAATATTCAAGCCAGAAAGAAAGAAAAGAACGACCGGAAAGTCGCTGAAAGTCGCATTCAAAACCCGCTGGATTTCGAGATAGCTAGTTAGCAGTCTGCTAGACGCTGCAGAAGACAGACAGACGCGAGAGAAGCGAAAACAAGCACCCCAAGATGTCGGACCCGATCCTGTTCGAAGACACCTTCAGCATCACCTCGATCAACGCTCAGAAATATGACCGAGTCTCGCGCATCAGCTGCACGTCGACGGACCATCTGATAACCTTCACCCTCGATGTGAATACAGAGATCTACCCATGCGCCCCCGGAGAGTCTCTGTCGCTGGCTCTGGCATCGACGCTGGCGCTGGACGGCAAGGAGGAGGCAACGGGTGAGAGAGCTGTATGGAGAGACGTAGGCATGGGGGAGAACACTCTGGCAAACGACTACGACTATGTCTGCTACGGCAAGGTGTACAGATTTGAGGAGAGCAGTACGGCGGGTAATATGTGAGTTTTACTCTAAATTTGATATGGGTACGATTACAGGTGCTAATCGGGGTTGGATATTCAGGGCTGTTTTCATCTCCTTTGGCGGCCTTTTGCTGTATCTTGACGGCCCATACAACAAGCTCAGTCCGCTTAAGATCGACTACGTCTATCTTCTCATGAAGAAGTAGTTATGCACTTGAAGAATAGTCGTTTGTTATCCCATCTGTCGGATCAATACTCTTGCTTTCTACACGGACTCACGGAGCCATAAAGAAAATAACCCAAAGAAACATCAACGGGGATGGAAATGCTTGGTTTTGATAATTTGGGTCTGGTCTGTTTTGCATTAAGCGCTGGCGTCTGAGTTAGAAATGGGACGAACTGGTCTGTCCCTTTAAAAACAAAATGCGGTATTTGGATATATCTCTTGTCTATTAAAGGAAAAAAAAAGCTGAAGGAAACAAGAAGAAATTGGAACAAGATCCAAAAAAAAGGCAGAAACAGGCAGCGTAAAACCAACGCAGAAGAAGCCTTCTGTTATATACACGCGCAGGCTAGACTGTCGGGAATTCGTGACGACGATGTATCCTGGCGAGTATTTCTAGATAGTCCTTCTCGTTCTCCGGCGTGAGGAGACCATGTCTGATAAAGAAATCTATGAGAACAAGGGCGCAATTAGGCTTGAATTCGCCATTTGACATCGCTTCCTTTACTTCGTCGACGCTCCATAATCGGAAATCCTCTACTTCGGAATCGCATGGTTTTGGTACGACGCTGGGGTCGAGCTGCAGATCGTAGACATACTCGCACTCTGGCTGCAGCAGACCTGTCTCCCCACCAGCTCGCTCGTCCCGGACATAAGTGTACGTTATGCATCCGCAGGACCTGGTGTCTCGTCGAACAATGTTTTCAGGCAACGAGGCTTCCTCCATGGCTTCACGGACTAGACTCTCAAATGGCGGCTCTCCAGTAGCTATGCCACCGCCAACGGTATTGTCTAGCATACCTGGGTATGTCTGCTTAGTCCTGGCTCGCCTGGGCACCCATATCATGATACCCTTCTGCTCGTCCTTGGTGTAGACGGTCATATGGACTCCATAGCTCAGGATGCCGAACAGACTGCTCCCCGCCCGCTCCACGCTGGCAACCAGCTCTTTCTTTGGGCCGTAGATGGGGTATAGCTCGTTCCTCCAGCCCTTAAGAACATCTATCTTCCCGCTTTTTGCGCCGATCTCCAGCGTCTGCGCTAGGAGGGCGCTTCGTTGTGGTTCCGTAGCGTTCGCCGGCGCAAGCAAAGTAACCGTCTTTGCCTCGCTATCGACCTTCCAGCTTTCCTTTGGCCAGGGGAACTTGTCCACTATGGAATTGAGAACAAGTCCAAAGGTCTGTTCGTAGCCTGTGATCTTGAATTCATGGTATCTTTCTCTGTATCTCTTGTATACCGCGGGGTCATCGTGATAGTACGGGAATCTGCACTGAGTCAGTATCTACTTTGCAACCTTTTCGAAGGCGCAAGACTCACACATCACATTCATTGACGAGATCAAGGTTACTCTTCCCCATGATGAAAGCTCTCTCAACCCAAAGATCCTGGTACTTTACCGTCTTCTTTCCTTCTTCCTCTTCTTCCTTCGGCTTCAACTTTCACCCTCTCACGTGACTGGTGATCTCATTGTACCTCTTATCGATAAACCAGAAACATCCCAGTCGCTTCTTTACTATTTTTTTTATCGTTCAGTTTCTTTGGCCTTCGATGCGGACAGCGTAGGGTAAAGAATAAAAAGAAGAGGGATGCTCGTGGTGTAATATCCGGCAGGCTGTGATATACATACCCATAATACCCTGCTCTAGCTACTACTACAACCAGGATCTCATCTCATTGACCACTAAAAATTTATAGATGGCGATGTTCTCCGTCGTCTTGCCAGGACGGCCTTGCCTTACGGAAGCCGTGCCTATACAGCCAGACCCAAACACGCCGCCTACCAACTTCGCATTCACCTTCCCAGCAGCGCCCCGGTTCTCTCATATTGTCGTCTTCCTCCTGCCCGGCGTCACTCTTCCTCCAGATGTGGCCGCAGCAGTATATATACAGTTCCCAACCCAGCAGCAACAGCCTGAATTCCGCTTTCTGGGTGCCATAGGAAACGAGAAGCCGTCGGCAATCTTCAAGGTCAGCCTCCCGGGCTCGCTGAAAACGATGACAGAGGCAGAGCAAGAGAACGAGATGATGGATGAAGGGGCAGATGCCATTGATCCGAACGTTACCATCACACTAGGGATAGCAATTGAGTCCACACAGGTGGTCCGGGAGAAACTAGCTACGCTACAGCAGCCATCGACGGGCCTGGAGCTGGTAAAGAGGGCGGGACAGTCGAGCATGACGACAAAGGTGTTAGCGCAGAGGATTATCGGGAACGCGTTCAACTTCCTTGCTAGCTTTGCTGCTTCGGATCCTCGGGCTCAGGGCGAAGAGGTTATTTCCCTGAAGAGCTTCAGAGATTGGTGGGCCAAGTTTGAGAGGAGGATAGAGGCCGATCCGGGCTTTTTGGAAAGAGAAGCCAGTTAAGTCATCCGGTCTCCTCGGCACATGGAGACTACAGCCTTATATATGCGGCCCCTGCTACTTAATACCCTTATTTTTTTTATATAATTCTAGCGGTTTTGGCTTTGAAAAACAAAATGACCTGCATCTATATTCATTCTAGCATATTCTATCATAGACGCCATTATGTACGTTCGTAAACTCATAGCACTGGCCTTGTATTTTAATGGCACGTATCGTCAGTCATGGGTATGTATACTCCGTATGATGATCACTCTTCGGCCAAGAACTTCAAGAGAGCTTCGCCGATGAGGACACCGTCCTGCTTGTCGTCGATGACCTTCATGGCCGCGTCAAAGACCTCTGGAGGATAGTTTGCCTTTCTGGTCTGCATGATCTCCATGACGATGTCCCTGTCAAACTCGGGATGGCCTTGGACGGAGAACAGTTTGCGGGGGGTGTACATGCCTTGGATGGCGCACTTGGGCGTAGAGCCGAGCGAGACAGTGCCAGCTGGGAGATCATGTACGATATCACGGTGCATCTCCATGATGCTCTATCAATCAGTCAGTAGTCAGTAGTCAAACGAGCTATATATAAGTAGACACTCGGACGCACCAGCTTCTCCACGCCGAAGACCTCTTTACCCTTCTCCGTTAGGGTGAGAGGGTGCACAGCAGCCTCCCAGCCTACATCGCTACGGCCGACTTTGGCTCCCAGCACCCGTCCGAGGATCTGGTGGCCGAAACAGATTCCAATCACCCTGACGCGGTCCTGAGCCACCACCTTTCGAATAAACTCGACCAGTCTGTTAATCCAGGGTGTCTCAGTATCAAAGGCATCGAATTCTAAGGTAACGGCGCAATAGTTAGACTACTAGTTCCGAGCAAAAAGAAAGCAGAGATAGCAAGGAAACACAACCACGCACTTGATCCAGTGATGAGGACGGCGTCGATGTCCTCGAGAGCAGGAAAGACGTCGTTCTTCACGATATCGTACTCTGAAATGTCCAGTCCCGCCTCTGGGTCGACGATGTCAGGCCTGTTCAGCGTCTTTGCCGAGCGTCCCAGCAGCGACTTGAAGACCCCTCCAAAGCGCCCGCCGTACTTTGCTGAGGTGCCGGGCAGGGGATGGTCGCACTCAAGGACCGCAAGGCGGATGGGGCGTCTCATGGCTTCTGACTTGTGCGTCTCTTCTGCTGCAGTCTGGACTTACTTAGTACGGAGTACTTGGTCGGGGCGAGGCGTCTACTGTGTTAGTTAAACAGTGGAAGGTGTCGGGAGCCCGCGATGCGCCCTTTGTCGCTTTTCTCCAGGGGGCCGAGGATGAATAAGAAGAAGCAGACGCTTAACTAACTTAGCTAAACCAACCTAGTTAAAGGCGACTCCACCGCCCCGTCACTTCACCGCATAACGACAACAAGGACAACGACGGCAACCATCATGACTATGACTACAAGTGCTCTGTATGATTATGGCTATGACTACGAGGATACCCGAACACTGCCGTGAGGTGGCACACAGAGAGAGGGAGAAGTGTCTAGAGAATTCTTGGTGGAGTTCTATCGCAATACCGACCATGATACCCATCGATCAACAGGGGCGAGAGGCTGATATCAACTCTAAGCCAACGCCTCCAAAAGAAAAGACGGGTGGCTTGATATCACTAGTTACGCATTTCGGTCTCAGGAAAGCGGGCAAACGAGATGCTTCCTCAAATAATTCGCTTCTTGTCTGGTTTTCGAGCTCTCTCTGGTCTCAGCCCAGGGATTAGGTCCCACATCCTCTCTTACACTGAGCAATCAGCAGTTCCATCACAAACTTGGGCTAGAGATTTCAGTCCTGTGTTACGAGGTCGACTCCTCCATAAGGGCCATAACCCTGCAGTCATGGTATATAAGGAGATTGCTGGCCTGGGGTGAGCAGGTCGATGTTGTTGGGAGTGTTTTCTGCAGTCTGGCCCCCCCTGGATGTCGAGAGAGAAGAACGTCGAGTTACCTACCAAACGGTTAACGCAAGCATTTTTAACTTGACTTGCCGAAAGCCACAACCAATATATCGATTAGGGACCCGGGCTTTTTCTTTGAAAAAAGTCAAATGGCTCCCGCGAAAGCTCAAAGCGTGGATGAAGAGACACCTCTGCTTCGTTCGGGCACAGATGACGACTATCCGGGTTTCGACATTGCCCGAGTTCAATCTATCATCAGTGTAGATGGAATAGAGCCTACGATCACGACCCTTATCGCTCCGGATAACGGCAATTCCTGCTGTGCCAACAACGATGGAACAACAGAGGACCAAAAGACAGAGGGACATCCTCATTTCATAAACGTTACCCAAAAAGAGTTCTGGTCGATCTTCGCTGGCATCCTGTTCGCCTGGCTGATAGCCATGTTCGACTCTACGTTGATGGCCTCCATACATCCCGCCATCACATCGCATTTCAACGCCGCAAACTCAGCATCGTGGCTCTCAACCGTCTTCCTGTTGACTTCGACTGCCTTTCAACCTGTATTCGGCCGCATTTCGGATGTCTTTGGCAGACGGCCGGTCTATCTCTTCGCCGTTGCCGTTTTCTTCATTACTACGGCTTGGTGTGCGACTGCTCAGAGCATCAGCAGCTTCATTGCTGCTCGCGCCTTTTGCGGTCTGGGTGCCGGAGGTGTCGTTTCGGCTGGGATGATCATCAGCTCTGATCTCGTCCGGATAGAGTACAGGGGCATGTATCAGTCATATATAAACCTGTGTAATGGCATCGGCTCTTCATTGGGCGTGGCTTGTGGTGGTTATATAGCAGACACTCTTGGATGGAGGGCTGCGTTTGGCATACAGCTGCCCTTCATCTTCGTCTACTTGATAATATCATATTTCGTTGTCCCAGATTCTCTAGGGCCACAGCTTGCTCGCAATGAAGGTTGGACACTCATGCAGGCGGTCAAGACGCTCGACATAACGGGCTCATTCCTGCTCATCACCGGAGTCACCTCCCTATTGCTTACTTTGAACCTGGGAGGAAACATCCTGCCTTGGTCTCACCCAATCATCGTGGTGTCTCTTGTGGTGTTCTGCGTCTGTCTGATCCCATTCCTGGCAGTTGAGGCGAGGGCCAAACGACCGGTCATGCCACTGCCTCTGCTGTCCACTTTCCCGCAGGCTAACCTGATCCTGTCGAACTTCTTCGGAACCATGGTTATCAACACCATCCTGTTCAACATGCCACTATTCTTCCAGGCGGTCAAGCTGGAATCTCTGACCAGTTCCGGGCTGAGAATCCTCGCTTCTTCTCTGGCGATCATGGGATCAAGCGTGTTTACGGGCTTCTTTATCACCTGGAGCGGACGATTGAAGCCTATGCTTATAATAGGATTCGCCTTTTTCATTCTTTCCTGCGTCGTTACTGGCTCCATGAACAGAGATACTCCCGGGTGGCTGGCGATGCTCTTTTTGCTACCATCAGGCTTCGGCCAGGGCTTCGCTATGCCAACCACTCTGGTATCGACTCTTGCAGTCAGCCCCCAGGCCGAGCAAGCCGTCACCACCACCACTCTCAGCCTGTTCCGTAGCCTGGGGTCGGTATTTGGTGTTTCGGTAAGTAGCTGGACACTGCAGAACGCTCTGATCTACTACTTGACACAGGCAGTCACTGGCCCTGATAGACAAGCCATCATCAAGCGGGTTCGCCAGTCTATTACTGAAATACGTCTGCTGGACCCGATGCATCAAGGTCAAGGTACGTTGAAACCGTTACATTTGCCTCTTTGTGATTTGTACTCAGCCCCTAAATGCTGACTATCTCTGCCATTCTGTAGTTATCCAAGCGTATGAGCAGGCTCTTCGCCTGACATTTATCGTCGGCGTTGCATGGGCGTCAATGTCCTTGCTCCTTGTACTGCCCGTCAAGCTAACTCGGCTAACCCGAAAGGCGTGATGCCCCGACATGTCCATCATCATGTCAATAAGCTCTTTCGACATGTCACAGAAGCGTTGTCGGGACGCCATTGTAGACCCTGTGTAAGTGTACACAAGGCATACCTAGTTACCACTTTCATGGGCTCCCCTTTTCCAGCATGTTGACCATCTTTCCTGCTAGGGGGATAGTATAGCATCTCCATCACTTTCTATAGAATAATAAGCTATATGACCAGTCTGGATAAACCCAAACCCGCAGTCAGTACTCCGTATCAAAAGGGCAAACCATATCCGATTTCACCAAACGCCCTGTCTATGTACGAGACCCCCTTTCGACCACTCAATATTCTCGTAGCACAAGAACCCTGGCTCGAAAACAGCAAATAGAAGCAAAAAGAAAGAAAAATTAAGGATAACTAGGACGGTGGCCAAGCTGGTCTTGTCCTCCCCCGGGCCAGATGCAAATATGATCTCTGAATTGCATGTTCATGTTCAACTTCCAATGAACTCGCCTTGCTCGAGATTTTCATAAATAATTGGAATATCAGAAACTTTGGTTCCCGAGAACCGCAACGCTGGGTTGCCTGATCGTATATTTACGAGGCGTAGTTAGGCTCGATGATGTGCATAGTTACATGGCATTCAGCTAGCTATGTACATGTCGGCGGGCGGCCCATCAGCGAGACGCAGGAGAAGAAGAACAAGAAGGAAGAAGAAGAAGAAGCGGGAGCCTTGTCAATAACCCCGGATCTTAAGGCTCGTTGTTGGTTGGATGGCCTTCTGCTATATTATTATTGCGTTAAGTAGTTATTATTTTTTTGGCTAAGCACTTTTCTTCGGCAAACAACCAACTCCCTCCGATGGACGCTCGCCCTGAGCTCCTCTGCCTCCTGTTCCTCCTGCAGTAAGCCCTTGGATTGACCGTGCATGATACATAGTGGCCTAACCAATGCATATTAACGAGTATGTCGTCTAGATCGGTAGATACAAAGCTCGCGCAGCGCAAGTGACCCCTAAGTGACCTACCAGGAAGCCGTCCAACACAGGGCAAGCTGCAAGTACGACATCAAGTGCTTAGCCCTATATGGGCCGCCCCGAGCTGACCAGTTATCATTGAGCTGGATCACCGCAATCCTCCAGTAGTCGACGGGCGACTGTCTTCCTCATCTTCCGCCAGGCCCCAGAGAAATGCGATAGGTGCTGACGGCTCGAATCACGAACGGGGAGCAATCCATCACCTTAGCTCCCTTCTCTCCCTCCCCTGCCTGCCTGCCTGCCCGTCTTCCCGCCCGTCCGCCAGTCTCCCGGTTCAGGGCTCCCGTCTGTCCCTCTACTGATACTCGAAGTCGCTTGGTGGAGTAGCTTGACACAGCCATTCTTACGGCATTTGGGACGACTCTTATGAGGCTAGGATATCCATGGCATCTAGTGTCGGTCAGCAATTGATGCAGGAAAACGAATTTGATACTTCTCTGGCCCTGTCACCTGGGAATCCCATACCTTCGCTGGTCGAAAGTAGTGAGATCAGAGGCTCTTATCAGCCTCTACCTACTGCGCAAGGGTCCGGTCAGGCAGCTGAGCGGCGGAAGAGCACCGGGAAGAAAGACGCAGCCGAAAGAGATGAGACTTCTGCCCCGACAACAATACCAGCAGGCACCGCTACCAGCAGCAGTCCAGGTACAGCAAAGGCCGCAGCAGCATCGAAGCCGAAGCGGGTGAGAACAGGATGTCTGACCTGTAGGGAAAGACATCTCAAGTGCGATGAGGCTGTTCCGCGATGTCTCAATTGCCAGAAATCTGACAGACAATGCAAGCGTGGAATTAGGTTGAATTTCATTGATACACAGGTTGCTGCGCCGCCTTATGCAGCGCCGGCTTCCCAGACATGGCAGATCAATTTTCGTGACGAGTCGAGAGAGATAGCTTCGGAATACCTGGGCGGATCTGAGAGGTATCGTCCCATAAAGAATGAGGAGTTCGCAAAGCCTCCGGGATTCGGGTTTGCCAATATGATGGGATTTCCCATGTCTTCTCATCAGAATCTAGCCAATATACCGGCCTTACTGACATTTCCTGAAGCCCCGTCTGCTGAAGGGTACGAATCTATGTTTCAAACGACTCAGCAGCCGCCCTCTTCTAACCATGTAGTTCAAGATCAGTCTATTCCACAGCCACCGGTGCTTACTCTAGCACCTCCAAGGGATCCGAGGCCGTGTCTGAATACCCCAGAAGAGGTGCTTCTTATGCAGGTGTTTGTCGAGGAGGTAGGCCTATGGATGGATTCAATGGATGCCATGAAACACGTACGTATTTTTTCCCCATGTTCCAACTCTCCTAGATTAAAACCGCCTGCTCACCTATTTAGTTTACCCGTATAATACCATTCTATGCTCTCGGGGAGCCAATGCTTTTAAATGCTCTACTAGCATGCGGTGCTCGCCATTTACATCTCGTAAATATGACGTACAAAGAGGAAAAAGCTCTGTTCTATTATAACTCGGCCACCCAGGACCTACTCAGATACCTTCAAAATCCTATACGAGACTCCGCCCTCTCTGCTACCACAGCTGTGGTCCTCAACGTCTATGAGATCATGTCCACCAAGGAGACACAGCGGATGAACCACATTGCTGGAGCTCGAGCTCTTATCAAAGAGTGCCAATGGGATGGCAGGTCATCCGGAGTAGGCGGTGCCTGCTTCTGGCTAAACGTCGGCATGGAGCTACTCAGCTGTCTTCATTACAATTGGAGACTGGCTTGGGATCCGGATACGTGGGGAGTAGATATGAATATGGTTCCATCTGGCTCGAGCATTGTTGGCAACGAGGAATTATGGACTCACCGGATAGTGTATATCTGTGCAAAAGTCGCTAATTACCGAGCAACAACTCCTCAACCCTTGGTTCATGATAGACAGGGTCAGCAAAGCGACGAGTGGAACAAAATGAAAGCTTGGTGCGATGAATGGGAGAGATGCATCCCCCGATCCATGCGGCCGCTCGGATACCTGCAGTCATGGCAGTCAAAGACAAAGTCTTCCTTCCCTGAAGTTTGGTAGGTTCCAAGTGTTACCAGAGCAGAGGGATACTAATCTGCCCATATGCTAATTGTTTTCATACTGACATAAGGATTAGGCTAATAAAAAGGTCGTCTGTGGTTGCCCGGTTGTTCTATCACACTACATGCATTCTTCTGGCAAAGACGCATCCAACCGAGTCCCAGTTCAGTGAAAATATGCTAGCAACCCAACAGAGCCATGCGAATGATATTTGTGGCATTGTAGCACATGTAAAGGACAGGTATGTTTTGTCCGACCTGTCCTTCTCCGTCCCTTTACCAATTCCAAGTTATACTGACATTCCTGTAGGGGTGTCGCTAGTGTCTCCATTCGCTGTCTTATCATTGCAGCAGAGTGCCTTGTCAGCAGAGTCTCGCAAGAGCAGGTCTTAGAGATCATGGATAAAATCCTCAAGGAGACCGGCTGGAAGATCGGACCACTTCAACAGGACCTAGTGCAGAAATGGGGATGGAATGTCAAAGCTGAAAGCCAGGCAATGCCACACCAGCACCAGCACCAACATTCTCATCAGCAGCACCAGCAGCCTACCATGTCTTCTATCCCGACATCCTCAACAGCTGCAGGCTCCATAAACCTGAATTCCTCCTTGCTGCCTCCTGAGGTGGGGCTTGCTCTTCCTCGGCCGGCCATCCCACAAGGTATTGTTAACCCAATGATGGCGGCCGCTGATTTCAATGCAGCCAACCACCCCTATCAGAACCACTACGTTGCACCGCAAAACACCTCACAGGGCAGTTATCAGTACGGCCACTACTAGTTCTTACACACGGTAGCAGGCAAACTGGATAGGTCTCATACCTTTTGACATGGCATGGCGCATGGGTTTTCGACTGCATGGGGGGAGCTCTCTGCTTGTTATTTCTCGGCATCAGTGTACTTCCGGTCATCCATCGTTCTCTGGCGTTTTTTGGCGGTCTTGAAACCATACATTTAATCATCATTTCCCGATATTCTTCTATGTTTTTTTTCTGGTGGAAATAGGCTCTTAGAGGCCATTGAAAAGATAGCAACTTTTGGGCTCGGAGGAGGACTGGATTTTAGCATATCATTTTCAAGTATTTAACGGAGGAAAAAGTGCATATGAATGGGGCATTATTGGCTTTTATTCTTATATTTAGGCATCAACCTGGTCATCATTTTTTGAACCATTCCATCTAGTTATTAATTCGGTGCTGTTCCAGAGGCCAAGACCTTTCTATTTCTTCAAGCTTCAGCTTTCGGAACTATCAACACCACACATTTTAACAAACCGCTAGCTATCTGGACTATAAGTACTGTAGTTTGCTTAAAATATACCCAGAAAATAACATCTACGTTATACAATCTACGGCTCCAGCAGAACAGTAAATATGGCAGCTTCCGAGCCACGCCAGCAGGGCTCCTCGGACTCAAGCCAAAAACATCCACCGGCCACCCCTATCTATGTTCTTAGAGGGCACACGAGTCCAATACACTCCCTCAACTTCTATGGATCTAATTCAAGGCTTATTTCTGGGGATGCTGATGGCTGGGTTGTGGTATGGGATATGACCAGTAAACGGGCGGTAGCATCCTGGAAGGCCCACGAAGGATCTATCTTGGGCATTTCAGGAGTTGAAGCCTGCTTGGAAACAGGGGTAGAAAGAAGGATAATGACGTGAGTTTTCTTTTTCCTATATGCTGCAGGCCGAATGTATCAACTAACAAGCTGTAGGCATGGGAGAGACCACAAGCTGTGTGTCTGGAAGCTGAATGAAAAGGATGAGGACGTCGTGGGAAGGACGCTGCCACTGGACACGCAAAACAACCCACAAGATAGGAACAAGCCATGGCTATTGCACTCGCTCTCTGTTAATGCTCTTAATTTTTGCGGCTTTGCATATTGTTTTCTCTCACAAAAAGGTGAGACTGAGCTTGGGGATGCGGTTAAGCCGGGAAACCAGATGCTTCTCGCAGTTCCAAATGCTTTGAATACCGGTGGCCTTGACATTTTCCATCTACCATCTGAAAGACGGCTATGTGTCATCTCGCCTGACGAGAAGGTCAACACTGGTATGGTTATGGCACTAGAAATGTTCATATCGTCTGAAGGAGAAGATCTTTATATCATTTCTGGCTACGAGGATGGAAGTGCGATGGTCCACGCCTGTCGAGGAGGCATTAACCGGCTACCCATCGCGAATACAAATGACTGTTCTAACTCCTCATGGGACTGGGAGTTATTGTATTCAAATCGTCCACATACCCAGCCCGTCTTATCACTCGATATATCACTTTTTTCGGAAGGAAGATACTTCATCACTTCATCTGCGGATGCAATTGTAGTGAAACATCCTATACCAAGGCTGCCGCCCTCTTTGGAACCCGATGTTACCAATATCAGAAGTGTGGTGGAATCAACACATTTAAAATCCGTGAACACCAAACATTCCGGACAACAAGGGCTGAGAATTCGATCAGATGATAAAATATATGCTACCGCTGGATGGGATAACAGAATCCGGGTTTACAGCTGCAAGTCAATGAAAGAGCTGGCTGTTTTGAAATGGCACAAGGAAGGATGCTATTCTATTGCCTTCGCTAAGGTTTTTACGGACACAGGGAGTATAGGAGCCGCTGGGGGTGTGATGACTACGGATACAAACCTGGAAAGTAAGAGTACGTCTCTTATGGTTGCGAATGAACCCCGTTCTCTGACGGAAATCAAGCAACAGAGAAACCTCAAAGCACAATTAACACATTGGATTGCCGCCGGATCAAAGGACGGAAAGGTCTCGCTATGGGATATATACTGATTAACTATGCATACAACTCCGTCAAACATGAAAAGGAGAGGAAAACAAGATAACATCATACGCTGCCTCGTATTGGATCTCTAGGCAATGTTGAATTCGTTTGCCGCCGTCATGTGCTCTCTCATCTTCTTCCGCATCTTATCGGCCGCGCTATCATTCCTGGGGCCAGAATCATACTTCTTGCCACTGGAATCTATCGCTCTGTTTGCCTTGAATGCCTTCTTCGTTTCTTCCTTGCCAGTTCGAAGACCAGGAACATTGATCTTCGTTGGCCTGTCTCGCAATCCAAAACCTTTAGCCAGATGGCCCAAATGTAGATCCTTTATGTTGAAGTACTCCCTCTCGTTTGCAATGTGAGTAGCGTACGCACGAATGTGAGATTGAAAAGCCCGGCGAGCCATTTCCAGGATAGTAGGGTTCTCCAGGGTCCAACGTTCTATATCTAGTTGGAACTCCGTGGCTGCCTCTTCCCAACCTTTGCCATTAGTCCGTCCAAATCCTCGCTTCAAGATGTCATTTTCGTCTCTGCGAGTGACAGCCTTGCTGTTTTCATCACGATACCCACGTTTTAGAACATTGATATATCCTTCTTCACTTCCAGGCAAGAGGAAGATCAAAGCACGGCCGTCACGGCCCAATCGAGCTGTGCGTCCGATACGATGAAGATGATCATCAGCAGAGAACGCCGGGTCATATTCAATAACAAAGTCGACATTTGGTAGATCAAGACCTCGCGATGCAACGTCTGTACATATTAAAACGGACGTATCCTTTTGCTTGGCGAACGCAGAAAGCGTGGCGGTTCGAACATGCTGAGGAAGGGATCCGTGGAGTTTATGTAGTATTACTGAATTGTTCGAGTTTGACAGTGTTGGAGATTCGGCTACTGTTCCCTGGGTAGACGAGTTAGGGGAAGGAGCCGCTTCGGCACTCAAATCTTTCTCCTTTTCATCCTCCTCTTTGCCAACACCGTCTATAGTCTTATCTGACTTCCGAGTGAAAACCTCAAAATGATAATCCACTGAATCTGCACAGGAAACGAAAACGATAGCTTTCATAACAGTTCCCTTGCGTATGAACGTGCTTTTGAGCAGGGCTGTCAAGGTAACAAGCCGAAGTTTTGATGCAACAATTGCGAATGACTGCTTCAGCTGTGCTGGCGCTGAGAAGTCCAAAGCCTTTTGCGCATCTCCAGCTTCGGAAGAAGCGTCTTCAATTTCCTCTGCGGGGTCAGTTTGTATATGTACTGCATCCTTTAAGCTCATCTCTCCTAGGCGCTGCACGTTCATCTTAAGTGTGGCGGAACATAGCACCGTTAGCCTCCTCGGAGGAAGGTTTTCAATCTTTGACGTTGGCCGCCTCTTTGAGTCCAGCTTTTTGATAATGCCTTGAATCTCTTCTTCGAATCCTAATTCCATCAATCGATCGCCTTCGTCTAGCACAAGCCACCTAACAAGGCCCACGTCAAGTACTTTGGTATTATCCAGGTGATCCGCAAGACGTCCAGGAGTAGCAACGAGAATATTTAGACCCTTCCGTAACCTAGCCTTTTCTGATTTCTTCTTCTCTCCACCAATAACTGTTCCAGCTACTAGCCAATGAGCACAGTTTAGCAAACTATCAAGTACAACTGATATCTGTTTGCAAAGCTCTCGAGTCGGTGCGAGGATGATAGCAAATAAACCGGAGTCTCTGTGGATCGACGTGGATTGGCCCTGATCTCCCTCTGTACCTTTTTGACCGGATAGGTTCATTAACCGCTGTACGAGGGGTAGGAGGTATGCAAGCGTCTTTCCAGAGCCAGTCTCTGCCTGTATAAATCCATCACAATTCTCCTTCAATAGCTGTGTGATTGAGCTCTTTTGAATCGCGGTAGGATTTTTCAATTTCAGTTTCGTTAAAAGGTGTGCTGCGAGCTCGGGTGATAGACCAAGCGAGGTAAACGTATCGATACCATCGACGAGAGGAGCATTGGAAGCCTTCGCTACTTCCGCCTCATTTTGCGCCGTAGATTCATCCGACGCAGGGACAGTTTTCGCAACAGGGTTATATGAGAAGAGCGATGAGATGACTTCTCTTTGCGGGCCAGTAGCATATTTGCTGCTAGAGTTATTGGAAACTCCCGTTATGGTAGCGGTGCTCGGTTGAAAATCTCCATTATTCAGTCTCTGTCGCTTCGGCGGACGACTGTATGCGCCGCCATGGTCTGCTTCTCCTCCCCTTGCGCCTCGATCACTGTCGTCTGCGGTGAATTGCTGCTTGGATTTCTTGTGCCGGTGGCCTGCGATTTTTTTGGCGACGAGACGATCCTTCCACTTGCCGCCTTTAAATTTCTGTTGCGAGCTGATGATCCCATCTCCCACATCAAAATTCATAAGCATGCCATCGTCCGCCATGGTGAAGAGCAAGACAGGGGCAGAGACGACGTTATCGTTTCGTTGACTTCTCCTTCTTTGCTCTCTCCGGCGTTGGAGGCGGAGGATGAAGACCTGAAGTTTTATAGTTTTGCGGCGGAAAAAAAAAGAATAAAAAATCGAAATTCCTCGACCCTAAAGCTGAGCCCTAGATTCCGGATTCGGCAATATGTATAGATGGATAGATGAGTAGACAGCAAGGCTGCAACAAGTGTCAGGTAAATGTTTAATTGATAATTAAATATTATACTCTAATTGCTGTTAGAATCCAAGTTTCCTCCTTTATTATGGCAGCATATCCACAGAATACATGGTGCATGATCTAGACTGTTACAGAATGAGAAATCAGGACGAAGGCTGCAAGATGATATTATCAATCAGTCTCACAGGCACCTTTCCTCCTCCAAGTCCACAGTCTTCTCCTTCCTGGGGCTCTTCCAGAGGATACATCTTCACTGCACCACTTAAGACCGCACCCTTCGATTCGTCGACATGGTCCAGCTCCTCTAGTGACTGGGGGTCTGCAAGAGAAATGTAGTCCACTTCAAACCTTGCACGTTTGGTTGCAGGAAGTAGTTCCTGTTCAGCTAAAACGGACTGTGCTAAGGAATTGGCAGCTCCAAGTATTTCATTTCGCGAACTCTTTCCGGACAGATAGACGGCTTCCGCTGCTCTCAAGGCACGGGATAACACCAGGCCAACGTTCCGTCGTCTAGCGCCAAGGTATACATTGCGAGAACTCATCGCAAGCCCCTCTGGTTCCCTTGAAGTCGGGCCAACCCTAACCTCGGTATTTATATGGAAATCCTGCACCATTCGTTTGATAATAATAGACTGCTGTACGTCCTTCTGGCCAAAGTAGACGCGGTCCGGAGTTATCATGTTGAACAGCTTCGTACACACAGTAGCAACTCCCCGGAAGAAAACAGGCCTAGAAGCTCCCTCGAGCTTGTTCGCCAGTGGTGTTATGGTCACGAAGCTTCCATTTCCGTTCAACTCGGATGTGGGAGGTAGCGTAGGGTACACTACTTTGGTTGTAGGGGCAAATATTGCTGTAACACGACCAGATCCAGGTGACGATTTGCTTTCAAACTCCGCGTTAAGGGCCTTTATCTTCTCCAAATCTTCGTGCCATGTCCGGGGGTAACTGTCCAAGTCCTCATTTACTCCGAACTGGGTCGGATTCACATATATGCTGATAACAACATCGGTGTTTTCCTGGGCCGCCTGTCGAATTAGAGACATGTGGCCATCGTGGAGCGCACCCATTGTAGGCACAAACCCCACGGTTCGGTCAGAGAGGAGGAGGCCTCTCCTGTATTTCCGAAGCGGCTGTACATCCCTAAAAACAGCGATTGCGGACTGGGACAGATATCGACGATAACCGGCAAGCCTTGTGGGCAAAGCTAGCAGAAAACTGTTAGAAATATGGCATTACTCTGCGGGGGAAGAACATTCAATGGCTTACTGGAGGCCCTTCTAGTCCACATCATTAGACTAAGCCAATATTAATGATAGTCTCGTATGCGTGGTATTCGGCAAAGAAAAGAGAGGAAAGGTACGGCGGGTGTGCCAGGCAAGCTTCGACTCTACATCCTACGTCAACGTGAAGAGTTTTCCTTCACTTGAACCTTTCCCAAGGCAGCCTTCGAGCTTGCAGTCGTGATGTCTTCTTCAGCGTTGCTTGTAGTCTTCCTTTTTTTTCTCTTCTCCCCTGATAACACTTTTCTTTTTTTATATCTTTTTTTAGCCGCCCTCGGCTCTTTTTTGGTTGGGGATGTCAGGTGATCAACGGGCCGAGGTTAGTCAGCGGCAACGACAAGGAAACAACAGGAAGAAGAATACGAAGATCTGGAAGGACAAAAGGAAGACAAGGATAGCTCTGGCATGCAGTGATCGGGAGTGAAGGGGAGTGAGCTGGGTCTTTTTCTCTTCTTCTAATTCCCAATTCACTGTGCGGCTGCTTTTATACTGACGGTCATGTCGACGGAGTTGTGATTGGAGGCTTTTCTCTGATATATGCCTGTACGGCTCTATTATTTGTTCTATTAACGGCTTACTCGCTACGATGGCTTCAAAGGAAGGACCTTCGGATGTCCCGAAGCTGGCGCCAGACCTTGAGATTGTGGGAGACCAGGTCAGAATTCAGCCTACTGGTTTTACCGCTGGGCTCGAAGAAACAGATGGCATTACCGAACGACGGTTGATGCACCAGATGGGCAGATTTCGTGAGAACCCTTTCGATTTCTTACGAGAAATCAGCCTCTTCGTGTCAGGTACAGGGTGGCGTGCATACGATGGTTTCATTGGTCAGCCCATCTTCTACTCAGGTTTCTCGGAGAAGATGAAGTCGTCGGTAGCGAGTCACTCGTTGCTGGTTGGCAAGATCGAAGAGCTGGCAGAGCTGCGAGTTAAGGCTGAGGAGACTGGGGGACTACTGAGCGTTACTGCACCAGCAAGTTCCAATGATGGGCCCAATGTTGATGCTCGGACTAGGAGGAAGGAGGAGATTGCAGCCAATCTGCGGGAGGTGGTTGATACCATGATGGATAATATGATTTGCAAAATGGAGAGCAAGTCTTTCATCCGAGGAGCTTATTATATCACCACCCAGTTATTGACTAGAGCTTACCATCAAGGTAGGTTTACTAGCTATGAGATCTGTTCATAAAGTTATCCGTCTTCCCAGAGCACATGGGCTGACAAACATGTCTTAGGAATCCATGTTTCCAGCGAGGAGGTCCTGAGGCTTAGGAAAGTCGCTGAAGAGGCAGCTAAGAAGAAACAATCTATTGTATTCTTGCCCTGCCACAAATCTCATGTCGATTATGCATCGCTTCAAGTTATCTGCTATCGCCTAGGGATTGCGCTTCCCGTCGTGGTTGCTGGAGACAACTTGAACATTCCTTTACTCGGGAGCTTCTTGCAGCATGCAGGTATGTTCGAATACCCGCCCTATGAAGTTGAGATAGGCTTATAAACGAAAATATAGGTGCTATGTGGATTCGGCGGAAGTTCGGAAACGATCCACTATACCATGCTCTTGTCCAAGCATACATTGATACCCTATTGCGCAACGGTCACAATTTTGAATGTTTTGTTGAAGGCGGAAGATCGCGAACTGGAAAACTACTTCCACCAAAATACGGAATCCTTAGATATGTTTTGGATAGTGTTGGTTCTGGTCGAGTGGAGGATGCGCTTATATGTCCCGTCAGCACTCAGTATGACAAAGTCATCGAAACTGAGTCGTATATCAGCGAACTTCTCGGTCAACCGAAACAGAAGGAAAACCTACGGGACTTTATATCCGCTTCCTCCGTTCTTTCCCTGAAGCTAGGCCGCATTGATGTTCGATTCCATGAGCCCTGGAGCTTAAAGCAGTTCATAATCCAGCAAACTACGAAAATACACCATATGCCTACTAATGAGGGGAATCTTATGGCTAATATTAGTCAAGAGGAGCGAGCAAAAATCCTTCGTACTTTCGGCTACCGCGTTCTTTCCCAAATCAACGACGCCTCGGTCATCATGCCTACTGCTCTCGTAGGTACGGTCCTCCTAACCTTAAGAGGCAGAGGTGTTGGCAAAGCCGAACTGTCCCGAAGAGTGGATTGGCTATGCGAGCGTGTCAAGGAAAAGGGCGGGCGGGTCGCTCATTTCTATAGAGCACCGACGGCACAGGTTGTAGAGCGTGCTCTAGAGGTTTTGGGTCCGAAACTCGTGGGGAAAACGGCTGGTCTCGCGGAAGAGACGTTCCATGTCGTTGATCGATTCCAGCTATCCTTTTACCGGAACATGACCATTCATCTTTTCATCCCTGAAGCTTTGGTGTCTGTCGCCCTGTACAGCCGGGTGAAGAAAGGCGGCGAACCATCTAACCAACAGATAACGTACGATGAACTTCTTACTCGTGTATCCTTCTTATCACAGGTCCGTATCCCTATTACTTTTCACCGCGTGGCATATGGCACTAAATAGATGTTATAGCTATTCCGAGGCGAGTTCATCTTCCCTCCAGAGGGCCTAACGGCAAACTTAGAGAAGACGCTACATGGACTGGAACGTGGAAATGTGCTTAAAGTTACCAAAGACGCATCGAATGTTCCACAGACGATTGAGCTTAGTGAGCACGAGAGAAACTGTGGTCGCGAGAACTATGACTTCTACTGCTTCTTGCTATGGCCATTCATTGAAGCTTGCTGGCTAGGAACAGTTTCCTTAATAGGCTTAACACCACCACTTACAGACCCGACGAATGTCTGGGTTGACATGAATAAAGCGCAAAGCAATGCTCAGTTGGTAAGTTTATTTTTGTAGCCATTTATTTCTTTGTTCGCTTTATTAACAATGGGATATAGCTGGGGAAAACGCTGTACTACCAAGGAGACCTTTCTTATATTGAGGCTGTTAACAAGGAGATATTAAAGAATTCATATCAGCGGTTTGAAGAAGAAGGCATCATTATCACCGCTAAAAGCAAGGAATCTCCCCAACCACCAACAATGCGCGTTTCGCCGCAATGGACACCCGAAAGGGACTCAGAGACGGGCAAACTGCTTCCTCGGGGAAAGCTATGGGAATTTATCAGCATGATTGCGCAATCCCGCCGTGAAGGGTAGGTAGATGGTTCCATGCATCGCAACAAGCCGAGCTAACGTTAGTACAAACAGGAAAAACCGTCGTGACGGAGAGACCATTTCTTCCCGTGTGCTCGAGCTCAGCGAGGCTATGGGCAGAACCCTCTTCCAGGGGGCCAAGCCAGTCAAGCCCGCATCTGCTGACGGGGGAGTTGAGCTGTCTTCGCAGATACAACGGCGACGAGCAATTGACACCGCATCGAAGCTGTAGCACCGCCCGCGACCCTTGAGCATCTAAAAAGTAATATGCCGGGATCAAAGTATGCCAACAAACAATGTACATATACACCGACGACCAACATCCGCATCTTAACAGCACATGTTACATACCCCTCTTTTCACCATGTAATATGGCGCGATGCAGTCAAGATAGATAGCCTGTAGAACCCTACTTAATATAATGCGTAATTACATCCCAAGCCTCGTTTTCGCTCTATTTACGTCTGCCTAAGAGAAGGCCGAGCCACACCCTTGTCGGCATGTCCTAACCGGTCTCTCCCACTTGTAAAGCATCGCCACCATCAATACTCCGTGTCGCTCGATTCAATGGCCGTATGTATTGTAGTAGCATAGCATCGCAATACTCTTGTACCTTGGCCTGTGGATGATAGGGTCACTTCATTGTAGCATCCGCATGTAAACTTAACGCACCATGTACAACATTGGAGTCTGCCAGGGCAAATGGTCTAGTCATACACATCCTATCACAACCAGCGTAGTCAGCACAAGAACGGGTTCATCCGAGCATCGACGTCGATCATTTCCATGAGACTTTGCCCATGTCATCATCTACCTTTACCTTTTATCCGCCAACCTCGCTGATTATTAAATATATGAGGGTAAATATACCTAGCCTGCCTCTCACCCGGTAGCTAAAGACGGCCACAAATATGACTACTCCCTACAGTCGCATCTTAACTGCAACTTGATCCATCGTCTATCATCTCCATCTCCATCTTCTATCATTGCTGTCTTCGTCTTATCTTCATCTTATCAGCTTCATCTTATCGCCCAGCTATCAACACGTGACTGCTTACTCATCCGCCTTACGCGCGTCCAAAAAAAGAATCCGGTCTTGGCGTCTTTGCTTTTTCTCGAGTTGTTTCTCTCTTCCTCCTTGGTTTGTCTCACATTTCCAACCTTCAACTCCGACTTTCTCTCTTATCAAGGTCGATTGGCTCTCCTAGATGCCTCCTGGCCCTCTGTTCTTCTCTACCTGCAGCGCAATTATTGATCGTCAACCCTCCGCCACTCGTTCGTCAACAGACAGATATAGCTATCGCATGATTCCCAGAGCTCAGAGGACACGAGCGCGCAACGCAGATCCCGTTTCAGCTTGCCTCGAGGACAGCCGGCAGACTTTCATACTCGGATAACTAATATATTTTCGATTAATGCGGATGACGCAAAAGCCGGCCCCATTTTCTTCAACTATATTAAACCAGCTCTAATTCCCCGGTTCGATTCTTCGGAGGCGGCAGTCGTGATGTTATAGTGATAAGTCGTGTATTGATATTCATCTGATAATTCAAGAAATGAGGAGATGTATGTATAACTACTAGAAAGAATGACGGCCTGTCAAGTTAATGGGATAACATCGCTAACGGATGCGCGGTTCAATTTGTTTAGGGAAGTATGCAATAGTTCTGGACGCTGGATCGTCCGTAAGTGCTACCTGCTACCTGCTACCCGCTGCTTTCGCAACAACCACTCTACGCGGGGAACTTGGAAGAAGAACCCATAACTAAGGGCATGCGATTCATGGTTTAATAGGGAACGAGGGCACATATCTACCGATGGGCCAAGAAAGGGCATAAAGATGTTGGCAGTAAGGACCTAGCAAAGCTGCCACACATCGAAACTACCAAGGAATGGACGAAGAAGATAAAGCCTGGTATGAGAAACACATGGCATATGCATCACTGCTCGCCCGCTCGATTTACTGAACTGCTTCTCTAGGAGTTTCGTCTTTTTCCAAAAATCCAGAAAACGTCGGCCCAGATCACCTTCACAAGCTTCTCAAACATGTGCGCACCATAATACCTCATAAAGAGGTCGAGGACACGCCAATATTCCTCCTTGCGACGGCGGGTATGCGATTGTTGCCGGAGAACGAACAGAAAGCGATCCTGAAGAATGTATGCTCCTACATTAGCGACAACTCCGAGTTTCTTTTACCAGACTGTGATGCCCATATAAAAGTCATTGACGGGAAGACGGAAGGACTCTATGGCTGGATAGCAACAAACTACCTTCTCGGCGGCTTCGACGAGCCAAAGGCCCATGATCATGGTAAGGGCCATCATACTTACGGTTTTCTGGATATGGGTGGTGCTTCCGCGCAGCTAGCGTTTGCGCCAAATTCGACGGAGGCAGAAAAGCATGCGAATGACTTGACACTATTGCGCCTGAGGACGCTTAATGGGCAGTCTGATGAGTACGGCGTCTTTGTCACTTCTTGGCTAGGATTTGGTGTTCGGCAGGCGAGATCCCGCTATGTAAAAGCTCTCCTGAAAGGAGCGCCTGAAGACATAGTTAACAGACGGCACCCTGATCCTTGTCTCCCCGACGGTTTGCGCACAACCCTAGAAGGAACCGTTCTTCCTCATGATGGCCCAGTACCCGGCACGGATCCGTACCTGGTAGGAAGTGGAAAGTTCGAAGAGTGCCTGCGCGAAACAATCCCCTTGCTTGCCAAAGACACTCCGTGCGAGGATGAACCCTGTTTGCTGAACGGCGTGCACGTCCCTGCAATTGACTTTGACGTCAATCACTTTGTCGGCATAAGCGAGTATTGGCATACCACTCATGAAATATTCGAGATGAGCCACCAAGACAAGGCTTATGACTTCAAAACATACCAGATGCGTGTCAATGAGTTTTGCTCAACTCCCTGGAGTGCCATCAAGGACGGCATTGAACAAAAGAAATGGGGGAAAGTTGACCAGGAAACCGCCTACGAGGTCTGCTTCAAGGCGGCCTGGATAATCAATATCCTTCATGACGGCATTGGTATACCGCGCGTTGGACTCGAAGCTTCCACCAACAATACTAATAGCGCTACTGAAGAACTCGGTGAGCACGGCAAAGACGGCCAAGGCAAAGCCTATCTAGATCCGTTCCAAGCTGTGGACAAAATCAATGCCACTGAAGTGAGCTGGACCTTAGGAAAAGCCGTCCTATACGCATCATCGCAAGTCCCTGCAGCTAAGGGAAGTTTACCTGTCGGGTTTGGTAGCAATACGCCCGGCAAGGTCCCGGATGACTTCGAATTCCCCAGTTCAAACCAGCCTCATAAAATCCCTTCACCACCTAACAACTCCGGCAAAAACGGGACAAGCGAACACTGGCATGACAACTTATTCGATGGAGACTCACCTCGCCGCATCCCTGGTTTATTTATTTTCGCCCTCATAGTTTTAATCGTTCTATTTTTCCTTCTCGGTCGAGAACGTCGTTCTCGCATCTACCATAAACTAGGCGCGCGTTTCGGACGTGGTGGTAACAATGGAGGCGGCTTGAGAAGGAGATCCCCTTTCTTTAGGGGAAAAATACCCTTCCTCTCTAGGCGGGGCCCTGGAATCTCCTACGAACGCGTGCTCGAGGAAGGTGATCATCGAGACTTTGAGCTCAGCAGCATGGACTCGGATGAAGATTCTCCGGCTTCTTCTTCCTCGTCGCCAACTTCAGGTGCCGCGGGAACTCGACCTCTGTCCCGGACGCCTCACAGCCAAAGCCCCAAATATAACCTCGACAATTCATCTTCGCTCAGCGTTGCGAGCCTTAATAATTCCCTGGACAGACGCGGACTTGTTATCAGAACCGAGAGTAGGGATAGGCTATTTGCTCCTGCTCTCGCGCCGACAACCGTCGGTCGAAGGTCCCGTGCAACTAGCCCCAATCGACTTTCTACGCCCCTTACGAACTCTTAAAAGTGATACCAGTGTCTGTCTTTACCATTCATCAGCATCGATGCAGAGTTGTTTGTATATAATATAATGGTGTTATGGCTTGGTGTTCTCCTGCGGACGTTATTCTTATGCAATCGGTTCTTTCCTAGCGAGTGTCACGATATTCATATTACCCCCCTTTGTACGAGTGTTCATGTGTATATTCCTCTACCATTTATAATATCTAGACGAACCCATTCCTATGCCGATTTTAATTCTAAAGCCCTGTCGCCCCCATATCCATTAAAAGTAAGACGATACAAGTGCAATTGAGTATAAAATTTGTCCTTGCTCCAGGTTGTATTGTGTAGAACAGCCCTTTTAAAACACCGGTTCAGAAGAATAAAATATCAGAATTAAACATCCCACATTTAAAGGAAACCAAACCCAATAATTAAGAGCCTACATCAGGTCATCTCAACGTCATTATCACCATCCGCATCAGCAGCACCGCGGGGTATCCGTCCTTCATTCAGCTCCTTCTCCAATCTCGTAATTTCCTGTAAACTCTTGGCTTCTCTTATCATCTTCTCAACCCGTTTCCTTTCCTCAGGCGTCAGCTTGACTCGTAGTGGCTTCTCACTTCCTGCATCGCCCGGCGAGGAAGTAGATGCTGCTGCGCCCAGGGTAGAAGAGACGTCGAACGCGCGCGACTTTATGCCTAGTATCTTCGATGCTAGTGCAGTGGGTTGTTTCGTCGATTGCCCAAACAGTTCCTTTGCCTTTTCACGCTCAGCATCTTTAACTTTTTGGTAATCGAGGAAGCGTATCGTTGGAGCAAGCCATATAATCCAGTATCGGTAATGCTAAAACACAGCGTTAGCTTTCTCACAGCCTTTAAGCATTGTAACGAGACGGTGGCGTGTACCTCTTTCCTTGTCACTGGGTTCTCGAGTAGACTTAAGTGCGTTAATCTGGGAAAAGTCTTGAGCGGCTCTAGATCCGCTAGTTCAGCAAAGTTATTTGCTGTAAGGACTAGGGTTGTCAGGTTTGGAAGTGAGGTCGCTAGCGAGGGTTGAATATGCGAAACGCGATTCCGGGCGAGAAGGAGAGATCGTAATCGTGGGGAGAAAGGGAAGTTAGATATCGAGGATATGCTGTTATCCGTGAAATCGATTGCATCGTGGTCCTATATTCGGCACATTAGATTTCAAGTCCGGAGTCCACATGGCGTTGGGCTTATGTAGCAAGCTTTCTCGTACCTTTGCCGCACCGAAGTTCTCAATAACGGGAATTTTGTGCCCTATATGGTCCGTCCCCGGAAGGAGATAACGATAGTATCAATGCAGCTTCATTTTGTAGGGTATGTATATACGGTGTGGTTTCACCGTGGATGGGAAAGAAAAAGTGTAGTATCTGGTTCTTTTCAGACTAACTAGGGTGCTTTCTCTGTCATTACGCACCTCGAAGATCTAGCTCGCGCTCTTTGAGAGGATTGAGATATGAAAGGGAGTTCTGGATCAATTCAACTGTGAGACGCATCTTTGCCGGTTCTGCTCTGCTCTGCTTGTCTCCTTCTGCTTCGCCCGGAGGATTGAGATCTTGACTTTTGCTGTTTTTCAGTTATCAAAAGCTCGAAAAAAGAAGAGTTGACGTTCTGTGTCACGTGTTCCTTATCTAGATCAGGCACGATGGCGGGTTCACAATGACATGAGCGCCGCGCAGTTCTGGAGGTTGGTATGCATGAATTTGTCTATAGTAGTATTATTTCTATATTATGCTCTATTATCTATCTCTTTATGTATGTATCTTCTCAATTTCTCCCCTTATCGAGAGGGTGGTCTTCATATGTCTGTACGATTGCTTAGTCATCAGCTAAAACGCACACAAAAAGCGCACAACTCAGTTAGTCAGGGCAAAGTTCGGTTTTATATCAACATCAGACAACATCTCGTAAAAAAATGACTCTTTCCCAGTAACAGTAGATAAGACCCTTGGAGCTACCTGGACACGCCATCTAGGTCAGGCCCTGCCAGAATCGATAAACAAGAGCGTCTTTCAGACATCTTCCGCATTTCCACTTCGCTCTACGGTGATAGCGACCATTGGGCGGCCGGACACCATCAAACAAGTCTCTGTGGCGTAATTGGCTAGCGCGTACGACTGTTAAGAACAATTCGATAAGAACAAGTTCGGTCATCGTAAGGCTGGAAGTTCGAGCCTTCCCAGGGACGGGTTCTCTTTTTTTTGTGTTTTTTCCGCCTTTATTAAGGCCGGGGACGCTCTGTGGGTGGATGGGGTTGAAGCCAAGTGGACGGAAGTTATACCATACCCACTCGCGGCCAGTTAAAACCCCGGTACGGGCAGGGGAACTCCCGAAGAGATACCCAATATCAAACCGTAAAACACATTATTTTTACTCTATTGAAAACTACCTACCTTTCCTTTTGGCTACTGAGGGCTTTGAGTCATCATATCAGGCGTAATGGAGCCTGCACCATGGCGTCCCCGGTTCGAAGACCATGTTCAAGTTGCAGGCAGCCCACTGCTATCACTTGCAACTGTGTCCAAGGGCATGAACAACAATGCATTTCCTCGAGTAAGGACCTGTGTTTTCCGGGGCTTCTTCGCGGGCCTGCAGTTACATTCCAATGCAATGCGGGACTTGAAGTCTAACTCAGGCAGCTCAGTTGAGGAGGGAAACGACGATCATGCCTCGTATCTGAATCCGAGGAAGTATGAAAGCGACCTATTGAGTATTACTACTGATGCTCGATCTGAGAAGGTCAAGCATATCCTCTCTGGCGACGAAATTGGCGGACCGGTGGAATGTCTCTTCTGGTCACCCACGGCCTTTGCACAGTGGAGAATTAAGGGGAAGGCGTACATTGTGGGAGGAAGCTGCTCCGATACGATGGAGCTAAAGGCCAGGCAAGAGATTGAACAATTTTTGCGGTTAAGAGAAGATACGGACAAGCCATGGAGTTGGGAAACAGAGATGACTACCCACTTTGCCAACCTATCCCCTGGCATGAGAGGTACGCTCACAAAGACGCAAAAGCGACATATTCCCGTGTTTAACAGTTTGATAGATACCTTTAGACAAGCTCTTCCCGGTGCACCAAAGTCAGGGCCGGCACCAGAGCTGCAGGATAGTAGAAAGGGGCTTATCGATTTGGCTGACCCCATTGCAAGGAAGAACTTTAGGGTTGTGGTTATCAAGCCAGAGGAGGTTGAATATATCCATGACGAAGGTCCGGGGAATGTTAAGAATGAGAGGTTCAGATGGAAATTGGTGCCTTCTGATAGCCGTTATACGTGGCACTGGGAAGGAGAGCAGCTATGGCCTTGATTTACCCCTGCGTTCCCTTACTGAGAGATATACCCTGATATAAATATATATATATACATACTGTTCCCTCCCTTGACTTTCTGGCCCATTTGATCCTGTGTTGACCAGCAGGACTGTCAAGTGTACTTGGTCCATATCTCCATGTCCTCTCCGTAGTCTCCTTCCCCTCTTTAGGAAATAATAACACAGCAACACAGCTCGCTTAGTACCAGCCACCTTCACACAGATATCTTCCTCTCCTTCTCCTACTGCTTCCTCCTCCTTTCCTCTCTTCTCTTCTCTGAGCAGTCCTCCATGTCAGAGCACATCCTACACCCTGGGTATCACCGCAGCATTTGGTTGCCTTGTCTGGCCAGCAGCCTTTGATACCGCGTCTACTCCTAACAAGAAGCCATTTGAAAGGAGAGAGTAGGGAACAGCATCATATCAGCCCACTATCCTGCCAGTCTATCAGCATACAGAGCACCAGGCCAGTCTGTCTGTGAAGCAAGCTTGATAAAAGAGTTAATAAGACCTTTATCTCTGCTCTACTAGATCAGCATTTCAGCGTTGTTTGAACTGTCTCTTTAGAGAGCCAGCTATCATCTCTCTTCCTACCAGCGTAAGTTGTTTACTTCTTCTTTCACGCCCGCAAGATGTGCACTTTCTGCTCATAGACCTCTTCTTTTTGTTTTTATTTTCTCCTCTTGTTTTTCCTTTGCTTCTTCTCTTCTTCATCTCTGCCCTTGTTTGACAGGTTGTTTCGCTACCGGGCAAGCAGTATTCATTATGCCTTTTTTATCCTTTAGCTGGACATGGCTAAAAGGAATATAGGAATAAGAACGGCACTTATCTGTGCCGGACTCCCTAGGTAAGCCTTCCAACGCCTTGCCTTGCTCAGGTCTCCAGCTACGCGTTGAGATATATATCTCAGGTCAGCAGAGTTGAAGCGAAGAGCCAGGGCAAGAAGATATATCTCTTACGCGAGAGACACATATACTCTTATCTTTCACTCACACACACTCTCTTATACTCAAGATGGGGCATTCAATAACATGGGAATATAGTGAGGAGTCCGAGGCCGAGGAGATGGCCGCCCGCTGCACCTACTGCGGGCGTTTCTGCAACAAAAGGGCCATTCATGGCAAGACAGGTCTCTGCTACCCGTGCAGAGAGACCCTCCGCAAGGAGGGTGATAAAAGAGCCCTGGAAACGGACTCTGATACTGAGAGTGCTTCCTCCGGCCGCGGGGCCGAGGAGAGCGAGCCCGTAAAGGGCCATCCTGCTGCCATAACCGAGGCAGAGGATGACTCTCAGTCAGTCAAGTCAGAGGAAGGGACCGCTCGCAGTAATGTCTGCTCGAGATGCTGGGCCACAGAGGCGACGGGGACGCTCTACAACTCTCCAGTCTGTGACGACTGTTACCACCTCGCACAGGCCAATCGCGTAAGTAGAGAGCCATAAGACTCCCTTTGTGGTATGCTTGCTACGTGTGAGACGTCACTGACATGATCCCAAAACACTGGAAGGAATGGATGAAGGGTACCAAAGTAAGTGACTCTCTCTTACTTTCCCATGTTCAATGAAAATTGTACAATGGCATTTTTCAAAGAGAAGAGTAGTGAAAGAAATTAGCTAATATGAGACCACCACCTTGATAGAAGCGATTCCAGCCACCGAACCCGCATCTACAGGCAGGTAAACGGTTGACAAGGGTCTGCGATTCCTGCCGTCAGAAGAGAAAACGCTGCGAGCACCGCCGAGTCGTCGATGCCACTGATCGTAAGTTGGCCTGTTATCCTTCATAGAAGAGCTAAGCTTGGTATCGAAAAGAGAAAGAGAAAGATATCTAACTTGTTCCGGCTCTCCAGCGGAAGCGCACTGCCGTAAGAGAGGGAGAAAGAGAAAATGTGAAGAGATCAGTGAGGATAAGAAAGAAAGCGACAACAGCAAGGACCCCACAAGCAGGGAGGAAGAACAAGGCAAGCCCATCCCCTTTATTTCCTTGTCATTAACGGTTCAACGAATTCAGACAAGGCAGACATGCTAATTGATCTCATATTTTTTTATTTCATTTCATCCAGCAGAAATTATTGTTGTTGATGATCCTGCAGAAGAACCTGGCTGTTCCGATGAGAACATGAATCACGCCATCAAGGAGTCTCTTGACACCGTATACAAGAGGGAACTGCTGAAACTCGAGGCCATAGCGGACGAGAAGGTCAATGAAGCCAACCGGGCCTTGGATGCCGTCCGTAACCATCTACACCACTGGCTCGAACATGTCAGAAATGGAAACTCTCTCGGCAATCAACAACTACCAGAGCAGCAACAGGAGAAACCGGAGCAATTGGAGCACCAAACACAACCACCACAGCCAGCGGCTCAAGAAGAGTGTGTTTGATATCTCGCCTTGCCTGCTCTCTCAAACACAACGAACGGAAGTTAGAACCACCGGCAGCAAAAGGAAGAGCTAAGCTGGAATGCCGGTGATTTAACTTGGGCCACAGGGAGGTGTATGATATTTGGTTTCGTGCTCTTCAATTTCGTTTTTATTTTATTTTATTTTCCTCCCTGGTGTTTTAATTTTTGTTCGGGTGATGATATCTGGACGTGATAATGTTGGGGGTTCGATTCATGTTGATTATGAGGGCGCGCTGGTCAGCACATAGCAAGCAAGGCATCCAACATAGAAGGAGGGCCATTGACAGATGAGATAGATACAAAGCAAAGCAAGGCGACTGACAGATGTTTCATTCACTCTTTCTCGCTTCTTTCTCTTCTTTCTCTTTTGTTCCTTCGATCTGATAACTAAAGACGAAAAAGCTTAGTCATTGTATATAATATTAGTCATTCGTTAACGTCTTTCACATGACAAGGGGTGGTGTCCGAAAGAGGAAAGAGTAAACATCTTGCGACGTTGAGGATTTTTGAAGTTTTGCTTGAACGTGAATGAAGCTCGTATTCAACAGCAGCTAAACGAAGGATTTTCTCAAGGAGCCGATGCTTGACCAAGGCTCAGGTGTCACTATGGCGCACCTGCAGCACACTGACACCACGGAGTGCTCTAGGGCCTTGGACAACGCAAGTCGCCTCTGCCTTCCCGCCTCATTCCACGTAAGATATCTGGCCCCCCACGTCCACCCCAAACGCACCAAACAGATGCTGAGAGATCGAAGATATCAAGAGAACGTTGCAGCAGCAGCATCAAAAGAAATGAAAGCTGTGCCAAGTGTTATCCTGTCTCCACGTCGAAAGGGCGGAAGGAAAGCCGCCGAGCCTTCGACCCCCCGTAACAACCTCCCTGAGCTCTCGTTGGAAGAAAGGTTGAATAGAAGGTTATGCCCTTGATTAATTAACGTCATTTTCTAGTTGTCGTCATGCATGCAGGATGGGCATCGAATAAAGAGAAACACTGGGATATTTCTACCATATCCAACGGCTTCCTTTACCTATGTGTGTAATTTGCAAGACACAAAGTGGACTCAAGCAATCGCGAGGATCTAGAAAGAACCTTAAAAAACAAAACATCATGCAAAGGACGAGAAAGAAAGCGGCCATGAAATGGCCCACGCGGCTATCAATTAAAAGGGGTACGATGATTTGCGTGGTGAAACAGACGATGATAGGGGACAGCCCCAGCAGCGAACTAAAAGAGTAGGGCCAACAAGATGAGATTACGCCTTGGGCGAGAAAGACTTGGATCAGGGAAGACAAGAACAGGGAGGACATATAGAGAAAGGAGACCAGAGGACCCCCAAGATTGTTCTCTCTCGATATAGTTGCTCAACTAAGTAATAATGCCGGGGAAGCAGCAGCGGGGACCCTTCTAACGAATCTGGCCTCTAGGCGGAGAAGCGAACGGAGTTCTCAGGACGGAGTACAACCTCCTGTGCCGTGATGCGAGGCATCCCGGGGTCGACTTCTCCACCGCCAGTTCTTCGGCCTATCCTGCGACGGGAACGACTGGCCGACAAGCACAGGTGATGCTTGTTCTTCCAGGGTTGTTGATGTTAATAACGGGGCGCGCGATATTATACGTGCCGCAAAAGAGAGCTCTTTGCGACGCTACACAGGTGAGGCCTTTGACAAAGACGTTGCCCGCTAACGCGGACATTTTACTCAGCTAACAACATGCCGAGTTACTAGTTAACTAGTTATTTATTAGTTATCCAACATTTTTTTTACGATCGAGAGGCCGGCCCATACGGACTACTATGTACTCCGTACTAGATGACTGGCTGCCTTTATGGATATGCCCAGAAAGTGGCCTGCCATCAGCATCAGGGGAAGCCTAAGCCGCCAACCAGGGAGAGAAGCAGAGCGCGCGCAAGTGGTTGCATGAACATCGAACGCCTGCCTGTTTGTACATCCCCGTACTTAAAGTCCGCATCTGTATGACCTGTATATACGTCTGTGGCGGCCAGGATGACGGCCTTATCTCCATGTCGCATCGACTTACTTGCATCTGGCTGTAAGTACTACTGTGAATTTAAGTCAATAGAAGCCGGCCGTTGGCGCATATGTAGACTGACAAATACATATATATAGGTTGGTAGGGGCTTGTCACTACTAGAGTTTAGTTGGCTTAACTTCACTACTGCTGGCTTCCTGTCGCTCCCGCCCGCCGCCGTCGCCTTTTTTTTCTTCTTCCTTCGATTTGAACTTCGATTTGGACTTCGACTTTTCAACTGTCACCCTTGGGACTCCTGCCTGCATCCACATTTTCCTTCACCTCTTCTTCTTCTTTTTGTTGCTGTTGTTCTTCTACTGCTCGCTCTGTTTCTCTGCCGCCCAACTAGACGAGGACGCAATTGCAGCATGGCCCCTTTCCTTTGATTCCTCCCTAGCCTGTCGACTCCATTCGCCTCTTGTGTTTTTCTTTTCTTCGACTCTACTCCATTCTCGCGCATGAGGGCTGGCCATCGCTTGAGCATCGAATCTACCCAAAACCAGCGCCCGTTTTTTGCCATTCACGGCTTTTACGACCTGTTCTACGAGGAATTCTCTGTCTCTGCTCCATCTAATTACCTGATTTAAAGCAACCTCCAGGTTTCGAATTGCTCAACGGAGCCATACATAGAGTTATACATTCAGTCGTCCGACTCCCCCAGAAGAAGCAACGAAAAAAAATATATTGCCGGACCAAGGAGGGCCACGGTCAGCAGCAAGATGAACGGCGCCCTCGTCGACCCGGCCCAATGCTTCTCCCACCTCGTCGAACACATTCCCTTATGGTTGACTCGAGTCACCGAACTGGCCTCTCACACCGCAGCCAAACACGCCGAGTTTGCGGCGGAATACACCCGCATATCCAAGTTGAAGCCCCGGCAGCGAAGACGGCGAAACAGCTCACTCAATACTAACAAAGGAGAAGACGACCAGCGCTCAGTAAACTCCAGAACCAAACCATCCTCCGGCTCTACCTACAGGCACCTTGACGCCCAAGATCCGTTCCGGGATCCCATGATATTTAAACGACTCACCCGTCAGAACAACCAAGATGCCTTGAACAGGAAACGAAAACAACAAGACAGCGCTTCTTCTACCCCTTCGGACCCTGACAGCTGTCTAGCCCGCCGTGTCCGCCAGCAGGTTGTTATACATTATGATTCTCAGACGCAGACAGTACTTGAACTGCTCGTTCGTGACATAGGCGGCGCCCGTAACCAAATCCGAAAGGGACGCATGAACTACATGATGAAAGTTGACTTTAGCCGTCGAGCTTTCCCTTCCCACATATTTCCGACCGGCAGCCCAGACGATGACGAAAACACCCTCGTCCTACCCCATCACGCATCCTTTAGAAGGTCTAGAAGTACACAGTTTGATCCGAAACACGGCACCAACGGGACAGCCACTAAAACTACGACACCTTCGAAACAGACGGCTTCTGCCTTTGACTTAACAGACAAGCAGCTAGAGATTGCTCAGAGTTTATGTGAGACGGCAGCCCACCAATTCCTACGAAACGGAGACTGCTCCAAAGAGCTGAGCAAGACTTTAGAGCGACTTAATGCTGCGCTGGAAATGGCGAAGGCAGAAGTGACCCGACTCAAGGCTGAGAAGGAAGCGGAGAAGCTACGCCAGCAGGCTGAGGAAGAGGAACAGGAAAGCAAAAGTGACCGCACGGTCGTTGAAACGGTTGGACCTGCAGATGCCGACATACAGATGCAAGCCGACACCCTCCAACCTGTGAACATGAAAGTGGACATGAATTTGAAGGGGGACATTAAAGCGCCACCGGAGATGATGGGGGCTATCGAGGTGGACGACGGATCATCGACATCCTCGATATCCATCGACCTAGCCGCATTTCGACGACGGAGGTTCAAAGCGTGAATTTCCTCTTGACTTTGAGCCCACGAGCAACGATAAGGGAAATTGAGACGTCTTGGGACTTTTCTTTCTTACATCCCGCGAACTTGTCACTTACAGTGCATGAACTCAGTGTACCAGGCTGTACCGAAGGTTCCACCCTCTGCATGTATGTGTTGTTTGCCTGCTTGGTATTGGCAACACCAGCAACAAACGCAAGCCCATGCCCAGTTGGTTCGAAGTCACAGAGGCGGAGTGCGCCTATGCTCCTCGACATTTCCGGGGAGGCGCTGTCAATCCCCCTCAACTTTCATTTACATCCCGCACACCCGCATAAATCGGCGTCTTTACTTTTCGTCTAACCCAGTGACGCTACCCTGCTCTAACTAACTCCCTACAAACTATTTTCTCTTTATATAATTGTTAGCTCCTTTTTTTCTTTGTCCTATACCCTTCGGAAGCAAAATTTAAAAGGAAGCCAACCATGGTCATGGTGATGATAGCGCTGCATTCTCTTTTTCACTCTCCTCTTCTGTCTGTTATTTAGCCTGTCTTTTTTTAATTTCCTTTACTATCATCAGCACTGGAACATGGATATACTTAGCATGGAGTCTCAAAAATGGGGGAAATTCGATAACTACTATTTTTTGTTCTATTAATTTTTAAAAACATAAATGCCACAAATATTATATATCACCGACTTCTCTTTATTTATTTATTTCACTTTCCTTTCTTTTTCTCTTTTTCTCGTCGTTCAATCGATGGATGTTATACCACTGCCAGCATTCGCAAAGTCAGTCCAACCTCGTACGGAATCCATCACCACCAGACCAGACCAGCTGCAAGATGCCTATTCACCAGAAAACTATCTTGTTTAACCTTCCGGGCGGACTTCGCGGGCTTTCCCGCCGATAAATCAGAGTCAAGAGGAACAAAAAGTGACATCTTGCAGTATGCAAAGGCCAGCTGGTAGTTACAGTGGTACAAACCCATGTATGCAACCCTTTACCTCTCCCTCCGCCTGTCTCTTCCTGTCTGCCCGTTGAAGAGTCGCCTCTGCCTCCCTGTTCTCTGCACAAGCTGTTGGCAGTCCGTCTCCCCCCATCGGTTCGTATTCATGAAACCAGACTATCCCTGCAGTTTCTGACAGGCTTCAACGTTGTTGTTTGTTGGCTTTTGCTGAAATATATGCTAGAGAAGCCAAGTCATAGATTAGGTGCATAATAGCACTGATATAGGGGCCGGGTACATGTATGTATCACGCCGACTCCATCCCCCGATTGCCTCCAGGAGTTATGTCACGGAATTAAACTAACGCATTGTCCTCGATAGATGGCTGGTCTGCTAACGACATGGAGATGGTATTATGCAGCTAAGTTACGCCCCTTCAAGGGAAAAGGTGTGGACGATACGGATCCTTCGTGTTAATTGTTATTTGCGTTTCGTTCCAGCAAAGAGACGAAAGTAAGACGAAAAGGGAGTGGAAGATCATTTGATGTAAAGCAGCTACTTGAGGGGAGAGTTTTCAAGTACCCTTTCGCTAACCATATTATAGTTAGTAACTAATAAGTTCACTTGGTAACTCAGTATATTGTCTAGTCTCCTCTCGAAAAGCAGGTAAGTGAGCAGAGAGGAAAAGAAAAGGTGGAAAAGTGAGCTGTCGGACCGTCCGAGGCCTTGTTCAGCTGATGTACACCCTATCCCGTCTGTCCTCATGTAAATATGCAAGTAAGGAGGTACGGGTACATATACGATGCTGTGTTCACCCTTGCCCATGCTGCAGCGGCACAAGAGATGTTGACTCCATACATATATGTAGACGCAGGTTAAGTATAACAGGCGACAGGGAAAACAGGCGAGATTGCCTTGATGGGGGAAAGATCACACTGGTTCCCTTGGAAGGCAGACTCGAATAGGGTAAGACTCAAGTATGGGCGGCATACGGTCCGCTTCCCTCCCTGGCCGATGGATGGCGAGACAAACAGGCTGGAAGTGGACAGACATTTGCTCTGTCCAATAATGTAGGCTGTACCTCGCGCTGGTTGCATAAGTATATTCCCGGAGAGCTTCTGGTAGGATAGGATGGAGACACCGTCAGATTCTTGCAGGGCTATCCCTCCTCTTCTACTTCTCACACTGAGACTTTCGGCTCTGCAGCTGTGAAAAAAATCAGGCGGATGGATGGGGACTAGCGGGGACTGAAGATACAGTGGTGCGAACGAGACATTTATGCTTCAAAACTGTTCCCTTTAGTTAGCTCCAGCTGGTGGTTTTGATTGACTCAAATGAAGTTTCTCCATGCAACTTACTTGCCTTAGTGTGCCCCGGTTAACCTCGTTATTGGCATAACTAGTTAGTTATATAAATTCGAGTTTGCCATGCGATGCTTCAAGTTCTCTGCAATCTAAACGCCACTCAAACAGGAATGGAAAATTGCCCGGTCCACGACTTGATTACAGCCTTCGGTTTGTTACAGGTAATGCTCCTCTTCAGAGACGTCCCTAGTATCATCATACCCCCTTCCTTGTCTATACTGGATGAATTGGCCTCGCCAAGCTGGTGCATCTCTGGTGCCCATTCAGTAGCCGGGCATTGCTCGGTCTGTCAAGCAGCCAGTCAATATCCGCTGAAGAGCCACCACCCAGACAGGCCCTCAGTATGAGCATCAAAATTAGGGATCAATTTTCTTTCCTTAACTCCTTTACACTTCGAAAACCTGCATATACGCTGTTATAGCCAATAGTGCCTATATACGTAATGCATGCCTGGATTAACAAATGGGCGTTTTAAAGGGTTGACGGCAAGACGCGATATCGTCGATCAAAGCTAACGGTGCAGCAAGCTAGGCGAGCCTGATGCAGGCAATAACCGTGTCTTGTCGTTCTTTCTTTTGATTTTTCCATTTCTGCCCTTCATTCGTGGCAATCGGGTGCATTGCCAGGGCTGTATTGGACATGGTGGCAGCCAGCACTTTTTGGATGAGTCGATTAACTACTCCACAGGTCCTGGATGGTGAGATGCGCGATGTATGGGAGGACCCCGGTCCAGCTATCACTCTCCGTGCAAGGGACAGGGGTACTGATGCATCTCACGATCGAAGATGGAACAACCAAGTGTCGTCGTCTCCTTTGATTCTTCCTCAAGATGTCAAGCTTCAACTTGATATCGAACGAAACGAGGATGGGGGACCTCGCGGAGATATTCACGTGATATGTTTAGTCATCGAAAGAAGCAACAACCGCAAGACTTTTGAAAGACGGCTGGAGACCGTGGACGGACGGTGAACGCTCATCCCATCGACGCCATGCATGCATAGCACAGAGAACGCAATGGCTTCACTTGCTGTCTGGGATCCCTCAGCTGACAGGCTCAAGCCGGGACTGTTTCAAATTGAGGGTGGCTTGCGGACTCCAGCTGCAAGATGACCGACTGACAGCCTTGCTAGAAACTCGACTCTCTAGCCGCCAGCCTTTGGTCGCTTCAGTTACGGGCCATGCGGAAAGACCTAGTCATTCTTTCGGCCTCGGTGACCTCTCCGTTGACCCAGCTGATATCTTGTCCTTTTATATCTACATCTCCTGGAAGATATGGTCATCAGTGTGATAGCCGACTCTCCGGACCGGGGCCGTTTTAAGAACGGCTATGCTCGATATCAAGCAAGACAAAGCTGTGTAGAATCACAATGCTTTGAATGCAGCTCTGCTCTTTTGCAGGAAAACAGGACCCGAGTCCATTATCACTTCAATCCACTCCCTAAGCTCCTGCGCCTTTCTTAAGCCCTCCAGCATTGAATCTTCAGAACAAATATACTGAGTGAATTACGCAGCAGTTATTTTTTGACCACGCACCAGGAGGAGTGTCTTTTGTCTTTCCTTTCTAGGCCCTGTTTAGAACAGTAGCGTCGCTTCACTCTTATGGCGTAGATTATTCGATGGCATCTGCCGTGTGCGGCTCGGACTTCCCGGTCTTCCTTATCGTATTTTGATGATAGCCAACGCCATCTCTGGGGCTCGAACATCCCAACTAGATATGCAAGTAAACGACCCCTTAAGCGTGGAAGGTTATGGTAGACATAGCCATAGCTTATCTTCCGTCTCCTGGAATACGGGAATTGCGGCTCTGCTACCTCAACACTGCTGAGCAGTAGCTAACATCACTCTATGTAGCCATATCTCCAGCTCGTCAGTTCAGCTGAGTTCTTTGCTCTATAACTATGTGTTTATCCTGACTAGTTGGCTGTTGTTCACGAAGGCGTCTCAATCTCTGGTTAAACAGCCTAGAACGAGCCGAGGTTCGTTGTCCTTGGCGTATGGACACAGCTGCTTCAAGGCAGAAACGTTTCTCTTTCCATAGATTCATCTTCAGATGTTCAATGCCAATACTAAATGCTCCAAATTGATGAGAAACGTGAGAGTTATACCCTAAACATGAGCACTGTCAAGCCGTTCAAGATATCTGTTCCAAATTCGCAGCTAGAAATATTGCGGAAGAAGCTAGATGTCACCACCTTTCCAGATGAACTAGACGAGTCCAAATGGGACCTAGGTGCACCCTTGGGGGATATAAAACGCCTAACAGAGTATTGGAAAGAGAAATTCGACTGGCGGGAAGCAGAGAGGCGGCTTAATGAGCAGATGCCTCACTTTACGACCGATGTGGAGGTAGCAGGATTCGACAAGCTGAATATACATTTTGTTCATCAGAGAAGCGAGGTAGCCGGTGCAATCCCTTTACTCTTTCTCCATGGCTGTGAGTATATGGGCGTAATTTGCATGTTCCCTCAAACAAAAGCTAATATGTTTCTAGGGCCTGGGAGCTTCCTCGAAGTCTCAAAGTTGTTGCCTCTGCTGACGGCTGGAAATGAGAGCCGGCCTGCCTTCCATGTAGTGGCACCGTCTCTCCCAAACTTTGGTTTCTCAGAAGGAGTTAAGAAGGTATCACCCCCTTAACTTGGCTGCTCAGTTTCGAGTGTTCTCCTGACATTCGAGCTAGAGAGGTTTCGGTCTTGCGCAGTATGCGGAAGCTCTGAATGCAGTGATGATGACATTGGGTTATGATAAATACGGTATGAAAAAGGCCATCTATGCCATTGAAACTCCAAGGCTACAAACTTATACAGTTCTCTATCATATAGTGATACAAGGAGGGGACTGGGGTGGTATAATCTCCCGCGTCATGGCGAAGCGTTACCCTTCACATGTGAAGGCAGTGCATACCAACTTTCTTATCCTCCCACTCCCCTATCCGTGGAAGAGCCCTGTATTGTTCCTTAAATCACTGCTTACAATACCCTTTTCGCGCAAAGACCAGGCGAAACTCGCCGTATCTAAGAACTACGTGACCCATGGTAACGGGTACATGGCTCAGCAGGGCTCTTGTCCTCAAACGCTCGGGTACAGCCTCCATGACAGTCCCGTTGGCCTGTTAGCTTGGATATACGAGAAGTTACATTCCTGGACAGACTCCTATGCCTGGACTGAAGATGAAGTCCTGACGTGGGTTTCAATATACCTCTTCTCTCGCGCGGGGCCTGCTGCTTCAACTCGAATCTACTATGAATTCAACCACCCTCCTCCCAGACCCGGAAATCTTTCTAGTGAAGAGGTGGCCAGCTGCTATTCTCCTGATGTGAAATTTGCTGTTGCATATTTCCCTCGCGAGATACTTGCATTCCCTATGCTATGGTGTCGGTCTATTGGCGACCTAGTGAGGGAGTCTGAATTTGATAAAGGCGGCCATTTTGCTGCCTGGGAGGTTCCAGACATTCTGGCAGCAGATATCCAGGGATTCTTTGGGAAGGAAGGCCAGGCCTACAGCATAGTTGCTGGAGCAGATGGATACTAACTTCTTTTGTCCCAATCCTTGCATTCACTGCGTAGCCTGTAGATACTGGCCCCATATGTATATATATATATATGTCAATCTCAAATAATAGTACATATAAAGTCTAATTCAGAGTGACCAATTCTTAGATTAGTATCAGCTTTATCTAGAGTGAGATACTCAACATATTATAAGAGCATATTCCGCAGCGCTTGTAGAAAAAGTGAGAGTAGCTAACGTCACGCGAGGTGACACGCTCTTTCTTCTATAACGACCACCAACCGTGGATTCCACCCCTCATTTGGCTTAAACGTGTGAACAACCATCAGCTTCACTAAGACTCTTTAGAACCCAATATTTCTCTGTTAATGCTTAGTACGAGGTGTACTATCTCCCAGAGGTATAGCAGAGGTGAACTGAAAGCAAAGGCTAGAGCTTTATCCCTTTGCGTATTGAAAGTGAAGCATCAAAAGAGCTGGCGCTCTTCTACACATTAAGGAAGAGAACAAATATTATTCCCTAGTGAACAACAGTTCACGCGGAATAACTGATGATAATGTCTCAACCAACTCCTTATCGAAGGGGCTTTAATAGATTCACCCTAGAGCCTGAAGTTGGACCTGTGGAGTTTGAGATGGCTCTAGATATAGAAGAGCAGGTACGTTATATTCAGCGCTAAAAGGGCCGATATATCAATTTCTGGGTATTTAATTAACCGTTTGGCTTCCTTTATTGGGTATAGGCGCGTGCATCAGAGCTAAACAAGCTGCAACTACGGGGCAGTTGGGGTGAGATAGACCATAACTCTGATAAACATGAGGTTGGCATTGCTTCTTCTCCGATGCGGTGCTATATATAGATCGCTAATGTTGCAGATATTCCAGAGAGGACGAAATGGCAGAAGTACACTCGTACTGGAGAACAATCCCGAGCCCCTTTCACCGAGGAGACTCAGCCGTATATCACCAAACCCGGAATTCAGATTTCCTCCAGAGTCATACTATAAAAATGTAACGGGAGCCGAGGACATGGATCCCATGAAGAAATCCCCTCAGCTCAGCCGGGAAAGCATTGACAATCATGGTCAGCCACAGACACCGTCACCTGGATACACTAGCAAAAGTGGCCAACGGTACTCTCATCACCGTTTTATATCAGAAGCAGAAAGCTACACGGCGCATTGGGAGAACAGTATTCTCTATGACAAGGACACAAACACGCGGGTATCTTCGCCCAGTTTCTCCCAGCTGCGGTCAGGGTATAGATCGCCATACTTAGGGCCGGTTGGTTGGACAATACCATCCAAATACTATAGTATGACCAGAAGAAGTTCACGAAGAGCTCTGAACGCAAAGGAAGCTAGAAATGGCGAAAATCACATTTCTTCTGTCGACCCAAACACCGGTTCACCCAGGGAAAGGGTTAGAAAGAGGAATACACCATACAGCTGTCGTGCGTCGAGGCCGTTCTTAATATATCAAGATCCAGAATGGGTAGCTCCACCTCGCGGAGTTACGGACGCGTACTTCGACAGTACAGCAAGCGATGACAAGGAGAACAGTGTGCCTGACGAAATTGAATTCGCCCATGACGGTGACGTGCTTGTTGGCGAACGCAGCATGGAAATCCAAGTTGAGAGGCCAACAGAAGCAAACGGCAGCAATGGTGATGGAGACGATGAGATGGATATCGATGGTAATGAATTTAGAATTACCCCAATTCGGCCAGCAAGACAGGAGGAGCCACGATATCGACATCGAAGAAACACTAGCTCTATGTCTTCCTCTTCGATATTTTAATTTTGAGAGTGCCCGCTCTAGACCCTCGATTTCTCTAACAGCCGCAACAGTCGCAACTATATATCACAGTTCGCATGCAGGTACAGTTGTACCGGGAAAAAAGCAAGCAAAGTACCCATTGCACATCGGCCTGAAGAATCAATTCCGCTGAGATGGGCGTTTAAGGCTGGCTGAGGTATCACATAACGGTAATGGCAATTGTGCCTCCCGCTTTAAAAGGAATTATCCGTTCTGTTTGATCTCGAGGAGCGTAGTTTTTGCAACAGACTTAAACAAGCAGACAGGGACAGTGTAATTTAATAATATAAATAGACATGAGGAACCGGTGGTTATGAGAGCAATATCTATCTATCCTATGGCGTAGTTTGACGAACTCGAGAGAATTCACGTGGAGTTGTAACTTTCTGTTGATGCACCAGCCACCTGCCTTGTTGCTTAACTGCCTAACTATGCCTAGCCACAATGCAGGCGATGCCGTCGTTCACCATAGAATATATTATTACAGCTTGGGGGATGGGGGATCCAAACTAGGAGTATACACACACCAGAACCTGGCTTCTTGACAAGCTTGTGTGACCTCACCTTCTTGCTCTTCAAGCTCCCTATTGAAGTTCATTTTGATCCAACATTTCCTGAAATACTTGATTTTTCGCCTCTTTACTAAATAAGATAGGGCTGTGCTAATAAACTGGGTAGAAGGATAACTCTACCAGCTGCCGAAAGGACAAACTCTGCTTTGTAACCACTCTGTAGGTTAATGGGATCTCCGAGAGCATTGGAGCAATAGACTACCTCCCTAGCTCGTTGGAACGTCGCTTCAGATGTCAACACCGTAGAGGGGTCAAACCGCAAAACAGGACCTGGCATTATTACATGCTGCGATATCCATGCATTTCATGGGGTTTACTCCGTAAGCATATACAGTACTCCGTAAAGGAATGCAGATCTCAGCAAAGCTTTGCTACAGAGACATGGCGGCTACTGAGGGCAACCTAGCTTCCCTTCCGAGAGACACGGAGTTGCTTTGAGCTTCACCGCCGCCGTGTCGCCTGATCAGCTAACTTAGGTAGCTAGCAAGGAGGGAACTTCCCTGACACTTCGGTTCAAAAACTGGTTACAGCCCGCTTCACCTCCTTTTGGCCACCGGCGCCAATTCCCTCCCATAAGTATCCTAATCCACGAGCGGCGACGGATATACGTTGTCTAGCCAACGCTACTCCGTACACCGTCTGCTTGACGGTAGGTAGCGCATCAACGACGGATTGCCGAAGGTACTCCGTAGAAAGAGAGAGCACATAGCTTGACTAGCCTCGCCGCCGCTGACGCTGCTGTGGATGCTGCTAGAGCTCCGGAGGCTGGGCTGGGGCGAGGATCTGCGCAACTGGGCGTGGTTGTGGTTTGTGCGTGAGTTGGTGACTGGCCGTGAAAATTCGCTGGGAGAAGCGACGCATGCGCCTCCGCTCGACCCGGAGTTATCCTCCGAACGGATTGAACAAGAAGCGCATCGCTTCGCCGACTGCTCTGTAGCCGTGTATATACGGAGTATACGTCTTGGTATTTTTATATTTATTATACGGCGGTTGCTAATGTGCTAGCAAAACCATGTCCAGGTCGTTTCAACGTGTTTCAAGATGACGTAAGAGGCAGCTTCGGGCGGGTGCCACAGATGTGCAGCAGGTGTGCAGCAGGTGTGCAGAGGTACTTCTCTTGGCTACCCAAATGTGGTGTGACCTGCAAGTACCACCGCATCACGTCACCATCGCCGCTGCATCTGTGGGTGTGGCTGGTGCTGACTTATCTAAGCATCCCCTGGCCCGCCCTAATTTGCCACATCTTACCCGATCAGGACTAGCGCCACCCCTGAAGAACGCGATCTTGCATAAACACGGGAGGAAGTTGGCTTTTTGGTGACAGCAAAGACGGCGAAGACAGCGAGACAGCGAGGGCCAGTGAAGGAGCCAGTGACGGCCAGTGGAGGGCGGGCGGGCGTGTTACTCGCTGCTATCGGCTTGTTTCCTCATGCTGTCCGACGCAGTCGTCGATGCCTGTCAGGATGAGCAAGAGACCAGAGGAGGAAGCAGAAGGAGAGAAGCAGCAGATGAACAACAAACAAAATAATAATAAATAATAATAAAAAGAAAATAAAAAGTAAATCGGCGAGCTCGTCCGAAAGAGGAAAGCACGTCTGCAGCTCTCTCGCTAGTCCCAAACTAGGAAGCTAAGCAGGACCAAGGATGGCCCAAACTTCGATCTCCTCCTTTTTCCCTCTTATTCTGCTGCGTCTGCTGCTTCTGCTTCCTCTTCCTCTTCTCTCTCAGACTCCAACTCGGCTTCACTCAGCTTCCACCAAGTCGACCCATCGCACCGACAAGGAGAAAGATACACCTCAAGTCCGGATCACTCGCTCGCTCGAGTGTCGTCTAGGTCCTCGCAGCCATGGACTCTCTCAATGTCTTCGCGAAGCGCGTGCGTCTTGATCCTTCCACTCAAACCACCCCCCCTGCGCTGGCCAGAACGAGGTTCAGCGACCCTGCAGATGCGATGGATAGCTAACATATGCGACTAATAGGAAGAGGAGAAGCCCAGCGAGAGCTCGAACTCGCTGTCGGGCATCGTCTCGACCCTTGTTCCCACCCTCATCATCTCTGCTGTGATGGTGCTGTTGTTCCTGATCTTGCGCCGAAGCCAGCGTCGCCAGTACATTCCCAGAACATATATTGGAGCTCTGCGTCAGCATGAGCGCACTCCCGAGCCTAGTCCCGGCCTCTTTGGCTGGATAAAGTCTATGAGCAAGCTGCCAGATACCTATGTCTTGCGCCATCAGTCTATGGACGCCTACTTGCTGCTGCGGTACCTCAAGATCTCAGTGGCTCTCTGCTTCTTTGGATGTCTGATCACTTGGCCCGTGCTTTTCCCCGTCAACATCACCGGTCATGGTGGCCGTCAGCAGCTTGATATGCTTGCCATTGGAAACGTGAGCAACAAGATTCCTGGAAATCTCAACAGGTACTATGCTCACTGCTTCGTTGCTTGGGCTTTCGTCGGTAAGTTTACGACCATCTGCATGCCAACCGCTACTATAAAGGTGCAAGCTGAGCTAACTGCGGGCAGGATTTGTATTCTGGATGGTCACTCGCGAACTGCTTTACTTCATCAACCTGCGACAGGCTTACTTCATGTCCCCAGTGTATGCTGAGCGCATCTCCTCCAGGACAGTGCTTTTCACCTCGGTACCAGAAGACTACTGCGACGAGGCCAAGATTCGTGCTATGTATGGAAACGACAAAGTCAAGAACGTCTGGCTCGTCACTGATGTCAGTGAGCTCGAGAAACTTGTCGGAGAGCGTGACAAGGCTGCCATGCGCCTCGAAGGTGCTGAGACTAAGCTCATCAAGATGGCCAACGTTGCTCGCGGCAAGGCTATGCAGAAGGGAGGTGAAGTGGAGACTGACCCAGCTTCTCAAGGAAATGTTGGTGAAGCTGAATCTGGCTCCGTTGCCGCCCGATGGGTCAACGCAAGTCAGCGACCTACTCACCGTCTCATGCCCGTCATTGGCAAAAAGGTCGACACCATCAACTGGGCTCGTGAGGAGATTGGACGTTTGACCCCCGAGATCGATAACCTGCAGCGCAACCACATGAACGGACAAGCCAAACGTGTCTCTGCCGTTTTCGTTGAATTCAAGACTCAAAATGACGCCCAGGCTGCTTACCAAATGTGTACGTACCGATCTCAAGGTTTTTGTACCTGGGCGGGAGGATTTATACGACTAACCTTAACTCTCTTCCTTTTTTAGTGGCTCATAACCTTCCGCTACACATGGCTCCTCGCTACATCGGTATTAACCCAACTGACATCATCTGGTCTAACTTGCGTATCAAATGGTGGGAGCTCATCATCCGCTATGCCGCCACGATTGCTGCCGTTACCGCTCTCATCATCTTCTGGGCTATTCCCGTTGCCGCTGTCGGTGCCATCTCAAACATCGACTATTTGATGGAGAAGGTCCCATTCTTGAGATTTATCGGCAAAATTCCACCCGTGATTCTTGGTGTTGTTACTGGATTGCTCCCTACTATTTTGCTTGCCGTCCTCATGGCCCTGTTGCCAATTATCCTCAGACGTAAGTTTTGAATTCTGTACTCACTTACCTACAATTCCACTTTTACTCACATGGCCATCTAAAACAGTTCTCGCCAAGATTGGAGGATGCCCTACCAAGGCTGCTGTTGAATTGCGCACCCAGAACTTCTATTTTGGATTCCAAGTCGTTCAGGTCTTTTTGGTGGTCACCCTGTCGTCCTCTGCTTCCAGCGCTGTCAGCGACATTATCAAGAACCCTACCTCTGCTCCTGGTTTGCTCGCTCGAAGCATCCCGACCGTCTCCAACTTCTACATCTCCTATATCATCCTTCAAGGCTTGACTTTCAGTGCCGGTGCTCTTCTACAGATCGCTGGTTTGATCATCTCCAAGCTCTTGGGCATGATTCTGGACAACACTCCTCGAAAGATGTACACCCGTTGGTCCACCCTCTCCGGTATGGGATGGGGCACCATTTTGCCTGTTCTCACTAACCTCGTTGTCATTGGTATGTCCAAAGACCCCCCTTCCTGTATTGCAAGTCGCTTGTAAAACTCACTTAACTAACATTTACCCAGCCATCACCTATGGAGCCATCGCCCCCTTGGTTCTTGGATTTGCTACCGTTGGCATGCTCCTCTTCTACCTCTCTTTCCGTTACAACCTCCTATATGTCAACGACACCGACATTGACACCAAGGGCATGATCTACCCACGTGCTCTTAAGCAGACTCTCGTTGGCTGCTATCTCCTCATTATCTGTTTGATCGGCCTTTTCGCCATTGGTACTGCTGCCGACAGAGCCGCCACCGGCCCCATGATCCTTATGATCATCTTCTTGGTTTTCACCGTCCTTTACCATATCTCTCTTCTCAACGCTGTCAACCCACTTCTTAACTATCTGCCAAAGAACCTCGAGGCTGTCGAAGACCAGCACCAGGCTCTTCTCGCCCAGAACAATGGCCAGGCTGCCCACAACGGTGATGCCGAGAAAGGAGATGTCCGTGGCGTTACTCACGAGCCAAACATGGTCTCTAAGTTCTTCGGAGTTAACAAGTACGAGGGCTACGAGCAGCTCCGCGAACTCGTCCCCCACGGCGCCTATGACACCGAGTACCCAGCCGAAGTGGCGAGAAACGCATACTACCACCCCTCGGTCACTGCTACCGCGCCACTCCTCTGGATCCCCCGTGATGACGCCGGTGTCTCCCGCCAGGAAGTCATTCACACCAGCCGTTTCATTGGTATCACCGACGAAGATGCCTTCATTGACAACAAGGGTAAGATTGGCTGGGACGAAGAGAAAGGCACTCCTCCTATCCAAGAGGAGAAGATCTACTACTAGACGCCCTCCATGGTTAGTTTTGGTTAGGCCTAGATAAACGTTACTCACCATCCCCGTTAAACCCCGATAATCTTTTCCTTGCTTGTTTTCCTTTGTTTGGGTCTTGATTCCTGGTCTCTAACGGCTGCGGTTTTCTGGACGAAGTATGACGCTAATGTTCATGGCGACCCTGATGTGGCTTGAATGTTTTTCCTTTTCTCCTTGATACCCTATACCCCCCGAAAATCAAAAGTAAATTGAAATAATTGGAGATGGAAGCTGTGAGGCCTGTCTGTGCGAATGCAACTGTGAGGTGAAGCTCTATGTTTAGGTAGCTGTGTTTTTTTGTCGTTGGTGTTGAGCTGTTAAGTAACGTAATAGTTAATATACTTAGTATCATTCTTGCCTCTGGACGCAGCCTCTATTTTAAAGCACCTCGCCGATAGACACAGCGTAATAATAACCACCCCCAACGTATCGTTGAAAATACTAAGTCGTCTTGTCAAGAAGACCAAAAAAACAAAAAAACAAATGAAAGCAGACTAGATGAACCCGGTGCGAATTGAACGCACAACCTTCAGATCTGGAATCTGCTGCGCTACCATTGCGCCACGGGTCCGCTTTTCATGTCAAACTTCTCGGCCGCGGTGCTAATTATCCCACTTAAAGTTAGGGTAAGTCACATGTAGATTATGTCATATCATTATGTCATCATGCATATCTTTAAAGCTAAAAGTAAAAAAAAAAAGCTCCCCGAGAAAAAGCACAACCTCGACTTTTTCAACTTCAACTAATAACCGATACCACGAAGTAAGCTTACCTCGCACGTTGATAAGTAGCGCTTACGAGCCGCTACATGTGAAGAAACAAGACTCCGGGCCTTGAGAAAACTGATTGCGACGCATCCCTTTTTTAACACGCAAATTTAAACACGGGAACAAGTTCAACATGGCGAATGAACAATCAGCAGGTAAGCAGTCACCAGCTATTCATTCTCTCAATGGAAGACATCCCAGCCACTAACTACTACTGCCTCTATAGCCTGGCCCATCGCAGATGAAGCTTTGACTACTGAACTGCTCGACCTCGTCCAGCAGGCCTCTCACTACCGCCAGCTCAAGAAGGGTGCTAACGAAGGTACGCACAATACAAACCTGGCAAATTTTTTTCACAGCGTTGTTCGTGCCCATAGCTAACGTGTTTCACTTACAGCAACCAAAACCCTTAACCGCGGAACTTCCGAGCTGGTCATCCTCGCCGCTGATACCAGCCCTCTGGCCATCTTGTTGCATCTCCCGCTTTTGTGTGAGGATAAGAATACTCCTTACGTCTATGTGCCTAGCAAGGTTGCGCTGGGCCGTGCGTGTGGTGTCAGCCGTTCTGTGATCAGTGCCAGCATCACTACCAACGAGGCGAGTGATTTGCAGGCGCAGATACTCAACATTAGACAGAAGGTTGAGAGATTGATGATTTGAGTGGGTGATTTGGAGGGATTGGAAAGGTATCTGGTTATTTTGGTTTCCTCTCTTGGGGGGCTAGATGGAGATATCTCTGGGGAGAAGATGAAATGGTTATATTTTGTTGGTGGATTGTAGACTATTAACTGTTGGCTTTTTAACTAAGGTATCTACTTACACCTTCAACTATACAATTGTCATTTGACTGGGGAATCCTTGAATTTAATAATAGGTAAATCATTAAAACATATGCAGGCCAGAAGAGTCAAAATGACGCATAAGGAGTGCCGTGCCATATCTAGAAACACTTATATACCATACAGCATATCAACAAATGTCTATCAACATAGTCAATACGAGCCATCGTCATCGTGCTGTAAAGATCTAAATACACAGACTCTTGTCTCCCCACCAGGACTGTGCAATTCTTCCCCACCAGGCTTTGGGATCAAAGAGAGCCTCCCGGGTGAAGAACATCTTGCATTCAGCAGGCTCGTACACAAACTGCCGAGGGATACGCTGCTTGTCTTCGGTATAGACGGCATTGCGGAAGTTGATGGTACCGTCCTTCCCTCTTTCATGCAACCGGCCCAAGACATAGGAACCCTTGTTATACATCTCGCCCGTTTGAGTCTTGTCCAGTTGGAGCCGCTCTTCATCCGTAGAGAGCTTATCGTAGATATAAGTGGCCAAGTGATGTAAGTATCCGAAATTAAGGACCTGAGCGCCCTTGACACCTCCTACAGCCTGCATAGGGCCGGGCCGAGGTCTGCCACCGACAGCAATGAACTTTACCCCGTGGCGCCTCATAAGGTCAGTGAAGATAGAGCAAGTAGAGGCACAGATGCCGTCGGTGACGATAACTATGTCCTCCGTTTTGAAGGCCTGGGGGGCAATATGAGAGCGGTCACCGTAGCCAGAGACAACGATTCCGCCTCTTTCAGACGCTTCGGTGTTATTGAGGTCCCATAACGTGGGATGTGTGAACATGCCCTGTGGAAGTTCCTCGGGCCCATAAAGGGCGGCCCAGGACGGAAATTTGGAGCCATCAGTATTTGTGTATACGTCAATGTCGAAGATGTCGTTTCTCTGTGTTTTGGCTTCAGGGGCTTTGGGATCCTGGGGGTGGCTAAGGAGATAGTTGATCTTAGAGCCAGTAATATTTAACTGTTCAATGGCACGCATGTTAGAGGGAGTTTCTATCTTTCCCTCAGGGAGGACCTAGATATGATTGTTAACGTATGTCATACAATACTCCTCCAATTACCAAAAGATGACGACGAAGAAGCAGAAGGAGAAGGAGAAGAAGTAACATAGAAATAATATAACAAAATAGAATAGAATAGAAAGGGCCTCGAGAGAATTACCTGCTTGAAGACATCATAGCCTAGGAAGATGACACCGCCTGGATTTCCGCTGACATCAATGATAAGCTTCTTCTTCCTGGTCTTTCTGCAGCCCTCCAAGAATTTCGTGGTGGTCTCACTGAAATCCATGAGAGGCTGCGAGGTATTGGCTTCTCCACCAAAATTTCTGAGGTGCAGAATGGCAGTATTGGAATGCTGACCATCGAGGAAGTAACCCGCAAGGCTGCCGTCTGGAGTTTCATAGTCTGGCTTAGGAACAGGAGGGAGATCGCGGGCAGCTACATGAGCTGGTGGTTGCGAGTTTTGGGATGGAATAGGACCGGCAATAAAGAAATGGTGCTCCTTGTACTTCTCTTCAGCCTTGCCCGCTCGCAAGAGGTCGCCAGAGTTGTCTCTCCCGGTGCAGAACTTTTCATAGAATGAATCACCGTCCGTGACTCCAGTGAGATCTTGGGTGAAAAAGGCGTAGTTTTCAGCCTCCTTCGTAGTTCCGTCCTCATAAACAAGCTTGGTGTTGTCGCCAGTGTAGATGCCATGCCGTGAGCGGAAGGCGCCTAAACTGCTTTCGTTATTCAGAGGGAGGTTGAGAAACATGCCGTTGTAAAGCGCATCTAGATCCTGCTGAAGTCCCTCGAGGGAAGAGTTCTCCATCCACTGTATGGCATCTTGGCCATCAATGGTCTTAATAGCAGGTGCATCGGCCGATTCGCTCAAGTCATCTATCACGTCGGGTTAGCCGGGGAGCCTCCACGAAACAGGTACGGAGACGGTAACGCAACGTACTTTTAGAGTAGAGTTTAGGGAATTTTTTTCCATCATCTGAAAGAGAGACAAGGCTGCCGATCTCAGTGCGACGGAAGATAAAGAAAGAGATAAGGTCTAGTGGGAGCCAGAAATGGCCGTCATGGACGGATCTAACGAGAGACTCCACATCGTTTTGGAATTCATACTCGTTACGATAGCCGCCTCTGACAGCCCGTTCGCGGATCTTTGCAAGACCTCTCTTGAGGTCGGTGGGAGGCAAAGGGTATCCCTCTGGCGGATCCGCCAAAAAGTCCTGGGTAGACTGCCAATCCCAATAAAGGGGCAGTGTGTCAATCAGGCGCAAACCGTCGTTCAGCCGGAAAGGGACTGAAACGAGGCATTCATGAGCAAGGTGTGCAGTGACATTGAATTTATCAGCTATATAATTAGAATGAGCTATTAGCAATTATTATTAGACCGTTCGCCAGGGTTATACATAGACATACCATTTGGATCAAGCTGCTTCTGCTGCTTCTGGGCCTCTGCAACCTGACCACACGGCGCAACAGCGCTAATTATTCCAGCAGTAGAGAGTAAAAGGCCAGCAATGGCCTGGTAAAATCGTACCATGTTCTCTGTCACAGCCCTAGCCAGCAAGTAAGGGTGATGGATATCAAGTGGTTGATCTACACAAATGGGTGAGTGTAGATTGATGAGATGAAAGATATCAAAATATCAATCTAGACAAGGAATGAGTGTAGGTTGACATAAAAGAGTGACTATAGGTAAAAACAAACGAGTGTATATTGAGAGTGGTCGACTAAAACACCTCGGAGGAGGAGAAAGAGGACTTAGAAGAGGGGACGTCAATGGTTTTTAAACACCCATATTCCCCTGGCAAGGCATGAATTTATGGTATTTCATTGCTCATCTCTCTTCCCTCATTAACCTTCCTTCTCAAATTGCCGCTGGCAAATCCGCTGTGGACGAGAGGAGATAATTTCCCGGGAAAAAGGAGATAACCCCAGGATGCGCCTATTTGACACTTATATCTAGGAAGCATATTTGCACCCCAGGGGGATAACACTTAAGAAACGCGGGTATAGTTGATACTATTCAGCAATGATCAGATAACAAAGGAGGTTCAACTAGAGTAGGACTTCTCTAGTTGAATTGTTACAGGATCTCAAAGGTCCTCCAGAGCAAGAACTCGGTCATGCTCAATCCAAGTACTCCGTAGTAATTCTAGTGTCGGGGGGGGGGGGTCTTCCTCCGACCCGTACAGAAGCAGACCACTGCAGTGCTGCATAATAGCCTGAGGCATAAGAACGTCGAGCAAATATGGCCATTGGTACTGGCAGACCTACCAAGAATGATATAATTGGCCATGCAGGCCAGGAACGCATTTGCTAGCGGAGCTCCCAGGGTAGTTAGGGCCGGAGATCCCAAAGCTAACAACCCCTGGTGAAATCCCTATTTCCCGCCAGCCGTCGGGAAAGAAGGGGTTTTTGATGGTTTCTGGGGTGGGGATAAGCTTAAGGGGAGTTGCAAAGTTCAGCTCTGCTCCGTACATGGCGCCATTGGCATTCAGGCCTTGATGAGCCAAACAAAATAAAGACACCAGGAGCAAGAGCAGGCTCCATGGGCTCACGGGAATGCTATCCCGAATACATTTATATGCTCGCGTCGTACCTAGTTGGTCCTTCCTTAAGCCAGGATATGGCAAGTTAATCATAATAATTCCGTGTTGATGGTTTAGGCTGCGCAGGCGGTACCTGAGCCGCTTGACCGGGTAGTTACCTGCGGAGTTTTCGGCTTGCAGAGCCAATACAACGTATAGAAAGGCAAAGAAAAAATGAACATAGATTGGACTGAGAAGGCATAACGCAATTGCTGAGTACGGAGAGCGGTATCTGATATCACGAAATCCTAGAGAAATATGGTTAATTAGTATTAAGCGGTTTGCGAGCCATGAAACTCCTGGCTTCGATGATGTTTCTGATATCGTACTTGGGAGGGAGAGAAGCCGCAGGTTGAACGAAACAGCATGTTAACTTTTGAGATGGTAATTTGGTCGTCAATACGGAGTAACCTGGGAGCAGGTTATGATATAAATTGACGATAGCAGCTAGGTTTATAGGACATGGATTGTGAGACTCGAAATGGTTGCTTGGCCAATCAAAGTTTCGTTGGTTTAAAAAAACGCAACACCACTCCTCTACCAAATTTTGGACATTTGAACAGGAGAGCATAACCTCACATATGGCAGTACACTGGAAAGCACCAGCTCATCTTGGTATCCCGACTTCCCTTCTTCGATGATATAAAAGACGCAGCAACAGGAGATGTTGGCTGTGGTTTCTGCTCCGTGCCACCATGAACTAGTTGGCTGACACTAACTACAGCCACAAACTAACACAGTATAAAGAAACGGCCTTGATATCCTCTCCTATCCTGCTGCTTTCTCTTCTTCTTTGTCTGCGTCTATTTCCTATCATATATATATATGTATCCTTCTTCTGCTACCCCGGGGCTCCCGAGAGTAGCCATGACAACGCTACCTGAAAGGCCAGGGGAGTCGTCTGTCGATCAACCTCCTGAGCTGTCAGATGAATACCTAATTGCCAACCTTGCCCATCGGCCGCCTCACCAGCTAGCGGGACGAATCTCAATCTCGAACCCTGCAAAGCCTTCCGCTCTTCCGCTTTGCGATGGCCCCTCGTCTATGGGCATCTTTGATCATCTCCCTCTCGAGATTCTCCAGGCCATCTTGAATTTGTTGGACTTTCAGGCTCTCTCCCGCCTCTTACGTACTTCCCAGCGAGCTAAAAGAGCCATTGAGTGCCTACCGGCATACCGGGAGCTCATGGAACATGCTCCAGATACCCTTACAGCGCTGGGAAAATCTTGTCTTATCACTGCCCATTCCGCCGCAAAACTTCGTGCGGTTCTCAGGACAGAGTCCTGCGCCTGGTGCAGTGAATATGGTCCCTTCTTGTTTCTCCCTACGTGTGAGAGATGCTGCTACGAATGTCAACGCTCAAATCCTTCTCTCTGGGTGATGACGGCCGACCTGGCGAGATACTGCTTTAAAATCAGCACTCCTAAGCTGCGAGAGATCCCTGTCATGCGAAGTATCTATGGAGTTTACGACGTTTCACACGAGCTCTCTCGTCATCGACGACTGAAGCTGGTCAGCGTCAGAGCCGCAAAGGAGCTGTCGTTGGCCACTTCAGGCTCGCCAGCGGCAACTGTTTCCAACCAGCGAAACAACGCACACCTAGCACATTTCCAAAACGCACCTCTCGAGCCAGCAGCGCAGGATGATGAATCCGGAGTAAAGTCACGTATCAATTACTGTTCTCAGACCGACGAGTGCTGCGGCATGGGGTCTATTTGCTTCCCTTCTCTGCAGCCAGACAATAGTGTAGAACGAGGCCTTTGGTGCCGGGGATGTTTCCGAGCCTCTGAGCAGTATCGCTTCTCGAGTCTGGCTACCGGTCACGCTATACAGAATGTTCATCCGCCCCGGGCACTGATAGGGACCAACCTATGTGCCCGATCAAAGAAACAATTTCTGGAGCATATCAAAAATTGCGATGGATCTCTGGAGTTGCAGGCTAATTTAAGGAGAGGACTACAGAATTAATCCTGTCACACTCACAATATTTTTGGACAAAAGTAAAAGGAAAATAGTTATGATAGGGAAATAGATAAAAAAGGGGGAAGCAAGGAGAGATGCAAAGTAGCCTCCAAAGCAGCTTGGATATAGTCTAGTTTGAGTGACTAGAGCAGGGCAACAGAGTTATTTATTGTTCCGATGGGCCTATTGACACCAGACGAGCCGCAGTGCAAAGTTATAGTATCTAATTCCTCCTGTGAGGCTCCTGTTGGTTGTGTTTGCTTGCTGCCGTGACAAAATGGCCGAGTGGTCCAAGGCGCTTGATTTGGGTATGTCTCACGGTCACGTGAATATTACATAATCAGCTCCTTGTTGCAGCTTATCAAAACGATACGAAACAAAACAAAACGACGAGAGACGGCTCGCTAGTTACTCCGTACTCCGTACTCGACGCTGCTGGAAAGGATGAGGTCACGGATGATTCACGATGCCTCGATAACCTGGCGGCTACACCCGATTATCGCTCCAGACCGTTCCTCCCGGGGCTGAGCAAGGAAACATCCAGCCGGTTCAAGACCGTGTTTGTGTCACACGGCTCAAGCGACTGGGGCTCCCCACAACGGCCGCCAGGGAAGGACTCCGTAGCAACGGCCACCAAGTCTTCATATGCACGATGGGCTACTGCCGGGGCATGTAGGGAAGTCAACCCAAGGAAACGCTGGAGCCTAGCTGACATGGCGAGCCAGGATCGTTGTGTGAGGTCATCGCTGTCCGAACATGGACCCAACCCCTGCTGCTTCCGGGGGCCTTCTAGAACCCGTCGTCTGTGCTTGACGGTCGGTCGGGCGGTGTTAGTTACCAGAGACACGCACACAGGTGTGGATGGCGGAAGCCACTCGCTTCTCTGTCGACAGCTTCTCTAGCTGTCCTCGACCTTCTCTGCGCGACTCTCGACTTCGATCCTGATTTTTACTCGTCATATACGTTCTTTGACTGATCCTCTAAACGAAAATAAGCCGGAAGTGTTGAGTCAGCGACACAGCCCTAAAATAACACGAGCTCGTCGGCCCCGACATATCCGACAGCTCCGACGCTGCGTCTGGCCGGCGGCCTTGGGCGTGTAATTGTACCGAGTATTTCGCGTATCTTCCCCTTCTGCCAGCGCTGGAGCGTCCTGCTTTGGGGGAGAAGGCCGGCAAACTGCACCAAGCCGGGTCAGCACCTTCAGCGCCCGTCCACGCTCTCTCCAGGCGTCTCTCCTGCTCTTCTCTGCCACGATCTATATCTTTCCCCCTGTAACGGCCAGCGGGTTTTCGGTAACGGGTCACGAGACCGGCTCGGATGATCCCGCCAATAAGAGACAGCTCTCGTGCCCCTTAGACCCACTTTCCCGATCGGGCGAGCTAAGCAAGAAAAAGACACGGAAAATGTGAGCCTGCTTAGTCAGAATGTGAGTTATAACACTTCTGCTTCTTCTTCCTTCGAAGGCTCTTTTTTTCAACTTCCAAACGCCAACCTCAGGTTTCAGCTTCAAAGGCCACCCATATCCCTCTCGCTCGCTCTCTCGATCTGTTCTCTTCTCTCCTTAACAGCGGTAGAGAAGTCTCCTGGGCGTAGATACTACGCTCCTTTATCCCACTACCATTCTTATCTACTCCATTATCGATCTATACGCTTGGTGGATTCGCGACCTCCGTTCCTTGCTCTCCACCACCCTTTGTCACCCTAATATAATATACCCCTTTACCTAGCGCGTTCATTGACGGCTTTAGGTCGTCAGATGAACCTGCATTTTTCTAATCATCCCAGTGCTAGAGTAGGTGCGCCGTCTGCTTGACTGTTGGAGCAAAAAATTGATCACAAGACTGACTCATTTCTTCCCCCTATCTAGTATTCCCTCTTCGCATTGAAGAGGCCCTCAATAACGTAAATGGTTTTTAAGCCATTCACACATCTCGCGCGTCAGACCTTTTCCAAGACCTTTGTCCACGGCTACGCCCAGTCTGTCGTTGCCGCCTCCCAATCCTCATATGCTCCCTCAGCATCCTCCCTAAACCAGATCACTTCGATCCCACAGACTGTAAAGTACACTCGAACAGCGCAGCTCCAGAGTGCTTTCCAGAATGCTTCGGGTTCTTCTTCCAGCGCCGGTGGCGCAAAGGCAGGCCACACTGCTACTAACGGTAGCAGCGGCGATTCCGGTCTAGCCGCATACTATGCTGCCTGGCAACATGCACAGCAGACTGGTGATGACAGTGACTGGAAGCAGTTTCAATTCACTAAGCGCATTGGCTGGAAGCCGGCCAAGGAGGAGAAAGAATCCCTAGAAGATTCGGACGTGGACCAGCTTGCCGCGTCTGTCTCGAGGGTACGAAGCCGCAGTGAAGTCCGTGCTTCAAGGAATGTTGAGAGTGCTCCCGTTGATAAAGATGTAAGCGCAAAGGTTGACGAGGCCGTTGCCAGAGAGATTCGAGAGATTCAGGAGGCACATGCTCTCGCTGAGTCCGAATACGGCACTTCGGCCGCTGAGTCTGGAAGTGAAGTGTTCGAGACCCAGAGTGGTGAGCAATCATACCAGACTCCAGCTTCCTCTGTTCAAGAAGCTATCGTCTCCCCGAGAACTCCTGTCAATGATATTTCTCTCTATGAGAAGAAGCAGGCTGAGTCTCGATCCAATGCCATTGTCGAGTTAGCCAAGGATGGAGCTCACGCTCAGGTTCCAGCTGCTTTCGAGAGTCTTTTAAGAGACGGAGCCAAACCCACTGCTGCCGCTTACAACGCCCTTCTCGAAGCTGCCATCCGCCTTCACCCAGAGACGCATAATGCCGTCCCTAAGGCTCTCGATGTCTACTCTGATATGCTCCGTCGAAGTGTTATGCCCGATGAAAACACCTACAAAATCATCGTTAAGCTGTTGTCCACCCGCTCCTTGGACTGCCTTCGCATGGCCAAGGACTTGGAGCAGTCTCGAGCACGATTTGGCGGAATGGAAGAGCCAGGCAAATTCATTTTCCAATCTAGCGAAGTCGAGCACGAGCTCTTGACCGAGGACCATTCTCTCCCCATCGCTCTTAAACTGTTCAACGTTGCTACTACTCGACACCCAGAAATCGCCTTCCCACTCCCCGTCTACCGCTCTCTTCTGACCGCCTGTGCGATGCAGGGAAATGTCGACCAAATGATCGAGATCTTCGCTCACATGGAAGCCAACAAGGTTACCCCCCACGCTGCCATGTTCCCACCGATGGTTGACACTTTCTCTATGAAGGGGGACTTTAAGAGCGCAGTTGAATGTTACAACGAATACAAGACACTGGCCATTGCTGACAACAACGGAATATTTGGCATTGTCGAACGTCAAGACGCCGAAGTCTACGCCTCTGTCATCAAGGCTTACCTGTCCTGCGGGAACACCGAGGGAGCCTATCGTTTCTTTAACAAGATCCGCGCTTCCTTCGACGGTGTCGAGAAGCAGGCAGAACGCCTCCAATCTGTTGAAGAGGTAATCGTCAAGGACGGCTTTGTCAAACATGCCCTAGACACCCGCAACTTCGCTTCGGCCCTGCATATTGCCCAGACTCAGCTGCAGGGCCAGGCCTTGACAGATGCAGCTTTGAACATATGCATTACTGCAGCTGATGCCAATGACATCCCGACGGCTACTAGTGCGTACCGTCTCCTGACCACGGATGCTGCCACCTCCGTCGAGCCGGCCATCGCCATGCTCGCCCTCCACATCCGCCAGGGTAGCCTTGAAATGGCTAAGCCGTTCTGGGATGTTCTGTCCTCTTCATCCCGTGTCAAGTCAAGCTTTATCCAGCCTGTAGCTATGTACACCATCGCCTTGCTGAAGAGCGGTCAGATTGAAGAGGGTCTCATGGAAGCCCGAAGCATGTTCTCGCGTATTCGAAGTGCTAACCCAAGCTCCGCCGCTAATGAGCAGAAGCAGCGCGTGCGCGAGGAGATTGACGAGGCCATTGATTTGCTTGGTCGCGTTCTTATCCAGGCCGCCGCACCCCTCTCGCCTCATTCGGCTATGACCCTAATGTGGTGCATGGTTGAGAATGGTGGCCTTGTCTCCCCTGTTGCTGAGTATGTTGTGGCTAGCCTTGGCCCCATGGGAATTTCTCACTTGACGGCTAGGGATCTTACTCTTGCCATGCAGGCGCAGGCTGGTATGCTGGTCAATGGCTCTACCCTGTTTGATGCAGCACACCCTCTTCGCTTTGCCCATATGTTGGATGTTGCAATGAACGCTGGTATCCGCCTCGACGACTACACCAAGCAACTTCTCGAACAAGGAATCGCAAAGTTGGGAGATGTCCGTCCAGACCATGCACAGAAGTGGCACCAGTATATCCGTGGAAGCGCCCCTGTCTTTACCACCCCTTCATACAATACCCCGTCGCCTGCTGCTCCGCAACCACAGCCATCCCCGGGACTTAAGCCTGCCCGCCCTGATGATTCGTTTGACCCTTACGCTCACTCCACAGACTTCAGAGGGTCATCGATAATCGCCGAGATGCTTGAGACCCCGCGCGGGCGTATCGAGGACCATCTTAACAATGCCATGACCAAGTTCAAGAACATGCGCCGAATTGGTAGACATCCCCGCTACATTACCTATGCCAAACTGATTACTGCTGCTGCGAAATGCGGACGAATGAACATGGTACATGAGATCCTGGGTATGGCCAAACACGATGTCCCGCTTCTCCCACAGTACAACGCTGTTAAGTATGGGTGGACATCCATCCTGGATGCCATGGTTGCTGCTTGCCTCACCACCGGCGAGCGTAGCCTTGCAGCCAAGTACCACCAGGAACTGTTAAACATGGGATCTGCTCCATCCGCCAACACCTTCGGTCTTTACATCACTACCCTCAAGGAATCCACCAAGACTTTTGATGAGGCCACCGAAGCCGTCAAGGTGTTCCATCGCGCTACCTCGGAGGGCGTTGAGCCCACTTCATTCCTTTACAATGCTCTTATTGGCAAACTAGGCAAAGCTCGTCGCATTGACGACTGCTTGCTCTACTTCGCTGAGATGCGTGCCAACAACGTTCGACCTACTAGTGTTACCTATGGCACTATTGTCAACGCCCTGTGCCGTGTTAGTGACGAACGCTTTGCCGAAGAAATGTTTGATGAAATGGAGTCTATGCCAAACTACAAGCCTCGGCCTGCTCCCTACAACTCCATCATCCAATACTTCCTTAACACCAAGCGTGACCGCTCCAAGGTTCTTGCATACTATGAGCGCATGAAGTCCAAGGACATCCAGCCTACGATGCACACGTACAAACTGCTTATCGATGCCTATGCCTCGCTCGAGCCCGTCAACATGACTGCCGCCACTGAGGTTCTGGATTCCATCCGTGCTTCCGGCCAGCTTCCCGAGGCTGTCCACTACGCCTCTCTCATTCACGCTCGAGGATGTGTGCTGCATGATATGGCTGGAGCTCGCGAAACCTTCGACACTGCCCTCGCTCAACCACATCTTCGCCCACAAGCATGTCTTTACCAGGCTTTGTTTGAGTCCATGGTGGCCAACCATCAGGTCTCTGAAACTCCTGCCGTGCTAGCCGATATGGCTGCCAACAAAGTTGCCATGACCGCTTATATTGCCAACACTCTCATCCATGGCTGGGCTACGACCGGAAACGTCCGTAATGCCAAGGCAGTGTATGATGGCGTGGGAATGGACAAGCGAGAACCTAGCACATATGAGGCGATGACTCGGGCTTTCCTAGCTGCTGAGGACCACGCTGGCGCTGATGGCGTTGTGCGTGAGATGCTTTCTCGCGGCTACCCTTCCGCAGTTAACGGAAAGGTGCTGGATTTGGTCAATGGTGGACAGCCAGCATAGGCCCGAACCAATGACACCAGCCATGTGTGATGCAAAACAGAATACATATACCCCATCTACAGATTCACGTTGCATCCACATTATTATTCTTTTCTTTTGTCTCACAAATTTTATTCAAAAAAACGTCGTGTGAGGGTTTGAATACTCCTTACTGGACCTGAAATTTTCTATATGTTCTTCTTCCCTTTTTTTCCAATATACCGCAAAACAGATTTGCCTTTTATTTTGCTTATTATTTTTTATTGATTGATGCATTCCCCTGTACCATACACAGCGGCCGGCGTTTGCTATTTATTATTGGGGATCGTTTCAAGAATTATTGCCCATGCTTACTTCTCCTACCATCCCTCGGCTGAAGAGGTTCGAAAGGATTTATTAATCTAATACGGCTTGTTGGGCTGGTCTTCCCACATACATACCCCTTGAGGCGGCGCTTGTTCTCCAAGCGGTTGATCTCGGGCCATATTTACATTTTACTTGACATTTGAGCTTCATATTTGACTTCATTTGGCTCTTTTGCACTACTGTGGGAAGGGAGGAAATCTGGAATGCGACAACAACCGAGGGTCTCTGGTGGGAATGGTGTTTTCCTTTTATCTTTGTTCTCATTCTATATCTTTGATATTCAAAAAAAAGTGCGGCGTTTGTTGTTGTTTGAGCGCAGGCCGCGGTGGTGTTGATGTTCTCTTTTGTTTTGACCGGCTCAGGAGGGCGTTGCCTCCTTGAACTACGGATGAATAGACAAATCCCTACTCTATATAGATCTTGAGAAGCGAAAAAATATCAAAAAACATTGTATAACATCAACTTTCCAAGCCATTTAATTTGTCAGTAGCTCAGAGGTGGTTATCGCCGAGGTTCGCCGAGATAGCCTGGCAGAACATCACGTCACCAAGTCCCTGGTCGAGGCAGATGACCCGCAAAAAAAAAAGAGTCAGAACTTCCGTGGTTTAGAAAGAGGTACCAGCTTCTCGCCCTCTCATTTCGCTCTCTGCTTGTACTGATATAATTGCTTCTACTACAGTCACATCATCGCCTAGCTGTCAGTATACATAGAGCAACCTGCTGGGTAAGTACACACGCCCTCGGCAACTTCCCAGCGCGGGGTGAAAAGCAACATCGACCAGCTAACTAACAGCGAGAAAGGCACAGATAGAAAGGCAGCTGTGACTAACATATGCGCTGTGTCACCCCTCGAGGGAGAAACGTATTCCAGCTATTATACAACACAAAGCGACCAACTTGCTCTCTGCTGCTTCTTGTTGACAGGAGAATGATGCCGAATCAAATACACGAAGAGGAGCAAGCCTCCGCGGCACAATACCACCGACACCCGAAGAGATTGATATGTACGCTACGCTCTGCCCGAAATGGTGGATTGGCATCATGCAGATCTAATAATCGATAGTTGCACCGGGTGATATTGCTGCTCCTCCATCAGAGGCTGCGGGATCAGCGCAGAAGCTTGCCGCCATGCCGGAAGACTTCGCCATCAGCCCTCTACCAAAACGCTTATTAGTACCAGACGAGCCAATTACCTCTGGCACGTCTACGCCAGTTGCCAACGCGGCAGTTCTATCGAGTGCATCTCGAGCACACCAGTTCGGTACCAACCCACCCCTACTTTACTCCCATCTTCACTTGAACCCACTACACCAATTCCACACCTGGTTCAAAGATGCAAGACTGCCCGCATCCAGTGCGCCAGAGACATGCACATTAGCTACTGTCAGCATGCCCACCGGCCGTCCTAGCGCACGCGTTGTGTATCTGAAGGAACTCGACGAGCGAGGATGGGTTGTATACAGTAACTGGGGAAGTCGAGCCGGCAAGGGCGGACAGGTCTTTGGAAACGACAGGGACGGAGACGGTGAAGCCATGGCTCTTTTTGACGGATCTGATCCCCAGCTGAAGGAAGGAAACAAATGGGCTGCGCTGACGTTCCATTGGCAGAGTGTCGAACGTCAGGTTCGGATTGAAGGACTAATTGAGCCGCTTTCAAAGGAAGAGAGCGAGACTTACTGGCGTGTGCGTGAGAGGGGAAGCCAGATCGGCGCCTGGGCAAGCCAACAGAGTAAACGGCTCTGGTCAAATGACGAGCCTGGTGCTGGGGAAGGAGAAGACGATGGACGGGCTGTTCTCGAGAACCGAGTGAAGGAGATGGAAGCCCGGTTCGCGGACGTCAAGGAGATTCCACTACCGCCGTTCTGGGGCGGAGTTCGACTTGTTCCAGAGTCGGTAGAGTTCTGGCAAGGTAGGAAGAGCAGGTTGCATGATCGCTTCAGGTATGTGAGGCAACACAGTGCGGATGAGACTGATGGCAATGAGAAGACCTTCAAGTGGAAAATAGAAAGACTCTCCCCATGAATCCTAATAGACCCTCGCCTATCGTTTGTGTTATCTTTATAGTAAAGCCAGAGAGATAAACAGCTCGTTTCTTTGAGATATAAGGCCATTTTGACTTCTGTAGAAAGTACTACCCGTGATCACACCAAGGCTTACACACGCTCATTCCATCTGAGCCTTCCTTCACTATACCGTCTGCCACCTCGTTCACGTCTTTGAAATCGAAAAAGTCCTCGAAAACATCAAAACGAGGAACACCGCGAGGAGGTGTTGAATACCGTAAAAGGGAGTTAAGAGCATCCAAGCGTCTCTGTATCACGGAATTGGATATCGAAGTAATCCGCATTCATTACACCCACATACACCGATGTCAATGATCCTTTGAGCTGTTCTAAGGTGCAGCCGGCCGACTCTAGTGCTTCAAAGACAGTTTCAAGCAATAGGCGTTGCTGACGGTCCATGCCGGTGGCCCCAACAGGGCTTATACCAAAAAGGGAGGTATCAAAAAGACTACAATCTTCTGAAAGTAGGTACCCCTTGTAACACACACCTGTGCTGCCATGATGCGCTCCATCTGGATGGTAAAACCTAGAGAGATTCATTTTTTTTTTTTTTTTTTTTTTTTTTTGGGGGGGGGAGGTAATGTCGACGAGTACATCTCTCGGGTTTCGAAGTAGTTTCCCCTAGTTTCGAGGGAGAGTTGAAAGATCCGGGAAAGCGACAGGCGGTTTTGACAATGGCAATCGGCTCCAGCATGATGGACGGTAGGGTCGAAAAAATAGCCACAAGGTGTTTTGTCGTACAGCTAGTTAGTTAGTTACTTAGCGCGTCAAAATAAGAAGCGATGAAAGAATAACATAAATGTTGTTACAGTGCTCAACGGTTAGAACATTTCATTAAACATGATTCAGCATATTACCCAGAGTTATTCGGGATATCAACTTGCTAGCCAAGCAAGAAGCATCACGCTCCATCAAACCTCTCGTTCTCAACTAACTCGTCAACTAACTAGTTAACGCCTCGACTGATAGGCTAGAGCTACGGGGAAGTGTTCCGTCGCGTTGACACCCTAGTCCCGCGAAGGCCTCCGTGCTTACCCAGAACTTCTTCGGCCCCTCCCAGCACCGCTCTGGATAGCCGTTGACTTGCTCATCGTAAGCCACCGAGAACGAGTTGGCGTCCGATCCACACGGGTGGCTGCGTGGGGCCGCTAACTCCCTAGGTAGGTGCCTATATTTAGGGTATCGGGCCACGGCCTGGACAATTAGAACACATTAACACATTAACACCCGTGATTCGCGCAAGGTAAGTCCGTCGTTACCCATTAGGCAGTTATTTCCAGATCAGCGGCATCGATTACATGGAGGGACTTTGCGGTTGGACTCATGAGACGCAATAATATAGCAACCCACCCCTCTGCGGATAAAGGCGTTAACACAGTTGACGGGGAGGAGTGGGAATATAGCCGAGCACTGATCAAACCGTTTTTTTCTACGTGGCGCCTTTGCTAACACGGTACGACTTGCAAAACATGTCGACAGGCTCTTCAAGCTCTTTCCAAATGATGCAGAGACATTTGATATACAACCTCTGATGCAGCGCTGGGTAAGACTTAAACTTTGTTTACTATGTAACAATAAATAAGTACATAGTACTAACTAGTCATCCGTTTAGTTTCTAGATACAACCGCTGAGTCTCTCTTCAGAGAGTCCATTGAATCACTTATATATCCTGAAATGGCCAGTATATGCTGGGATATGGTTACTGTGCTGCGCGGCCTGAGGTTACGCCTTCAGTGGTATAAATATAAACATGCCCCTAGTCCAGCTTTTGTCTAGTGTGGCATCCCTTCTATCGGTGTTAATACCAAACGGCCACTCCTGCTGCCGCGAGAACTGACAGCCCAGCCGATAAGATACCGGTTTGAGACACAGTCTTCATGGCAAATCCTTTGCCTATGTCCCAAGCCAAATGCCTTAGGCTATTGAATACATGAAACATGAACGGCCAGGCGATGACGAACTTCACTGTAGCCTTCCCGGCCCAGGGCAAGCTGGCCATGGCAGCAGACAAACTATCTGACGATAAATCCCAACCAAGATATGGAGACGCCAGGTAAGAGACAGCGAAGAGGTAGAGGCTGCCGGATAGAACGGCACCGGTGATCCGCTGGAGTGACGAGTTGACTGAAGTCACTTGCCATTTATATATGGACAAATGCGGAGCAATAGGCCGGTTTAGACGCTGAGAAGCTAGCACCTGAGTGCCGTCTGCCTTTTTCATGGGCTGGATCGTGTGTTTGCTCGGAATGGGCGTGGTAGATGTTTGGCTGAATGGTGTTATCAGTAGATGGCGGAGGAAAGCTGAGGAACGAAAGGATATACCGAACATGCCTTCCGCCCACAGACCTCAAACGGGTAGGCAATGATGTAAAGACATTTCTCGTGTGATGGAGCCTCGAAACTGTGGGCGTTCCTCCCATAGGCGCTGGTTTGGTATTAGCATTTGCCAGTCGCCAGCAGCGCTTGCGCAAAACATATACTCCATAGTATATTAGCTATCAGTAAGGACACATACAGCGCATAAAAAGAGACATCTTGGACTGTGACGAAGGCAATGTCGAAAGCCAGCCAGCAATGCAGCAAGTAGTTGGTCAGGGCGGGATGGAAAGATACGCAGTGAAGAGAGCCGGGCGAGGATAGCTTCGCCATCTCAGCCAACAGAGCATCATGGCCAGGCAGTTGGCTGCGAAGCCCGGAGTTTCTTTCCCACGAAACGAATATGCCGTCGAGGCTTCGGGATATTCATGGGATATTCTCTTTGTTGGTTGCTTGTTCGCCTTTTTCTTTTCTTTTTACGGAGATAAGCCGGGAAATTCGTTTGACCCCTTGTGTCGCATAGCAAGTTAACTACGGAGTACTATTTAAAATACTATTTAATATTTAACTAATTAATAACTTAGCTAGTTAACCAACTAGCTAGTTAAGCATCTAAATAACGAGTTAATTAACTACTTTCTATTGACTCTGTGCGATCTCATAATAAGCAAAGGCGATGTCCCAACCTCTTTATAAGTCCCGAGGTCTTGCCCAGTCACAAGAATTTTGCTTGATAGAGAACATCACTATGATAATATCTTTAGGGAGGATGCTAGCAGTAAGCGAGAAAAGATGGATGTTGGGGGATAGAAGCATTATATACATGGTCGCTGCTCAGATTATCTCGTCTTTTATGGCATGTGCCTCCAAAATGCTGCAGAGCGTTGATAACGAAAGGCCGTTGTACACAAGCCAAGTACGTGTCTGGAAGCATAGACGGCAAAAGAAGATGGACTCACTAATTTGCCTATAACTGAATAGGTTCTTGCTATGATGATGAGTCTCGTTGCGGCGATCAACTGGATGCTGATGTATTTTCTCGACGTGCCTGAAGCACCCCTTGGAAGAAACGACATCTGGCCCCATTTGACAGTTCGGGGTGTTGCAGGAGCTTTCGGTAGTATGTTCAAAAAGCCTCCCAAAAGAGCCTTACTTGCGTTGGTCTACTCTTGAAGTACGGCTAAGTCAAGCAGCCGTCAAGAAGACAACTAGCCAGCTGCTGACGTCTCCCAGTCTGGGGGTTTTATTACTCCCTCCGCTACCTGCCAGTATCTGAGGCGACGATATTGAACTTCCTCTCGCCCATGGTCGCCGCGTGTTCGTCTAGCCTGCTCAACAATGTGCCATTCACTCTTGGTCAACAGCTAGCAAGTCTGATATCCATCCTGGGGGCTGTGCTTGTTTCTCAGCCATGGCAGTACTCCATCAGGAGCCCACCCGGTGGTCTCGGAGAAGGTATGAGTAGAGACGGTGCCTGCCAGAATTGTACCGCGCATGGCCAGCTTTCATCAGGATTTTCCTTTTCCTCTGAACGCAGTACTGCAATCTGGGCAGCCCTGGTGGGAGTAGCGGGAGGTTCAGCCGCCTTTGTGGCAATGGCAGCAATCGGCAAACGCGCCCACCCGACAGTGACAGTCAATCACTTTGCTGTATGGACTGTGATCCTAACTTCCCTGGATTTGGCATGTCTGGGCACAGAGACTTTGAGGCCGCCAACGCTGACAGAGTGCGGCCTGCTGGTATTCATGGGCATATTTGGCTTGCTCCTCCACCTGTTGATTGCGGCGAGCTTGCGAGATCGGGATAGCAACCGGGCCTTGAGCATCGTTTATATCCAGATAGCGTTTACCCTACTCCTGGATAAGCTCGTATGGGACTTGAGCCCGAGCTGGGTAAGCTTGCTTGGAGGTATTTTGATTGTCGGGAGCGCCATCACAGTGGCAGCTACGGGAGACCAGATGACGATTGATAAAAGTTTTCGAGATGTAAACTAAATGTCAAGTATGAAGAGCAACGGAATGAACAACTATATAAACTAGTTACAGCCGGCCGGTCATACGCAAAAGGACCAGCTTGGCAGCACCTCTGTCCTTTAGGCCACCATACCCGCCACCATACCCGCGCCACGCAACAAACCTGTCTGGCCGAACCAGCACACGGTTAGCGCCCCAGATGTGGCGGGCGTGGGTTTCCCCAGTCAAGGACACAACACCAAGGGGGATACGATGCTCCAAAACTGAGGATAGTCACTGGGCGTCGGTCTTCCCCATACGAAATAAGCAGATGAGGCCCCCCAGCTATTGCATACCGCTGCTAGCTTTCATCCAAGGTCAAAAGCCTCCTCGATACCCATGTTCATGCCGTAGCCGCCGGTAGGGACGGTCTGATGGCATGCATCCCCGGCTATCAGGATCCTCTGCAGAGGCCCCAAATATGACTTTGCTACGGCGATGCTTGGCGTCCAAGTCGAGCGGACCAGTACTTGGTCTTTTTCGATTGGGTACGGAGCGCACATGCCACCTAGGACAATATAGGTAGCCTGCGTCGAGGGTACCTGGCTGTAGTCAAATCCTTCTGGTAAGAACAGGTGCGCCGTCCAGGTATCGATATTATCCTGAGAGATTATGGCATCTTTGATAGAACCACCGGCAGCGACATCATTGGGAAAGAAAATGTGCCAGAATCTTCCTTGCTTGTGGAGGCGTCTGAGGTCTTTGGGCTTGAAATGGATGAGAAGAACAAACCCCGGGCTTGAGTTGAGTCAATAATTATGGTCATGATTATGGTATGGGGAAAAGAACAGTCACTAACATGGGACCTTCTTCAAGCTCAATTCCAAGGTCCCTTCTGACAATACTATTTGCACCATCGCAACCCAGGCAAAAAGCCTGCTCTGTCATCCATCTCGATCCTGGCTTCTCTGGGTACTTCTAATAATCAGCCGGCGATTCAGCGTCTGGCCACCCTGGTGATTAACAGTGAGTTAATCCGCTCGCAAGGTGCTTGTTACTGTAAACCGCTGGTTTCAGCTTAAAATAGGCGAATTCGACAAGGGAGACGGGCCGTTGAGGCAGTCACGTGGCCCAGACAGCTCGCAGGCGTAAGCTCCAACTTTGCACAGGGGTCAACGGTCGGTGAAGAAATAAATACTCGAGGCGACGCAGCGTTTTATCATGCCCGCTTTTCTGTGCGCCGTAAGCCCGTCTTCCTGCTGTCAAACGTCGCCACGCTCCTTTTCAGCCGGCTAGTGAGTTGGCTGTCAGTTTGTTACCAAGTTATCTGATCGTCGGAGATAAGATTATCAATCAGATAAGATCGGCCTCGGTCTCCACACGCACATAAACACGAACGGGCAGACGCCGACCTCTTGACCTCCTTCGCCTCCCCATACAAGACCGCGGCCGGAGGCCAGGCTCCTACTGGCCAAACCGTTCGTTCCACGGTTTCCATTAGTCACTGATCGAGTTATCAGATCAACCTTGTGGGAGAAATAACTAACTAGTAAACGAGTTACTCATAGGTCTCGGATTTTACAGCAAAGGCGCGCCCAGCGGCCGACTCGACTTCGGCCGAACGTATATAATTTGCCTAGGCTACCAACTACAAGATATCATACCACTATTTGCTTCTCCTGAGGCTGCAGTTTTTATTGTTTTTATTTAATTAATTTTCGCTATTTTAATTGCCTGCAAACTTGACAATGGCAAAAACACGGACAGTTCAGACCTGTGAGGCGTGTCGGAAAGCAAAAGTACGCTGCGATCGAGGAAAGCCACAGTGCTCACGGTGCTCCAAGACCAACCGCGAATGTTTATATCCTACAGAGGAACCAAGCTACTCCCATGAATCCTCGTCCGCATCTTACACTGCATTATCTGATCCCGCTAGCCCCAATCAGGTCAATCCACGGCCGGCCGACCGGAACAGGGCCACCTCGACTTCGGGCTCGGAGGCGAGCGAGGCCCTCGGTTCCGCCGAAGTATCGAATGTATGTGACATATCCAACCCCTATTAACCTTTTAAGTATTTCCATTGTTAGGGTTCTATTATCTAACATTTTCTCCGGGGATCGCTGAAGGAAAATGAAAACCCTTGCAATGGGTTATATTCTCTCACTGAGGCTGGGCCACAGCACTGGGTATCACGCAGAAGAAAGCGAAATACTATATCTTGTGTTCGCTGTCGACGTATGAAGGTACGCTGCGATCGTCGGTTACCATGCGCTCGTTGTTCAAAAATAAATAAGGGCGACGAGTGTGTTTATGCAAAACCTGAAAGGACTGCCGACGATGATGGCCTGCTTTCTCGCCCTTCTAGTGATATTCCGCAAGCACCAGTCACACATCGAATATGGAGGTCCAAGTTCCGCACAGGGGCTCATTGGGCCATTTTAATACAAGATGTATATCTTCCCCCAAGCTAGCTCTTACTCTTTCTACTGCATCCTGAAGCTAACAGTATGTAGATGGAGAGTCTATATACCCCAACTTGTTCCCAGGATAAGAAGCTTATTCCCGATGATGATACCAAAAGTGTTCTTGAGACTTCATGGTCTCCAAACTACCCATTTGGTGAAAAGCCTCGTCGCTCGAAATCAACAAGAAAAGCGATGTTGGCTTCTATTCCTAACAGGGACATAGCGGACAAGTTCGTCCAAGCCTATCTTGATGTGATTGAAACATCACACCGCATTCTTCACATTCCGACTTTCCTGCTTCAAGTGCAAGCCTTTTGGGATCAGCCTAATGCGGCCGATGATAGCTGGCTTGCGCAATACTTTACCATCCTTGCACTAGGTTGCGATGCTTCTAGAGCTGAGGCGCCTGAAACAGCAGAGCATTATAGCGACCTACGCAATACACTGTTGACTGCCGCAGAAACCTGTCTCAGACTCACTCCATTCCTATATCGACCATCATTAGCTAATCTCAGAACGTTGTGCCTCATTGTCATTGCAAAACAGATATATACCATGTCATGCTCTGAACATGAAGCGTGCTGGCCACTCACTGGCCTTACAGTCCGGCTAGCAATGCTAACGGGCCTCCATTCATGCAATAGCAATAGGTTCTATTCACCCTTTCATGCCGAGATGAGGAATCGGCTATGGGCTGCGATATGTTTTATGGATCTCAAACAGTCATTACTCTCGGGAATGCCACTTCAAATGACGATAGAGACATTTACATGCGCTCAACCTGCAAATATCAATGAGGATGAAATAAATGAGTCGTTCAGTGGCGAAATATCTAGTCGACCGCTTCCAGCAAGGACCGATGCTACCGTGCTGGTCATTTTGCATGATGTTTTCCCACTAGTCGCGGAGATTCTGAAAGCAGTAAATTCAGCAGATTCATCTTTTCAATATGAAACTGCTCTAGAGTACGATCGACAGCTAAGGTTCAAGATGAAGGAATATGAAATCATTCTCCAAACGCCTCCAAGACGCCCAGTTGAGCCTACCGAATGCGCAGCAGTTGATATTGATTTTCAAAAGATTCTCCTCAACGTCTATTTCCGCCGGGTACTGCTCACATTGCATGGTCGTTTTGCCAGACTGCCACAAGCATTTGTCGAATACTCGGTTGCCTACTGGTCGTCTTTGGAGTGCTCTCTAGCGCTCCTTGTGCAGCAGAGAGAGTTAGGTGAACAAGCGGCACATAACCGAGGTGTCGCGACATGGTTCTCCGGTCTTTTCAAACAGGATTTCTTCACAGCTGCAATGACCCTATGTTTCCACCTGATTAAAAACGACTCTCCTTTGGAATTACCCGCAGAGCATCTCTGTCAGATTCAAGCCCGGGAGACCGTTCTCGAGACTTTGAGATGCTGCAGGGATCTCTGGGAGCAAGAAAAGGATTTGTCAGGCTGTCATGGCCGAGCGTGTGATCTTGTTACCAAGTTGGTAAATTTCTTGGAAGAAGCGGCCTAAACCACCGTGTTTTGGTATAAATATTTGCTCTAGCCACAGGAGGCCACTTTATATATGATTCTGTAAATCCACTGTATAATATAACTACACACGCCTTTCCCAATTTTTAACTATTCTTCGTGGACTACTTGGCTCACTTAATAAAAATACGTAATAGCTTCCGGCTAAATAACTGTTCCAACTACCGGGGCACCCTTTGAATTAGTTATCCAACAAATCCTTAGGGGAGTTGTTACTCTATACAGCGCTTCTTTAGCTGTCGGGGAAACTCAGCATTTGTTGGTTTATTTAGTTACACCATGCAGCTCAGATAACTAACTCACTCGTTGACCGAGTCTGGCTGAGAGCTCTCAATGGTCAACTTCGCCGCTTTACGAAGGGCGTTGAAGGAGAGGCATAATCCATGTTAAATAAGTATCAGGTGCTGGAGTCCCCGCAAGGGGAGGCGTGATCAACATGGAATATAAAAGGTCGAAGTAACGGCCTTGCGGAGAAAACGTACTGTTTTTCTATTTCCATGTACTTCGGTCAAGTTTTGGTTATCGCAGCCCCGAAAGACCAGCAATGCTGTCGAACAGAGGGAAGCAGATCACTGCGGTGATTGATGAGCCTTGGAGAGCACTTTGGGGAAAATCTGAATATGATGCGAAATCAAACCCTTCGGGATTGATATCACTTAACACGGCGGAAAATGTAAGTGTCTCTCTCGTTGACTAACCATTCTTTTGATTCCCGTAATATTTCAAGATGCTAAAAATTACTAGCCGCTGGCTTTCGAGGAATTGACGACGTACATCAATGGCAAGGTAAGCAATTGCCGTTCAATGGCTGGTTCTGGAGTCAAACAATATTAATTGGAACATGCTCCTAGATTCAATTCGAAAATTCAGTGTGGTCCTACAGTTCCAGTGCAGGTGGTGGTCCAAAATTCCCAGATGCCATGGCAGCCTTTGTCAACAGATACTTTGATCCATATGTGCCCGTGAAGAGTAGCGAAATATTTGCAACCAACTCCATTCCGTCGCTGAGCGAACAGCTTGCGTTCACGCTTGCAGAAGCAGGTGATGGAATGCTGGTCAGCCGGCCTGTCTATGGCAGGTTCAGAGTGGACTGGGGAAGTAGAGCTGGCGTAAAAATCATCTACGCTGATACGGGTGCACTTGAGGGTTTCACCCCAGCGGGTGTAAAAAAATACGAGGAAGCAATAATTGCTGCTGAAGCCAGAGGTGTCAAGATTCGAGGAATTATAATTGTGAATCCTCATAACCCACTTGGTGAGTCTCGTGTTATGCTGAACTTTGCTTAAATACTTTCCGGTATAAACGTGGAAATGGTGGTGCTGATAGGTAGCTAGGACGCTGTTATCCCCGTGAGACGCTCGTTGAGATATTCAAGTTATGTCAGAAGTATCAAATTCACTTGATCAGCGACGAGATATACGCGCTTTCTGTTTTCGATTCTGGTGAAAGCGGAGCGATGCCGTTCGTTTCCACTTTGAGTATTAATGCTAAGGGATTGATGGATGAAAATCTCCTCCATGTCATATACGGTATGAGCAAGGTGAGTATATTTTTATTCCCAGGATATTTACCGTATAAGCAATGATGATAACACCGAAACAGGACTTCAGTGCTCCAGGGCTTCGGGTAGGCTGTTTGATCAGCAAAAACCCATTGCTAGTAAAAGTTATCCGTTCAACTGCGTAAGTTTGGGCTAATAGCCACCAATATATGCGTAAATGTCTAACAACCGCTTTATTTTAGTCGACAGAATAACCCGTCGGGAATCTCTCTAGACATTTCAGCTACCATATTGAATGATGAGAAATTTGTGGCAACTTATCTTGAGAACACCCAAAAACGGGTACTTACGGCATACCGATTTGTTACTGGGCTTCTCCAAAAGCATGATATCCCATATTTACCAGGGACGTAAGTAAAACCCCCAGCCGCCGATACTACCAGACCAAAAAGAGGCCGGACTGAAAATGAGATACATTGGATAGGAACGCGGGGTGTTTCATCTGGCTGGACTTGTCGAAATATCTACCACCTAGCACCCCGTCCCAGCCCTTGACGCAGAAAGACAAGGAATTTGCACTAGCAAAACAGTTCTCCGAAGGCGGTTTGTTTCTTCATCCAAGCGAAGAAAATGGGATGGAACCAGGGTGGTTCCGGCTTGTGTACACCCGCGAGGAAGAACTGATAACTGAGGGTATAAGGAGGTATGATTCCACTAGCCATCCGCATTGAAGAGAAAGAGACCCGTTAACTTGTAAAACTTATAGGCTTAAACGCATCCTCAATTCCCTGCCATGGGTGACAACAAGGGTCGAAGGAGTTAAGTTATAATCATAACACGAACTAACAAGTATTACGTTGGCATGTAGATGTTGGTATGAGATGGAAATTGAACAGTGCGCTGAATAGTTTAACAGTTGGCCCTGGAGCCTTTAGGATATGAGAGCGAGTTGATAGAAAGGAAGAGAGAAGATGTTTTTCTTGATAAGCAGCCGAGGTATTAGAGTTCGAATTTAGCAAAAAACTATATGATTGGTTTTCTGTTGACATTAAACTCAGCCAATAAGAAGACTAGAAAATAAATATTGATTAACCTTATTCTCTCATTATGTAATCGTATTTCTCTACAACAGCGACTGGCTCAACAATATCAACAACTTGCAAGGTCTATGTAAGACTACAATCTGACATCAAAACGCTGCCTGAGATGCCTGGTATGCGGTCTACACCGTTTTCCTTGCTCAGGGAGTCTCTTCGGCCCGGGTCGCTCACTCAATCTAGGTCCTTCCGTGCGTCCAGTCGGCTACGCAGCTTTTCGTCCCAACCTATCCAACGCCCACCTGGCCGCCAACCATGGGCTGGGAATAATGCATTCGTGTGTTTAATATGTCAATTGAAGGCGCATTCGAGGCTTTACTCTACTCGTAATGACAAGGGTACTCAGGGAGGGGTGAATACTGAGCAGCCCAAGGATGGAGGGGAGAACGGAGGAGTTACAGGTGCAGATGCTTCTGGCATGGTAAAACCGCCCGCTTCCTGCACAAGTGAACTTCCGTCCCAGGAAGAGCGCCTACGGTCCAATCTCTCGAAGAAATTTGAAGACTTGATGGATAATTTGCAATCCAACATTTTTGTTGCTGGACAACATCTCAACGATCTCACTGGGTACACGGCCATTGAGAAACTGAAGCAGGATATTCGGACCCAAGGTATGTGCTAGAATCCCGGCATTGCTGTTTAGTGAGATGTGAACTAATTGCATTTGGTATATAGAGGAACTGGTGCGCCATACTCGAGAGAAAGTTCGTCAAGCAAAGGAAGCCTACTCTTCAGCTATAAACTGCCGTTCTGCGTCCCAGCGTGAAGTCAATGAGCTTCTGCAGAGAAAGCATGCCTGGACACCTACGGATCTTGAACGATTTACATCTCTTTACCGTTCTGATCACGTCAATGAGCGGGCAGAGATAGAGACACAAGAAGCACTCTCAAACGCTGAACGTGAAGCCGAGGAAACAACTGCCGAGCTTAGCAAGAATATCCTGACGCGCTATCACGAAGAACAGGTGTGGTCCGATAAGATTCGGCGCATGAGTACATGGGGCACGTGGGGCTTGATGGGTGTCAATGTACTACTGTTCTTGGTCTTTCAGGTTGCGGTTGAGCCCTGGAGGAGGAGAAGACTGGTCAAAGGGTTTGAGGAGAAAGTTGCCGAAGCCTTGGAGAAGGAGAACGTTCGTCACACGAAGGAACTTTCCGCAGCAATTAAGCAAGCGAAGCCAGCCTCTGAGCCGGAGAAAGATACTAGTGTTCTAGCCGCAGACGCATCTGATTTACCTGATGGGGCGGATAAGTTTGATTCTGCCCCTGAAACGCCCATGGAGGGACAAAATACACGGCAAGAACCTGTAGAAGCTCAAATATCGACCCCGGAATTACCACCTCTGACACCCATACTTCCACCAGATCTTGATCTAGCACCCGAGGCCTGGAGGAAGTCATCCCAGGCCTTCTTCACTGAACGACGTGTTACGATATTACAACGAGATTTGACTACTGTGGTGTTGGAAAGTGCGGCAGTAGGTGCTGCCGTGATGGGAGGAGTCCTGTTTGCCATATCTCGGCTGAGTCATAAATGATTACTCCGTACACCTATCATCCGGCTACGAGTCTTTTGATAAAGTTGGATAAAAGAGAGAGGATTAAGGTGGAGGAAGTAAAGCGTTCAAGCCGGAATCTCACATATAGACTGTATAACATTTGTACATAGATGGCCTTTCTTCAACCCTCTGTCTAGATATGTAGAATAATAGAAAAACAAGGTAAATTCCCCTATGTTTAATTGTTTAATTTTGAAGTTTGTCTAACCTTCCATGCTCATTATTTCTATCAAAAAATTCCTGTATATTTTAGTTTGGGTGAGGGAGGAGAAATACATGAAAGCGGAGGAGGGCTTTATATATGGAGAATAATACAAGGGAAACTGGAGATGCAGACAAGAAAACGAAGAGACTAGAAGCCTTGCAATAGAGCAGGTAGGTAAGACAGGGAAAAAATGGGAGGAAGTAATACAAGTATAAACAGACTTCCAAGCAAGATCAAAAAGTCGGAGTGGCCAGAGATGAGTTGTACAATTCCGTCTAAAAAGAAGAAGAAACCACTACATCCCGCGGATCAAGGAAATAGAAGACGGGGTGACGAGTAGAAAAGAGGCCATAGTGGTGCTGGCGCATTTTTTTTTGTATTGTGTTGTCTATTTTCCTGGGTCTGTTTTCCCATGGCCGAAACAAAACCAACTCGGTGACTGCTGAAAGTTGAAGCGGATGGGTAAGCTGGGAGCGAAAACGGCCCGCTTAACCGATGACAAGGGTGTCGTCGGTTGGGAAGTCGTAGGCTGGAACCTCCAAGTTCAATGGGGCGGGGCCCTTTCGGATACGGCCAGAGATATCGTAGTGAGAGCCGTGGCAGGGGCAGAACCAGCCGCCAAAGTCACCAGCTTCGCCAATTGGGACGCATCCAAGATGGGTGCAGACACCTACATATGTTAGCCAAAATAACTTCAACGCCTTGCCGGGTCAAACATGATTGTGCTGCTTACCCAACATGACAAGCCATTCGGGGTTCTTGACACGGTCAGAATCTGGCTGGGGGTCTCTAAGGCCTTCCCATTTGGTATCTTGAGCTTCCTGAATTTCACTAGCAGTTCGGTGACGGATGAAAACGGGCTTTCCTCGCCATTTGATGATGACCTAGTGTTGTGGCGTGAGTATGATAATGGCATATATAATATTTGCCCTCCGCAATATATTGTGTGGAGATGTATATTGCCTATGGGGGGAGCAACGTACGTTCTTGCCCTCTGGGATCGAGTTAAGGGCGATTTCGACCTTGGCCTGGGCCAAAACGTCGGCGGAGGCAGACATGTTGAGAAGGAAATCTGGATTGAGCCCGGAAATGTCAGCCGAAGAAGTCACTAAATCCACAACCAGTCCTATTCATCCACCACCGATGTACCGTCCCCAATTGACAGCCAGCATCACGCAATGCAAAGACGGAACGCACCTTGGACGGTAGCCTTAGCGCCGACAGCGGTCATCATGCCCATGGTACCGACGACAAAGTAGGAGAAGGTCTTGTTTGTGCTCTCACGACGAGGGCTAGCGTATTTGCCGAAGCTTGGGATCTTGTAGGTCGAGGCAGAGCCGCTGCTTTTGGCGAACGGGCTATCGAACGAAGCACTCTGGGAGGCATCTGAGGCTCCTCCTCGTCGCTGCTGGGCAACGGACGAGGCAGCGAGGGCGCGAGGGACAACGCTGGCATGTCGGGCACACGCCCGGAGAGAGCTGGCGGAAGAGGCGGCGAGAGGCGACATGGCGAGCCTGGAGAAGAGCAATTGAGCGCAACCGGTAGACTTGCACGCAGACGTCGGTCGGTCTGGAGGAGGCGGTGGTGCTTGGATTGTCGAGCTGGTCGAAGTTGAGGTTGGAGTTTCGATGAAGTTGCGTCGGTTTTGGGTTTTTTCTCTCTGGACGCCCGGAATCATCCGCACACTGATTGGTCAGTCGGATCTTCACCACATCGACGCTGAAGAAAGGGTCGATATTCGGTATTTTGGCAGCAAGTTTGATAACATTTACTTGACGGCAGCACCGCGGTGATTTTACGATGATACGACGATAGAGAGACAGAGACAGAGACGCAGAAAATAATGATGATGATGTTCATGTTCCGTGTATACCTGCTCCATGCACCAGCCAATGGGTAATTGGTCGAATATATAATAAGCCAGACGCCATCCCACGCCCATCCCAAAGAAATAAAAAGGGGAGAGAAAAAAATGCGTGCGTGTTTTAAAGCGCCATATCGACGTCGTCGTCGTCGTCTCTGCTCGGCCGCTGCTCGGCTGGCTCTTCGTCCACCAGCCTGCTGCGAGACCGCGAGGCATGTATGACCATCGGCGGACGGGGGGACAGCTCGTTCACGTTCTGCTCGCCTACGTCAACCATCGATTCCTCCCGCGAGCGTTCTGGTGTTCCGTTCTGGCGTACTTGCATCTCCTTTAGCGTCCGCTGGTTCACAACTTGGCCGTCTTCCTTTGCCTTCTCCTTTGCCCGTTTCTCTTTGAATTTTCCATATGTGGTTGTCTTCGGTATCACGTCCGATAGGAATTCAAGGTTGTCGATACGCGAGACAGCAGTGGCTGAGCATAGTCTATTAGCGTTTATCTTATAGTATAGGCATTCGCGAGGGACGTACCTATATCGGCGTATCGCAGATTCTTCAGGTTATTGGACTTGACCACGTTATATCCTTGCTCTGTGAGATACTGAACGAACATCTCCTATATAATGCAACAGTATATGTTAGCCCACACCAAGGCCGAATTTGTTTCCCACTCTCTGCTCCCTCCTCCTCCTTGGGGTCTTACAGTCGCCACAGCGATAAGGAAGGTCGCGTTCGTCGAGCATTGTACTATATCCTCGTCCGCTCGAATGATTCGTTTTATCCTGGCCACTGTAGATATTTCCTGTTAGTATTAGGTACCTTAACCTGTAAAACGCATTGTACATACACGGCAGGGATGAGTGGCCAGTTGCTTCGCCTGAGGGTTCTCGGGCGGCTTTGGCAGGCGGCATTCTCGACTTGACTGTAGCTGCGACAAGGACACTGTAAATGAAAAAAAACTGTTTCAATGGTCTATCGCTGCGTAGCTATCCTCAAATTGATGTCTCCGGCCCCTTGTTGGTGTGCTCGGAAGTAGTTGGTCATTTGTTTAACGCTGCAGCTTAGTCGATCTTAACATTTAACAAGCGACAGCCGCCCTTTTTGCGCTTTCTTGGCCAAGAACGGCAGCGAGAGTCAAGAAAGGAACTAAACAACTATCCACTGCGGCCTTGCGACGCCTTCAGCCCCAGCTCCGCGCCTACACCAAGCTGCATTTCTCGACGGTATTCCTTTTTCCCTACCCGGCAGACCTTTGACGATCCTCGACGAAGTGAATAATCCTCCGTTCCCGCCGTTCTTTTGACGCCTGGTTGCTGGGTTGTGTCGGCAGGCGTATGGTCATAGTTATGATACCCAGCATATAGATCGGTGTCATGAACCCAGGACACCTCTCCTCGTCCTCGTCCGCCGGTCCAAGATCGCAGAACCGTCTCTCGAGCGCTTCTAGATCATCTGATCTCCATGCACGGCGGACGTCGAGCTACTCCCTTCACTCTCACGACCATGCGCAGACGGCTGGCGGAGCTGCTGCTTCTACGGGCGTAGACATCAGGCAGACGGCTATAACAGAGGAAATCAGCGAAATAAAACGATATGAGGACTTTACTACAATTGACTGGGTCCAGGATGCTGTTCAGGAGCAGGCTCGTCGGCGCATATGGAGGACTAAGGGAGCTCGGTTCTGGGACCAAGAAGGTGCCTTTGGATGGAGACGGAAGCTCGACGAAGCTTACGATGCAGGCCAGGCGTGGCTAGTGATGACCATTGTTGGTGTGGCCATTGGTCTTAATGCTGGGTTTCTGAATATTGTCACCGAGTGGCTGGCAGACGTGAAGCTTGGGTACTGTACCACGGGATTTTACCTGAACGAGGCCTTTTGCTGCTGGGGCGCAGATGACGGTAGGCAGCTCCTTTAGGCACATGAGATACCTATAAATCCTTAACTGACTATATATTTATCAAGGCTGCCCCGAGTGGAAGCGATGGAGTTCTTTCTCTCTCTTCAATTACATTGTCTACTTCATGTTTGCGGTACGACTTATCCCTACCGGCTTGCTAACGTACTTCAGATAAGGGTCTAACGTCTTTTTTTTTAGATTCTTTTTGCTTTCAGCTCTGCAGGGCTCGTCAATGCATTTGCCCCATATGCTGCGGGTTCTGGTATATCCGAAATCAAAGTCATCATCGCGGGGTTCATCATGAAAGGTTTCCTTGGTGCTCGAACTCTAGTGATAAAGTCGCTTGCTCTACCTCTGTCCATTGGTTCTGGCCTTGCAATTGGTAAAGAAGGGCCTAGTGTTCACTTTGCTGTCTGTACAGGCAATGTTATATCTCGTTGGTTCAGCAAGTATAAACGAAACGCCGCCAAAACCAGAGAGATTTTGACTGTGACTTCTGCTGCGGGTGTCGCAGTTGCTTTTGGAAGCCCCATCGGCGGAGTGCTGTTCTCTCTTGAGGTGCGTTAACAATTCACACTATCCATTCTGACTCTTATCACTCACCAATGTTATAGGAGATGGCATCTTACTTCCCGCTGAAAACTCTCTGGAGAAGTTACTTCTGTGCTTTAGTAGCGACTGGTGTCCTTGCTGTACGTCATACATTAAACTGCCATCTATTAGTACTAACAAGAATCTAGATAATAAATCCATTCAGAACGGGACAGTTAGTCATGTTTCAGGTTCAGTATGATAGATCATGGCACTCATTCGAAATTATCTTCTTCATTATCCTTGGAGTTTTTGGTGGCTTGTATGGCGCATTTGTCATGAAGTGGAATCTGCGAGCACAAGCATTTAGGAAGAAATATCTTTCGAAACATCCAATCATTGAGGCCACGGCCCTAGCAGGTCTTACGGCTTTGGTTTGCTATCCAAACATGTTCTTGAGGATCAACATGACCGAGATGATGGAGATTCTCTTTCGGGAGTGCGAAGGGCCACATGATTACAACGGGATTTGCCAGTAAGTATCTTCGAATCCCTTGCTCTAAGGTCATACTGACTCGTTTTATAGAGCTAAGAACCGCTGGTCGATGGTCTTTTCTCTCCTAGGAGCGACTATTCTACGCATATTCTTCGTTATCATATCCTATGGATGCAAAGTTCCTGCTGGTATCTTCGTGCCGTCTATGGCCGTTGGAGCCTCGTTCGGCAGGATGGTTGGAATCCTTGTCCAAGCTCTCCACCAACGGTTTCCGGACTCACAGTTTTTTGCATCTTGTGAGCCTGATGTTCCATGTATTACTCCGGGAACCTATGCGCTTCTTGGGGCCGGCGCTGCTCTAAGCGGGATAATGCACTTGACCATATCAGTGACGGTTATCATGTATGAACTGACAGGTGCATTGACTTACATTCTCCCTACAATGGTAAGATCTGAAAATATTAACTATGTATCTAATCTCGTTGGTAATACATCTGCTAATATAGTGTTATTCGAACAGATTGTGGTTGGAGTAACAAAGGCAGTTAGTGATCACTTTGGTAAAGGAGGCATTGCTGACCGCATGATCTGGTTCAATGGGTTCCCATTCCTTGATAGCAAGGAAGAACACATTTTTAACGTACCAGTTTCTCACGCCATGACAAGCAACCCGATTGTATTTACCGAGGCAGGACTTTCGATCAATAAGGCCGAACAGATGCTTCAAAAGCATAAGTTTCAGGGTTTCCCTATTGTCCAAGATCTCGACTCAATGACCTTAGTCGGCTTCATTGGCCGCACCGAGCTTCAGTTTGCCATAAGACGTGCAAAACGGGAGGGACTCTTAGCACCAAATGCTAGGTGCCAGTTTGTCCGGCAGCGAAACTCAGCCAGCGGTGGCCCTACATCAAGCTCTCCGACCAGCGACCTATTTGGACCTTCTACGCCCTCGTCTTCCTCCCCTCCTCTAGGAAGTGAGTGGGACACAGGCGCAACACCCGTTACATTTGATGATATAGCATCATCCTCTGGAATAAGGGTAATCGATTTGAGCCCATATGTTGATATGGCTCCCATTACCGTCCATCCTCGCCTCGCTCTTGAGACGGTGATGGAAATATTTAAGAAGATGGGCCCTCGGGTTATTCTGGTTGAGCACCGTGGCCACTTATCAGGACTTGTTACCGTGAAAGACTGTTTGAAGTATCAATTCAAAGTGGAACATCAAGAGCATGCGGATGCCAATGCTGCTACAATTGGTGATGCTACTACTGGTATCCATGCTGGTCTTGAGGAAGGAATTGTAGAAAAGAAGGCATGGCAGCTAATTTTATGGGCTACTGGGCTCGCGAAGAAGATTTTCCGAATTAAAGGGGCAAGCACAGGGACAGGCTACACCCAGGTTTCTCAAGAGGAACAACAACGAAGACATGATTCCGTGGAGATAGTTGATGGCACTGAAGACGTGGATACCCATTTCGAGCTAGAAGAGCGGGATCATTAGGGCTGTTATCTTTAATTTTTGGATCTTAATTTTTGTATGTAATGTTAAACTAGCTATGTATGACACGATAGATTTATATTTGTATGCCAACCGCTTTGTAAAACGCCGGATTCGAAGAACACGCCGGGTAATATAGATCTTCTATATATCTTAGTCCTCCTCGAGGGCAATTAGATCATCTTCCTCATCCGAGTTTCTATTTCCAGAAAGTCCTATATCTTCTCCATTCACACTAGGACTGGCTCCAGAAACCTCGTCTTCTTTCTGGTTCTCTCGCAACCCAACGATAATACACCCAGCAGCCATCAGAGCCGCACCGATCAACCACTGGGCATTTACATTTTCTCTAAAAACAAGCATACCCAATACACCTGTGACCAGGAAATTTGCAGTGGTGTTGGTGATGGTCACCTTGGTGGTTGATGGAGATGCAGTCAGGGCGCGAGTAAAAAGCGTCCACATAATAAAATTGGAGAGGAGATTCAGCCCGAAAAAGGCCTGAAAGAGTCAGTCAGTCGGCGAACTAGGCAGCTGTGGCAACCCGTGGTGCTTGGGACAGTATACGTACTGCTCGAACGAGGTACTCCACTGCTACGTCAATGGAAGTGGTCTCCTTTGACGGGGAGAATATGTGCGATATTGCTCGCGAGATGTTGGTAGTAAGCTCGGTCGTAGTTCTACAGCAACGTCAGCAGATAATCATATGTAGTAGTTACAGTAGCTTCAAAAAAGGTCGTCATTGAGTGGTTGGACGTGTGCCACCCGTATCTAGTACGGACAACCAGATGTCGTACATAGTGACGGCATCACCACTGTTAAATGCCAAATACTATCAAAAAGAAACAAACAATGCATAGACCTACAATTTGGCAAAGAGCCCATTCATAGCAGCAAATGCACCACTAGCAAGCGCCAGCATCAGCCATTTCGAATGCTGGCTCATCTTCTCGTCCTTGCGGAGTTCGAGAGGCTCAAGCTCCTCTTTTTCTGGCAGTCCAGAGAGGCCGCCTGTCAATTCTGGTCAGATCCTCACTCTTCAATGATGGATATTAGATGGTCTCATACCCTCGGGGCCATGGACATTCCTTCGTCTCGCCATTTTTCACCCTGTTCCCACCGCTGTTGGCGCCCTTTACCCTGGCTACTCTTGCTTAGTCAAAACTGATACGCGCTCCGTCTTGGAGCAATGTCAAGCACGAGATGTGCCAAGTGGTCTTGGAGCTGGAGATGATTAGCTGGTTATTTAGCTAACTATGTCTTTGCCGCAGCGGCTCGTTGATCATGGGTAGTTAGACGGCTGTGATCTTTTTGATAGGAGGTGTCGTTAAATAGTTAAACAGCCTGTGAGACGCTCGCCTTGGCGTTCTAGTTAAATACCTTCCGCTGGCGAGAGACGACAACTATCCGGCCGTCTACTAGGGGAGCCTGCTATGGAGTATTTACGGGAAAAGTGTAGCTATTGTATGACTTACGAGGTAAGTAGTTGCATAAGGGACTGGTTAAAAAGGGGTATATAAATCTTTAACGGCTATTAAGCCATTTTTACCGTCGTTCGTAGTCGGCGATTTGAATATCAAATGCATCGTAAATCCCACACTCCTTGCTTCACTGACACACCCATTCTTCATATCATCGTTGATCCAACAGGAAGAAGGCATTTATAACCATGAAAAAGAAAAGGAAGATTAAAACGGAAACCCAAGACGGCCCTGGCGGGTTACATCTCCTCCACTGCGCAGTTCGGGTGCAGGACATATACCACTTTAGGCTCATCAGCAGGCTGCTCTCCGCCATCAGTCTCCATCAGCCCGTCTCCTCGGATTTGCATAAGGATGTTATCCTATTTGGTGGCATCATATTAGCTAATGTATACAAGATTGGCATAAACGGCGATAGTAAGCATACCTTGACCATTCTCCTTAATATCTTCGTCACCAAAGACCGTTCTTGCTCAAGCTCTTCTTCATTATTCAGTTCAGACTCGACCTGCTCAAGATAGTGAAGGATGAGGTCCTCTTCTTCAACACCCTCTCCGCTCCGGTTCTCGTCATCATTGACACGGCGTACGAGAACGTTCAGTACACGCATGTATTTATCGTAAGTTATCTTCACTTTATGAGATCGATTCTCACCGGTGCTTTGTGGGGCATCTGTGTTCTGTTGCGTATTATCATCCTCATCCATCATGCTGTGGTCCTCAGTCTCAGGTTGGTTATTTCCTACAGCTGCAGCAAGCTCTTCCTCATCGTCAACGTCAACATCGTCCTTCTCGACAGTAACGATACTCTGCCTTAGCAAATCGTATGCCTCCTTCACAAAGCTGGGGATCACTTCTTCCACACAGTTGGCCTTGGCCACTGCTTCAGATAATCGGATCAAACTCTCCAGCTGTCGGACGGTGATCCTGTAGCTGCTTCTGCCCATACCTCCCTGCGAATCATCCGCTCGGAGCTCTTTGTATTTCTCAACAACTAAAGCCCTAGCCTCTTCGGTAAAGACTGGCCGGAATGTTCGTGCAAACCGGATATATCTCTGTAGCTGCTCAGTGGATAATTCGGGTTTAACAGCTTCATCCCGGTTCATATGAACGTTGACAATATGGTCTGCAAGGTTTCTGTCCACTGTCTCATTAGGGTCATCTCGAATAACGAAGAAGAGGTCAAATCGACTCATAATAGGAGCACTGAAGTTAAGATTTCCTCGCAGGGTCGTCTTGGGATTGTATCTTCCTCCTATAGGGTTGGCAGCAGCCAATATACTTGCTCGTGCGTTAAGAGTTGTATGGATCCCAGCTTTGGCGATTGAAATGGTTTGCTGTTCCATGGCTTCGTGGATAGCAACCTGGTCACTTATGTCCATTTTGTCGAATTCGTCAATCGCACAAATTCCACCCCCGTTCTATGTATGTGTTAGAGATTTTCCGGTTACAAGTGTAGGCGGTGTCAACTAAAACTTACAGCAAGCATCAAAGCTCCAGCTTCAATCGTAAATTCTCCAGTTTCGGGATCTTTAACGACGGCTGCAGTAAGACCGGCGGCAGAAGATGCTTTACCACTGGTATAAACTGCTCGCGGATGCAGCTTACATATGTATCTAGAGGATGGGTTAATGCATGGAATGCGGCATCATAGCATAGAGGCCTGGATATAGACGTACTTCAAAAATTGACTCTTGCTGGTAGACGGATCACCAACAATACAGATATTGATATCACCACGAAGCTGCATCGATTCCTCTACCGTTCGTTTGCTGACTCCACCAATTAATTGCAGAAGTAATCCCTTTTTAATCTGGTGATGACCGTAAATCATGGGAGCAATCGAATCGATTAGTCGGGCATATATGTAGTCGGAATGTACCATCTGCTTCAGATCCTGAACCTCATACGGGGTCAATGAGTGAAGTAGAGCTGTCTGCGCTTCTTCTTCAACATCATCTGGAGCCTCAACCTGGTTCAAGGAAGAAAGAATATTTGGAGATTGGCCTGTGAGGTTCTGGTTTGATGACTGGCCAGGGGTCGACAAGTCGGGGGTCACCATGCATGCAAGGAAAGCCAGGCGATACGTGAGATCTCGCACACCGAGTGATTTCAAACCACTGACACCGCTGCCGCCAACATCACTTCCTCGGAAGTTTCCGTAGTCTCTGGTTGCTTCCGGTCGAACGCCAGGTAAACCCGATTGACTGACGTCGGGAATGACGACAAGCGTTCCAGTGAAAATACATCTTTCACCGGCCTTTGCCCTGTCAACCATCTCTCCACGTAGAATAACGTCCATAGTTCTGGGCATACTTCCGGTGGGTATCTCGTGTGATGATTCCTGCAGCTTTACCTTCTGCCAGTCAACAAACGTACTTTTCCTTATATCCAGCCGCCATCCAACACGATTACCGCACGTAGCATTCGTACATTGGGTAGGTTCCGTAAATTTAAAGCTTTGTTCGATATCCGGGCAAACAGTGTTGCAGTTCCCGCAAATAAATGTCCCCAACGCAAGCTCTGGACGTACTTCAGACGTTCTGGTAACGGTTCCCGATATCGAAGAAAGCATTCCAATCTGTGCCGTTCGCAGTTGTCGAAGCCGTGAAACGAGCGGAAGGTTATAAAACGCTAGGGTGAACACTTTATCGGTTTGTTGGTATCTGGTTTTCCCAGCAAGAGAGTCCGGTTCCGTGCTATCGAGCGCTACGGTTGAAGTTCCGGCCTGTGACGAATGACTTCCGAGCTGTTTATGCGCACGGAAATACTGCGGCTCATATTTTGCAATTAAATTATGCAGTGCTTTTGTAAGGTAGGGCTGAAATCTATAGTACTGGTTGACAATCGCATCGGCTAATACTTGGTTGGAAGTTAGGTGGGTGAAGTCGACGTAGAGGGTAGACAGCTGTAGCTTTTGCATTCCGTGGATCTGGGAGATATAGTATTTATCACTGAGCATCTCTGATGATGTAGGAGGGGCGCCAGATGACATGGGGTCTTCGATGTGTGTTTCCAGCAGCTCCTCAAAGGCTTGCTGCACCTTTTCGCCAGCTACATCGCGGACGGGGGGAGCTCCTGCGCCGTACATAGGGTGTCGGGGACGCCGGGAAGACCTGCTCCCAGGGCCAACGAGCTGATCATCAGCAAACTCTGGTGCTTCGCTCATGGGTGCATTGCTCTCTGAGGCCAGCGGGAGGCGGGAGCTCGTTGGCGGGGGGTCGGACCGCTGAGAGCTATCCAGCATTGGGCCGCCATCCGCCTCGGAGGTCATAAGTTGATCTAGGATTGACGACATGGCAAATGTCTCATTGGCATTAACATAAAAAAAGGGAAGTAAATGACAGCAACAGCAGGCGTTGTCGGTATTCTTCAGTCGTTCGCTTCTCTCCCTCTTTTTTTCTTGTTGTCGAAAGTTGAAGTTTTGATAAGGAAAAAAACGTCGCGTCAAGTTCGCGCCTACGCGTAAAGTGGTTTTTACCACGTGATATAAATATGACCGCTGGACGAGATGGGAGCAGCAAACAATTAGACATGACAGACAGTAACAATGCGATTCAATATTAACGATGCTTGATAAAAGAGATGAAAACGGACTCAATTGCTGGTCTAGTTACGTGGTCGTTGACTCATGATCGTAAACTGCATAAGAGGCATCAGCATCTTGGTATGGTTGGTGCAGCCGGGACAATGGGCATTCATTATATCCATCCGCTGTACCGGACTGGAAGCTCGTTCAAGATGCCTTCAGAACCGTAGCCGACTCCAAGAAGACGGACTCTTTCGATCTTGCCGCCAAAATCATCCTCGACGGTGCTATGCCAGTCTTTTAGGTGCGTGCAGACGTCGTTGTAGACATCTTGGTCATCTATCATAAGCAAGGCGATTGCATCGTAGCCTCCTGCACCGGGAACAACACCGCCAATAACGCCATCCAGTTTGCCCAGAGAATCCAAAAGCTCGGTCTGTACCATTGGTTCAACGGGCACTTCACTCTTCTTCGTCATTGTCTTAATCCACATCCTTGACTTGAGCAGCAAGTTGCGTAGCTCGTTGAAGTCTGCCCCCGGACTGTGCAGCAGTTTCTTCAGTTCAAGTCGTATCTTCTCGTTGTTTAGCTGTAAGTTAGCCCATATGATGTCCGCTTCCTCGCGGTTTTCGTCTCGCCAGCGAAGGAGCTTCTTCACCATGCCTGGAGTCTGGGAGCCACAGTCAACATCGCAGAGAACCATTCGTATACCCATGGGGAGCTTGAACCCGATATCATGGCACTCGGCATCCCATGGTGCACTTGCATCGACATCTTCGACAATAGCAAACAGGCGATCCTCAAAGTTGGGTGAGCCGGGTTCACCCAAGTTAGCAAGCACGGACGGAGAGAACCGTCTATAGTAGCACGATCCGTAAACAGCAGCAGCAACATCGAAACCAGAGCCAATCTTCCCCTGTGCAGCGCAGTGTGCAGCCTGAGCCAAGTTATGTAGCTTTGCTCTGTTTTGGGAGAGCTTTTCGGGTTGCACGGTCCGATGCACGACGAGCGCGGAAACTAAAGCGGTTACCAGTGCGGCAGACGAGCCTAGGCCTGTTTTATGTGCATCCTGCAACCGGACACCAAACTTCTTGAAGCCTGCATAGCTGCTGTCGGATGTACTGCTCGCCGTAGTTTCAGAGTAGTAGTCGTCATCCGCAAGAATGGTCACGACAAGAGATCCAATATTCTGAGAGGCAGAGACATAGCTCACGTAGGTAAGAGCGTAATTTAAAGATGTCTCAACGAATGGATTTCGGGGCCTGTCATTTTCACGAGGTGATTAGCTACATTGATTCGTCGTCCGTATTAAGATGAACGGGCACCGGGTTTATGAAACAGCCGGGCAGACAAGGGAACAAGAGGAGGAAAAGGCAGAGGAGGGGGATATCGACGAACCCGTCATCACACTGCACGGCCCTGACGCCGCCTCCGTTGTCAGATCGTTGGATCTTGTACTTCCATACGGCATCAACAAACTGCGGCGACTTGACGATGACAGTATCTTGCACCGCTTCTTCCTGCGCCCCGCCGTTGACGATGGCCGGTGGGTTTTCAGCTGATCCTGAGCTGCCGTCCGCTGCTGCCTGACCGCCGCTCAGCTGTGAAGGAGCTTCTGTTTGCGTATCCGTGGCGGACGGCCGTCTCTTCACACTCTGTTGTTGCACCACCACATGGATCCTGGCATCCAGGGCACAAACAGTCCCCGTGTAGTCCCTGTCCAGCACCAGGTACCCTCCCGCAAGCAGCACCTTTCCGGGCGCCGATACGGCCGTCTCGGTCGCAGCCTGTCGTTGCTCTATCATCTTCGCGGTGTGTGCAGCCCTTGTGCTGACGGCTGCGAACGATACTACTCTCTGGCGGGCGAGCTCGAGGTGGCGGGACGCAGCTTCGGCGGGTGAGAGGACAACGGATCTGCTGTGGCTGAGGCCTGACCCAGCATCGTCCATCTAAGCTTCTTAAGCCGTCTTTGCTTCTGCAGGCTTGCCCTAGTCTCGCGCGCTCGCGGTGGCTCGTATACGATGCGATGTGGCTGTTCACAGCTGGATCCCCTGGCGAGGCGCTGGCTCAGGGGGCGCAATTGCTGGTTCCTGACTCGCCGGCAAGAGATTAAGTATGGGGATGGAAATTAGTGGAAAGGGCTCGGATTGGGCCCCTTTTCCTTCATCGTGAGACGGAGACGGAGATATGTCTTGACTGGCTCCCTTAGTTCATTAGTTACACCTAGCGATGAGACTGTTCGTGTTGTAGCTGGAGAGAAATAACTACAAAGGACGTCGAAGTTTTCCCCTTTTGGCGATTTCGACGACTTTCTCTCTCTCCCTCTATTTCTCTGTCTCTCTTCAAATACAACGACGAACAGCAGACACAATCTCGATAGCGAACCAGTCAATTAACTAGTTACTTGGTCAGTCGGTCAAAAGGGACCTGCGCGACAAACCGTTGGATAAAGGATGCGTAAGAAGCTTGTCGTTCCTTGGAAAAGTCTTGTCGTTGCTTGTCGTCTTTCTAGCCTGCTAACGGGAGAGCAGATCACTATCGCAGCCAAGCAAGGTCGCTGGCCTGGTACGATGCCGAAGGAGACGCTCCGAGCCACAATCCGTTTGGAAGAACGAGGTCTCGTCCGGAGAGGACGCTGTCGTCGAGCCTGGAAGCAGGCGACGGCAATAACAACAACTACACGGCCGGAAAGGCAGAGACTACGCCTAATGCAGCGCCCCTGACCATTGGGACCGACGGCTTCCAGGCTGGAACCGAGCCTGTTACGAGCACCGAGCCTCTCAGTCGCGGTGCTGGAGATGTCCAGGACGGCGAGAACGGCGCCCCGAGAGGTTCGGAGGGCTCAGAGTCGATGAACAAGCAGCAGCAGACCAGCCCTGAAGCAGATGCGCCAACCGCTGCGCACCCAAAGCAGTTTACCATTGCTGGCCAGTTGAGAGCTACTTTGTTCAGCTCGTGGATCAATATCCTCTTGTTTGCTGCTCCTGCTGGAAGTACGTTGTTCAATCCTTGAGACCAGGGGAGGCGGCCAAATGATATTTATATATACTGACGGCCTGGAAGTTATTATGTATTATCTCAAGGTCAACGCGGTCGCCGTCTTTGTGGTCAACTTCATTGCGATAGTGTAAGATATGGGCTTGTTACACTTTGAAGAAGACCGCAGATCAGAAATGCTGACAGTTTGGATAGACCACTTGCTGCAATGCTTAGTTATGGAACCGAGGAAATTGCCATGAGGTATGTATACCCCTGAAGGCTGCATCAATTCATCTCTAACAATCGCCTTGCAGAACCGGAGAGACTGTCGGCGGACTTCTTAATGCCACCTTTGGGTAAGTGCTCTGCCAGCGGAATGCCACTCAATACTTTGCTAACTGTGACTTTAGTAACGCTGTTGAACTCATTGTATCCATTCTTGCGCTATTCAAGAACGAGATTGTCATTGTGCAGACTTCCCTGATCGGAAGTATACTGTCCAACCTGTTGCTGGTTATGGGCATGTCCTTTTTCGTTGGAGGCGTGACCCGTATCGAGCAGAATTTCAATGTGACAGTAGCTCAGACAGCCTCCAGTCTACTCGCGTTGGCCGTCGGCAGTCTCATCATCCCCACGGCCTTCCACACCTGGTCAGGAAGTATGCTAGGACTTTCTCAGCTTTATAACGGTTTCATTTTTATTTGCTAACCAATTATATCAACTAGATGGCGAGGCAGGCATTGCGGAGATTTCCAGAGGTCAGTATATATATACCACATCAAAGGAGGGTAACCACCTAGGTAATATTAACTAACCATCATGTAGGTACCAGTGTGATCTTGCTGGTTGTGTACGGAGCCTATCTGTTCTTCCAGCTCAAGTCCCATGCTTCCATCTTCAACACACCAAGCGAGAAGGTAGAAAAGCGATCAAAGTCCAAGAAGGTCGAGGATGGCGATGCTTCCAAGGGCATCGCTCAAATTGGAGCTGGGTTTGCGGCTACCATGGGCGGACAAAACGCCCAGCAGAACCCAGTGGTGGTCCCCGATGAGGAAGAGGAACCCCAGCTCAGCATATACGTTGCTGTCTTTACTCTCTGCGCTTCCACCGCTCTGGTCGCCCTTTGTGCAGAGGCAATGGTGCGTATTATACCTATCTATCATACTGCTGCAATTGCTTGCTTTTGCACAAGATGGTGTTCTCCCGCTCATCAGATCCGAAAATAGGTTTCTTCGATTGATGCAATCACTGAATCTGGTGGAATTTCGGAAACGTTCGTCGGTTTGATCTTGCTTCCTATCGTTGGAAACGCGGCAGAGCACGCTACTGCTGTCACCGTGGCGGCGAAGGACAAGATGGATCTCTCGATCGGGGTTGCTGTCGGCTCAAGCATGCAGATAGCCCTACTTGTGCTACCGCTTCTTGTAGTCATCGGTTGGATTGCCGGTATGTACATGAACTGTTTTTATTACACCCCATATCTCCATATATGTGTATGAAGCTCTCGACTAACCATAAGTTACCCCATTATAGGAAAGGATGACATGGTAATAAAACCTAGAGTCCAGCGGATGCCCTTTTTTTTTTGCATCCCGCCTACTCGTATGACCTATGCTAACACAAGACTAGACTCTTTATTTTGACGGATTCCAAGTCACAGTGCTCTTCGTCACCGTTCTTTTGGTATGTATCATGCCTCATGGGCCAAACAACATTACTACTCGTTAGGTCACTGAACTGACCAAACCGTGCAATAGGTCAACTACCTTATCCAAGACGGAAAGTCACACTGGTTAGAAGGAGTCCAACTCATGACCCTCTACATCATCATCTCAGTTGCTGCATGGTGAGTGATCGGTTCCTCCCCCTTGTCCCTGTCTCCCGCCGGGCCCCTTGCGTGGTGTATGTGCGTACATACATAAGTATAGCTGACACTAGATCGATCCTGCAGGTTCTACCCATCCCGCAGCGAGAAGATGCACGGGATGTAGACATCGATCACCTCCATGACATCTGCCGATTCATGTCTTTCTTCTTCCCTTTTTTCACGTTCTTTCTACTTCATACGTTATCAAACCCGCTATTGTCACACCATGTTGCGGCTGGTAACTTGCCTCCTTTATCTGCTTCCTTTCCTGTGATTGATACCCTTGGCTATTTAACTACCTTTCACCCTTTCTTTTTTGCCCTTTCTCTAATAGAGTCACTGTGTAACTTCATCTAATCAGCCTAACTACCTACGCAATATAACAAAGAGAGAGAAAGAGAAACAATGACCGTAATAAAAAAAAACCGCCGAAACGTCGAGGCGTCTTGCAACTTTGCAAAACCTGCCGGGCCGCGCCTCATCGTCAACTGACAACGAAAAGCAAGAGAGGAAAAAAGAAAGAAAGAAAGAGCTCGCCGTCGGAAAGCAAGTAAAATAGAATAAAATAAAATAGCAAACCAGCCTGACCGTCGCCCCTTGAGTCTGTCTTTTGCAACCTTCATCCCCCCGGATGCGCGCTGACCGAACCCGCCGCAGATAGGCTATCCAGCGATCCAGCAGAAGAAAGCCAGGCAGACGCAACATGCTTAAGCATAACAGGTTATAACTATAACTATAAGCATAAGCATAAGCAGGGCCGATCGGATCGACAGTGTATAGCGTGTTATCTCTCGGTTCAAGAGGCTTGATCTCCCGACCAGCAACGCTTCCCCGGCGCAAGTGCTAAGTCTTAAATCAACAGGCGATGCAACCAGCGAACCAGCTAACCGACTAGCTGTCTCGTTATCCGTCAACCAAACGTCTGACTACCAAGACGGGAGACATGAAGCCAGCGATGCCGAAAGTCCAGCCCGAGCCCGAGTCGAAACTTCCTGGCGTTTCTTCCAGTGAAGTTTTCCGGTCAAGTCAGGCCAGTTGGCATCCCGGACCGGGTCCTGGCTGGCTTTCTGGTCGGCGACGGCGACGGCGACGGCGATGACACTTCTGCCTGCCTTTTTGTCTGTCCGTCTGTCTGCCTGGCTGGCTAGGCTAGGCTAGGAATATACGGACGGCTCCGCACCGAGACAGGGTCTGTATGTTTCTCTGCTGGCCTGGCATGGTATCTCCCGATGAGCCTACAAGTTTACCCCTGGAGGAGCGACCTGGTTGCGTGAAAATAAATGGACGGCGGACGGCCCGAGTGAGTGCGGCCAAAGATCAAAGCGCAGAGGAAGGGGGTGGATGAGGATGATGCATACGGCCATGCGAAGTGCCGTGATACCTACATGGATGCTCTTCATGCCGCTAGGGCTAACTAGTTGGTTCAAGGGATCGATCAATCAGGGCTATCACTGCTGCCAAACTGCTTGCATGATTGTCGACAAGCTTGAGCTTAGCTACGGCCGGGTCATGTCCGTTCTCGCTCGAGTCCGGAGAAGGAGCTTTTTCGGCCAGCCTGAGGCTAGAGAAAGGATGATGAGAGTCGGTGAAGATGATTGACATGTGTTTAGTATTTATCTTTATTTTTTTTGCATTATTTATTTAGCTATTCATATTTTTTGCTTAACTAGCTAGATACCTCTCTTCCTTTACCGTGCTCCGCTACCGTGGGAGCGTCGGAGAGTAAGTAGGGCGTGAGACAGAAACGTAATAGAAACATCCCATCCATTCAGTCGTTAGGAAAAGGCCTTGGAAAGGGAAGAAAAAGAAAGGAAAAGGCGAAACATGACAATGAGATCCGATAAACATCATACAGTGGGCTTCGTGGTTCCCTTTGAACTGAAAAAAAGAAGAGGATAACAAGACAGCCAACATTAGAAGCCATATCCATGCCCGGGTACAAATGCCTGAGTGAAGAAAAGACGAAAAAACGGAGAAAAGAAAGGAAAAGAAAAAATGAAACCGATGCTGATCCATATCCAGCTCCTTGCTTGACCCAGTTCCCTGTTCCGATTCATAGAATTTGCTCCATCGAAAAGATGACGTAGCTGTATGTGAAAAAAGAGAGAGATGTAGAAAACAATGATATCAGACGCGAGATGCGATGCAGTGGGGATGATGAATACATGGAGATAAAGTAAGGGGAGAAGAGAGAGCGAGTGAGTGAAGAATAGGAGCGGGGAGAGAGAGAGAGAGAGAGAGAGAGAGAGAGAGAGAGAGAGAGAGAGAGTGTGTGTGTGTGTGTGTGTGTGTGTGTGTGTGACGTAGAGGAGAGATGTAGTGGTGGATTGATTAATGGGTATATTCGCTCCAGATCAGGCCTAGCCATCCGTTTGCGTTGGTGCTGGTGTTGGCAGCAGTGCTGTAGCCGTTGCCAGCTGTCTGATACTGGCCGTTCATGTTCGACAGTGAAGCTGGAGACGGAGGACCGTTGGGCGTAGGTACCACTGTAGACCACTTGTCCAAGCTATCAGCCTCGATGAAGGCAAGGACGTCTTCTCCGTTCAGGCTGCTCATCCAGAGCGGGTTGGTGTTCATAGCATCATAGGAATTATACGGCGAGACATGTCTAGACGACTGCTGCTGTTGGTATTGTTGTTGGTGTTGGTGGTGTGGTTGCTGCTGCTGCTGCTGCTGCTGAGTGAGCGGTGGCGCCAGGAAAGAGCCTAGATCGAGTCTCGACTGGGAAAGGGGAGGAGTTCGGTTGCTTGAGCCAGGAGCTGCTGTATGACTATGCTGCGCTGGTCCAGACCCGGGACCATGCCCATGCCCATGACCTCCAAGTGCTTGGCCGCCGTGGGTTAGACTCGGCTGGAGAGGAGGTAAGGGGAAGTTCTGCTGGGCGGCCAGATTCAGGGAGGGAAGTGACTGGGTGTATGGCGGAGGAGGGGGAGGAGGAGGCTGGCGGGATGTTGGCCAGGGCTGGACGGCCTGCAGGCGGTGGTTTGAGTTAGAGTTGGATGGCGAAGGAGTCGCAGGGAAGTATGGCGAGGAGGCTGCGGTGGTGGGTGCAGTGACAGCGGACGCGGATGGGACTGGAGGCGGGAGAGTTGTCCCGGCTGAGCTGGGAGGGCTGGTTGGGTGTCCCGAAGAGGCTGTATCGCGGTATGTGCCCTGGAAGGGAGGTAGGCTGTACGGCGAGCCAGAGGATGGGCCTGCCTGATGTTGGGGAGCAGGGAGGATGGGCCACCTGTCGCAGTCGGAGGGCTGTTTCTCGCCGTTCTCCCTGCATCCGTTCGCCATCATCACCATGGTGGATGCAGCGCCGCCAGGAGTAGTGGTCGTGGTTGGATTTGAGACGGGGCCCAGGGAGTGAGACGCAGGGCTGCCGCTGCTGTTGACTGGCACCCATGAGTCTCGCTGCAGACTGCCAGCATGTCCGTCGCTGGCATGGGGACCAGCAGCAGCGGTGTCTGGGCCTTCGCCAGGCTCACTCTTGACAACGTTGCTCGGCGTCTCGCTGCTGTGTTCGACCGGATTCGCAGCCAGCATCGCAGCCATGTCGTCCTCCGACCCGCTCATCTCGGGCGTTTGGTCCTCTGTGTTACCCAGTTCCGTAAGCACCTTGTCCAACTGTCTAAGCTCCTCGTATAGATTGTTCTGGACAATCTGCGAGGCAGAAGCGTGGCGGTTATGGTTATGGTTATGGTTATGGCTGCCGTGCTGCTGTTGAGCACCGCCAATAACCCTGCTACCGTTGCCATAGGGAGATGTTTGTTGCTGCTGTCCGTCGACACCGTTCATCTCCCTCCAGGGACGTCTCTGGTCCCTTTTGGCCTTGCAGAAATACCCATGCAGTCGATGCACAGTTCGGAACCAGCCGACTGCCATCTTCAATCGGGGCCTCATCTCACCGAGAATCTCAATGGATTTCCGTACATCTGCCTGCGCAAGACTGCCTGCGCCCATCATCGTTACTGCAGTACGACCGGGAGAGCCGGCGACACCACCATCAGTTGACTGTGGTTTCAAACACATGTAGCCATCCTGATCCATGTGGTTGAAGTGGGCAGCGTACACACCCATGAATGCAGCGTTGTAGATTGCAAAGCCGACCAGGGGCGTCTCCATCAGCACACCACGTTCATGACAGGTGCGAACGAGTTCCACCATCTGCCTGGCTGCGCGAAACAGTTCGCGAGCGCTGTGCTTCCAGAAGCCGTCGGGCACGCTGTATCTCTCCGGCGGGTATGATGGCTCGTCCAGGGGCCCCTGTGGATCCATGGGCCGGAGCGGAAGAAAAGGCAGGTATGCGCGATGTAAGACAATGACTGAAAGAAAGTAGATTATGTGCATGAGCGCGTATGGAGCGAGAGAGTTTTTATACATAATGTGGGTGTCGGTGTTGCGAGCGCTGTACTGCAGGTTTCTGTACAGTCCTTCCTGGAATTCATGTAGCTGGTCTCTGAGCTGGTTGAATCGGGACTCGTGGTGCCACGGAGGGCACTGGTCAGATCTGTATCCGTTTGTTAGCGCGCATGCATAAAGAAGAGAGAGAGAGATGAGATGAAAAAAGTAATGAAATGGTATATAGGGGCCTGTCATTACCTTCTGCCTCCTTCACACGCCCACTTTGCAACACTGCCCCAGATGCGGATGATCCGAACGAGTCGGCCGAGGACGCACTCCTCGACACCGACTTCCCACCTGTCGATGCGGTCTCCCATTCCATCGCTCCTGTGGCTGGAAATTGGAGGCCAAGGCTTCGACTTGACGTCGTCTGCGTATCCGATCGACTGTCTGAGACTGGGTATCTGTACTCCGTTTGTAGTCGTGGTGGTCGACCCGTTACGAGAATCGTAACTCTGTGACCGCCTGCTGGGTCCGTTGCGGCCGGTGTTGCCGTCACTTAGCAGGGAGGTCCGTACCCGCTCGCCAAAGGCGAAGGCATTCTCGCTGGGGAGCTGGATGCCGATCTCACGCACCCTGAGCATCCTCGGACGCAGCCTGCCGTTGCTCAGACATCTGTCGAGGATAAAACAGCTCCAGAAGGTCCGTCGCCGGGTCTCCTGCTCGATGACGTCGTCTGAGTTGAGCTGCTCCCTGTGCTGGCTCTGCTGGTCGAGTTCGGTATGCATTGACGGCCGTCGGGATGAGTACTGGTAAGAAGGCGTAGAGGTAGAGATGGGCATGGAAGAAGGATAGGGGCTGTCGTCCTCAGTGGGCTCAAAGGAGAGACCCATAGTCTGGGACATCCGGACGGCCATTCCCAGGTAGATCCATGCATTTTTCCCACGACACATCCCCCACTCGTGCAAGGCGAGCATGAGCAGAGCCTGCACGCGGCTGAGGTCGGTGATAGTGATATCTGCGCCATCAGTGCCGGCCAGCCGCGCCCTGAGGACGCTGGCGTAGAACTCCGAGGCGGCTGTTGGGTTGCACGGGCTGACTGGCGACGCAGGAGAATGATGCTGCGCCAGCTGGGGGTGAAACCTGGCCGTCAGGGTCAACACTCCGAGTAGAATCAGAGGGGAAACCTCCGTCCTTGGTGCTGGACTCTGAGACAGATCAGTAGCATGCTGTCCATCTGTAGTGGTGGCAGCAGCAGAAGAAGCGCCGCCATGACCACCATGACGGATCTGCGCCAGAGAGGTAGTCGGATGCAAGAAGGGCAAGACGGTAGCAAAATGCTGCTGGAAGAGATCGAAGAGCGTCTCCCATACTTTAGGGGTGAGAATGGCCGAGTCCAGGACAAGCATGTAGTTCTGCTTCAGCATGGCGTCCTTGGACGAGACGGAAGTGTTGACATGTTTCCGATGTCTCTGTCTCTTGGGATTATCCCATTCACCGTTACTGTGATTGTTGTTGCTGTTATTATTATTGGTGTTGCTGTTGCTGTGATTGTGGTTGTGGTGGTTGTGGCTGCTGCTGCTAGTGGTATCGTCGATGCCGGACGAGGCAGTGATATCACGTTTGACGCCGGCAGAGGAATGGCAGCCGCCGGCAGCAGCTGGAGTTGGATAGGAGCACTCTCTGCCGGAGGACTCGCAAGCTCGACAGGTAGTGTCGATGCCAGCATTAACACATTTGATCTTGCTCCGGCGGCAGCGGGAACAGGCGATGCTGGAGCGCATCTTGGGCGGCAGCACTCTGCTGTGGGCCAGATACGGAGACGTAGTAGATAGGGACCATGCAAGAAGCAGAGGAAGCTTAGAAGCAGCAGTAAGAGTAGCAAGAAGACTAAGCAGAAGTAGTAGTAGAAGAAGAAGAAGAAGTAGAAGTAGAAGTAGAAGCAGGAAGAGCAGAAGAGATGACGGGTATTAAGTCTGGGGGGTGAGCCAGGCCGGCGGCGCGGTGGTGGTGCCTGTGCATGTACTATATAAGTGAAGCCAGCGACTGACGACCCCGTACTAAGTATATCGTCTCTCTCTGTGTCGACGACCTTCGTCCTTGCTAAGTATCCTTATTTTCCGCTGTCGAACGAGCAAGGCGACGAGGGCGTATTAAGTTCGGTTGACTCCGAGAGCCTGGAAGAGCGTCCAGTCGGCTTCTTCTTCTTTTTTGCATCTTTCTGCTCTTGCTTCTGCTTCTTCTCTTTGCTTTTCTTTGCTTCTTCGTCTTCTGCTTCCTCTTTGCTTTTTCTTACTCTAAGTACTTAGTCCTTTTTGAACGGAGTCTGTAAGTATACCTACTTCTTCGTCTTTGGCCGTCTGTCATTTGCAGCGGTTTTGAGGTCGAGGTCCGTAGAGTAGTGTTCAGACGTCTTCTTGCCTTCCTCTCGCCCTCATAATCACTGCCGCTGCTTCTCTACCTCCTGCTTTGCTGCTTCTTTCTTCCCTACCAACTTCCATCAAACTCCGTCAAACTTCGTCTTCTTCTATCAATTTTTTTTTACTACCAAAAGGCGGAATTTTGCAAAATTAAAACCAAAAAAGAAAAGAAAAAAGCTAAAGGCGGCGAAGGGCGGCAGAACAGGGAGTCAAAGTTTGCAAAAAAGGGGCGTGTATTGTAAATACAAACTTTCTGTATTGAAAACGGGCAGAAAGTTTATAGTTTTCAAAGAAGCTGCAAAAAAAAAGAAAACGACGAAGAAGATGAAAAAGATGGAGAAGCAGCAGAAGATGAAGACGACGACGACGGCAGCGATGGTGATAGATAAACAGACGAAGGAGAGACCAGCCGTTGATGCAGTTACGAAGTACGAGGGAGGAGATGCGGAGAATGAGGGGAGATGAGGGGGAAGGGAGCAAGGTATACATACATAGATGGCAGGAGATGGACATCACGCAGAGTGCTGGGTGCTAGAGGTGCCAGGCATCAGATACGCCATACGCCATACGCCATACGGCAGACGGCATGAGGAAGCAGGCGAAGCAGAAGAAGATGATGGTGATAATGCTGACATCTGACAGAGATAGGCTGGCTCCGGGTGGAACGACAAGAAGCCACCGGCTGCATCACGTTTGGCCTTGTACTCTGGGCCGCCCACGGAGCAGCGTATCAGTACCTCGTCTCTCCCTTTCTCAGACAAACGCACGGCGGAAAGGGGGCCAGAGATTCCCATCTCGATCGCTCAAAAAGGCTCGGGATGAGAGTAAGCAGGCTGCCGAACTTCGCCTTCCTGGCGCTACGGCACGCCCTTTTTTGCTTTCTTACCTCTCTCTAGGCGTTAAGCTAGTGCTTCAGTCGAGATCCAAAGGGGAACCGGCAGCCCGTTTGATATTGAGGATTAAACAATTGCCTAATTGACGATATATCCTCGAATTGGCAACCATCATGACGCCGTTTCTTGTCTCTCCGTTTGCACACACACACTATCGTTATCATTATTTGCAGACAGAGATGGGATGCTTGAGGAAGCTCGCTTATGTTCCCGGCACATCTTGCAGCCCAACACAAACAAGACATCTTGTTGTGCCTTTGGTGGATGGATGGACAAGGTCAGGTCACGGCCAGGTCATGGCCAGGTCAGAGATAGAACCCCCATGAACCCGTCGCCGCCGCCGTCGCGCCAGCAACTGCGGAAGGCGTTTCCCGGATGCCGATGCAGCAGCAAGCATGGGAAGCAGCAGGAGGAGAGTATGCGTAACTACATGAATGAATACATACATATGTATACACATACACGCCATCTGGACGGAGCAAGGACATGATATACTATTACATACACTCCCTACAGCCAGCCAGCCAGCCAGTCAGCCAGCTGTGAAGGGGTGGCGCTAGTCACTTCTATCACATCGGTTCACACTTCCCTCGCCTCCGTCATCGTCACTAGCACATACGCTCCTTGACGAGTCAGGCAGGCAGTTAACTATGCTTACTTACATACAGAACAAGTCGCGATATCATCTACCGGCTCGCCTCCAGGGGACGTAAAGATGCATATACGGAGTACGACGGGCTCAAACCACGTGTGCACATTGTTGCAAACTCGCCATCGTCATCTCCCGTCCTGGAGGATGTCTTACAATGAAGGATGTTGCTGTTGCCTACTTACATTTGGTTTAGCGATGCTGATTATGCATTTCGATCCCGACTATGGGGTGACCATCTCTGACTGCGACTCTAGATCTCGCCTATCGGATCGACGGCGATGTTCACGCACTCAAACAGAAGACAGCCAGGCAGGCTGAAAGAGCTGATCATGATCTCCTCAAACTAGCTGGCTACGCGCACATCCGGATCGCTGCTTAGCGCGGAGAGTGAGGAAAAAAGCATGTACGGCCAAACATGTTGTATAACTATCCACCATCTCTCGACCTTCTTACATGAACACATCAGAGTAACTAAATAACTCATGACGAGGTGAAAAAAAAAAAGAAAGAAAAGCATCAGGCCATTTTGTTAAACCAACGCCGACATCAACTAGTTGGCACATCCCGTCGAGCTCCGTTGGCCAAGTCGGAAGTCGAAGGGCAGGCAGGCAGTAACTAAAACATTTCTGTCTGTCTGTCTGCCTATCTGGAGGCGGACGCTTTATTCCCTGGCGACTGACTACTAGACGCTGACCCCTGGAGGTCATGGATACAGGCCGTGCTGTATAGTATATCTATTTGGTCCACGACTGGCCGCCACAACAAGACTACTCACTTCGACCTTCCGCTTGAGACCTAAGCCGTTGGAGCTCGAGTTGAACGATGGGAACTTGGGGCCTTGGGGGATTTGGGACTCCGCGGGGAGCAACTGGGCCGCAGGGCCGTCGGACCGCTTCTCCTACCCTATGATACTTACGTTGAGCGAAGTACATACATACACAGCCATACTCCGTACAGAGAGATCTTGTCGACTCGGCCACTTATGCACGGCGATTACACACCAAGGGAGCCACACCAGAGAGAAAGGCCTTCTGCTTTCTTTTTCCTTGTCTTTTCTTTTTCGCACTTGTAGTTATTTCGTTCTCGGCCCTGACTTGGCCATGTCTTGCTCCTGTCCCCTCGTCCCGTTCGGCGCACAGAAGCCGTTCGACTTGACTAGTTGCCTGCTCCGGCTTGTCCATCTCATCCCGAATCACTCCACCCTCCGTCACTATCTCTCCCGGGTTTGAGCGTTGGGCTCTTCAGAAAAAGCCCTTCTAGTCACACGCAGCAAATAAAAAAGAATCCTCCGTCTCTTTCGAAATATCCCGCATCCCGCAAGGAAGATAAACTCGCCTCTGCTACGCGGACGAAGTACGGGCAACTAACTAACTGCACAACTTTGCCTGCGCGGGAAGACCGGGGATATTTTAAATTCAATGTCAAACTAGTTAACCCTCTTCTCCCCCATCCCTTGCTCGCTGCACTCACCCGTATCATCCGCTGGTATGGTAAAGCTTCTAGAAATGGAAAAAGAGAGAAAGGGAAAGAGATTCAATCTTCCCACGTCGATGGAAGTATAACCATAAGTCCTCTGGCATATCATCGTCGAAGCGCCAGTGTGGAACCCCCCAGGGACAAGGGAGGCTGTCGATACTCTTCCTTTTGCCCGGCCATCTGTCCGCTGGTTATGCTTCTATGACAACAACTCCCTCAGGCACTCCCGTAAGCATTATATAATTGCTGCTCTGCATGTGAGTCTCTCGCTCTTGAACCCCCTTTTCTCCACGGCGGGAACTTTGCTCGTCCTTCGTCCACCAACGCTCAAAGTATATAGCAATATCTTCAGCCTGTGCTTGCTTCCTTCCCCTGGCCCTGCCCTGCAGCGAAGAGGAAGACAAAAAGAGAGACAGACTCCCACCTTTTCGGCAATCAAGCAGGGTATTATGTAAACTCTGCATTCCCGTTCCTGGTAAACCAGCCAAACCAGTCAGCCAAACAGCAGCCCGTCAGGCCAAAGCAAACAAGCAAGTACAGCGGTCGACCAGCTTTAACCATCGCGGCGGTCCTCTTATCGCCCATATCTCTGCTCTGGACATATTGCGTATGCTCAGCCTGCGCTCAGATATAGATCAACATGATCTTCTCCCGCAGCAAAGACTTAATTTTAACCTGTCAACGTCTCGTTTGCTCCCGTTCGACTGTATGATTCGGCTGCTCTCCGCACATGCAGTTCTCCTCAATCACAGCCGCTCTTGATCAAACTCTCCAACTGAACCAAACTACCAATCTAACCTCCCCAAGCGAGCCAGCACGGAAATAGCTTCCATCCCGTTAGTTGCAGCAAAGCAAGCCTGTCCCCCGACTCTTTCGCTTTCTTCCATATCCCCGAGTCTTGCCGGCTGGCCTGCGCCTACCTCTATTCTTCAGACACACTCCGTATGTGTATCGCTGGTCAACGGCTCGCCTCCCAGCCGCCCCAACCGCTTCTTCGGCGTACTAATGTACGGAGTAATAATAGCAAAGCTACCCAATAAATGTCCACCTGAATCGGACGAACAAATTAAAATCTCTGTTCCGCTGACGACATGCTGATGGCCGGCTGGCCTGCAACTGGGTAGGTAAGTAAGGGGGGACACGCCAATGTTCGTATTCAATGTCGACTTTTGCAAGTTTATTCAGGGAACGAACCATGACAAGTCAGCGGCCAGTTAACTAACTAGCAGGTTAACTAGTCAAACGGCTGGTAGATGGTAAAGTATCTAAAGCAAAATATCCGGTCTCCAGCTTTTCTGGCGCGGAGAATAACATACGTATAGCCTGCCTGTCGAAGTCGCCGTGCTGCTGACCCCATCATCGGCTGCAGCTGGTAACTATACTAAATTAACTAACTAGCTCATTCATCCCGTCATCCAAGATCTGACATCTTGGACGGGAAGACGTTTTCCTTCCCATATTCGCCTATTTTTAGGCCTGTGTTGCCTGGAAACGATGTCAGTACTGTCACTAACACTGCCTGGCTGGCAAACGAACTCGACCTAACTATATGGTTCGGATCCCCTTCATTAACTGCTCCAGTCAGGCGGGTCGTTTGTTATCTTGATCTCTGGCTGGCGCCCTTGCTCGCACGGCAAGGTGCATGCTGCAGCAACTCGGCAACTCACTAAGCAGCCACCCAGCTCACTAGCTAGTTAGTTGACTGCAGAGAGCGAGCAGGCTTAGTTAATCAGGGCAGAGTCTCCTCCAACTTATCAGGGTAAGATCTGTCTGTACTTATACTTAGTATGTATGGAGTAGGCCTGCAGGTATCTCTCTGTCGAAATTTTGATATCCAATCCACCCGCATTTCAAGGGATCTCAAAACAGGCGGCCATCCAACGAATAGGATTACAAGGCGGCCATGATCTCCTGCATGAATCCCTTCTCCTTTGCTTTTTTCTTTTCTCTGTGCGTTTTTTCAGTTACAATACAGGATAACTAACTAACCAAAGTGGCTTTCTTTCTTGCTTTTGCTGCCGAAGCCCGATCCGATTGAGATTCTGATACTCGATGTAACAGTGAGATGAAAGTTGAATGAATAATGAACGAACCACCCTACAAAGGCACTGAACAGAGAGAAAGAAAAGAAAAGAAAGAGAAAAAGAAAACTCAGAGAGTTGCATGAAGAGGAAGAAGGGTTCGTACAGGGGAAGCAGCCTCTTCCTTTCATCAAGACTGAAACACGCAGTCCTTTGCTGCGTTTGCAAGGCTGGGATTCGAATGCGGAAGGAAGGAAGATTCCGCCCATCAATCAAGCTCTCTGCTGGTTGCACATTCATATGGCGCTGATAATGCCTAATACTGCGGGTTCGTATTTGCGCGAGTTTAGCTATTATGGGGGTTCTCGGTTTCCTTATCTAGTTACAGCGAATTAACTAGTTATGTATGTGAGTGTCAATCAGTTGGATTGAGCATTGAGAACTGTGGATAGATAGCTGCCTACGGAGTACGTCTACCAAAACATCTCCATGCCTCAACACGAAGCCTGGGCATCAAACATCGACACAGCTCTTGGATTCTTAACCCTCAACGCAACCTTCTTTTCTTCTTCTTCGACTTGCTTGGCTCTTGTTTATGTGCATGAAATGCTCCAGGGCGCATTTTAGCCTCATGAAAAAATAATTCACCGGCCTTCAAGAATGGACAATAAATCTGGTGTTAACGGCGGCAGGCGGTCGACATCCGAGATCATCATCCACTGCAAAGGGCGCTACCTGGCTCTCTTTTAGCAGAGACAGCGCATGTGTAAGTACCCTATGGCAGGGCGGAGGCAAGCGACATGAGGGTATCAAAAAAAAGGGGTGGCGGCGAACAAGACGAATATGGTGATAATAATAGCAAGGACGGCACAGCGGAAATTCTGTACAGAGCTTTACAAACGCTCTGAGATGCTGCAAATGAACTCATCGATGTCTAAATATATGTGCTGGGATAGCAAACGAGACAAGAGCAGAGTTGGAGGTCCGTAAGTAGTGAGATAGATGATTGTCGCGGGAAAAGTCGTCGATATAGATATCTAGTCAGTTGGTCAACCACGGATACAGAACAGCTACAAAGGACAAGGCAGCTTTTGCTAGCTACGTCAGTCAGTAGCTGATAAGGAGATATCAACCTCCATGCATGCCCCCAAGGCCAACACAGGCCATGCTATGGTTGCTCCTGGCTATAGCGTCCGTCGGCGGCCTGAGGAACAGGGAGGTAATCGAGAAGCCAGCGAATCGTATATTTCACCACCCCCTGACTATAATTTTCTTGATAAGGGTTCTCTGCCAGGGTATATTTTTTTCCATTTCTTACTTTCCTCGTTTTCCCTATTTTTGCGATTCTTCGTATGGCTAGGATGCGTTCAAAGCCAGGGGGACGGCGTAGGTAACGCTGTTACAGATCAGGGACCCTCCTTACATATATCGGCTACCTACAGCGGGCGTATATGTGTATGGTGATATACTTCTAGTGTTGGCAATTAAGAAAAACTCCTCTCAAAGAGACTCCATAATACTATTTTGAGTCTTCTTATTGTGGCCGGCGACCTTTTATGTGGCAAAGGAATAGATTCCCGAGTTCTTGTGCAATGGAAATATACCCGTTGGCTGACTCGCCATGAATAATTGCACGCTTTGGGTGGTTGCATGGTAGCTGATCCTCCTCGCAGCCGGGGAGGTTTTGGCTCGCCCCGGGATACACCTACATATTACATCATGAACCTTGGTCAAGGTCTAGGGGTGAAGCTGAGCTGTCCATGTCGAAGCAAGGCAAGCAAGCAGCCAGGCAGGATGATATATGTAAGTATGTAGAGGAGGAGCTGGCCTCTTGACTCTGATCCTCCCTTCTACAGCACATATACATCATTCGTATACCATCAGTATCTCGACCAGCCACAATATAATCAGCCCTTCTTTCCCGATTCCGCGAGCCGACTGTATCCTGGACGGTCCAAAAAAGAGACACCATGGTTGTTCTAGAATGTCATATCAGCATCCATCAGGATCTCCGGGTTCTGTCTCTTATGGGGGATCACCGTCGCCTGTCGTCTAACCGAAGCCGTCTGTCCATCCGATGCACCCATAATACAGACCCAGTAATCCCGACCAGCCACGAGGCCTGGAAGAAGTGTCGATTCTCAGACAGACAAACGGCCGAGCACGGGATAATTAGTCCGTTTGTCTGCTATAGAAGAAGTAAGTATATCAGAAAGTGGAGTGAAGAAGGGATGCTGAGGCCGATACTCCGTACACACCCTTTTTCGGGTATAATTCCGACTGTTTCTTCACACACGGAGCTCCATGTGGGCAGCTTCTCCATAGAATATGCCTGATCAAATGCTTGGGGTGCTTCTGAAGAGAACAAACGGCCTCCTCTACATGTGATAAAAACGCACGCTGTGGCTTTCGATGTCAGCCAAGGGCCGCATGAGACTGACGATGATGGCATCGAGCATGGATTGCTAGGACTCCACGGCTCAGTTGTCACTGTGGATTGGCTGTACGGCTTCGATGAACTGCACCAGGTAGTCGAGACGACTTTTCTCGGCTGCTTCTTTTCTTTCAATCGAATGGGTCTCTTTCAAAAGAAAACATGTACGCCGTATATACCGACTTAACTCCTCCCTCATAGGTTATAGGCGATTATGATGGGTACCAGTTGCAGCGCAAGAAGAGGACAAACGACTCCACCGTCCGGCGCAAACGAACAAACGTCGTGGCCATGGATCAAGGTTGGATTTTCATGTCTCCAGCCCCATTATCTTCATTATTCCTCCCGCCTTTCAAACCAGCCCAGCAATGCCGCAATTGCGCATATTCAGAACTCTTTGCATCTCGAATGATAGCCACCTCTGCCTCTCCCTTGTCAACATCGACAGAACAAGAAGGCAGCAAAGGGAGTTGGACCGCAGCCAAGAGGCTAATTACTTTCGACCAACTGAGAGATTTGGGGGGTTTTGAAATGAAAAGAAAAAAGAAAAGGGAAAACGGAAAAAGTTCCTATCCCATGCCCAGGGGGGTGACCCAAAGGAGGCTGCCTGCTGCCCACACTAAGGCATGCGAGAGTAGGGAAGATGCGTCTCCGGAATAATCTGGAAGCAGCGTGGCCAGTCTTGCGTCCCGCGCTAGGAAGGAGGAGAGCGGATAAAATACTGCGAGGGATGCACGCAGAGGAAGGCCGAGAGACAAGGCCGCCCGGAGACATCATCCCGTCGAATAGCACAAGGAGATATCAACCGGGCCCAGGGCTTGGGCAGTCTCAATAAAAAACACAGCGGACTCTTACATATCATCATCACCGCTCCTCTGTCGGCCTTCTCCTCCGCTCCTGTAGATGGGCGGGAATTATGGAATCACTTAACTTTTTACTCCGTATTCCTTCGAGGGAACAGACCGATCTGAATGAGAGATGCCGACTGTGGCCCCCTTGCAACGCCGCCAGCCGCAAGCCGGGCACAAGCTCGTTGGCTCCCGTACGGCCGCGATGCCCGGGTTGATGATTTTTAGCCCCAGGAACAAACACTTAACAACCCTGAAGAAGTTGTTTCTTCTTGCGGGACTTATGCAGCGTTTAAAAAATAAGGGGTTCCACCCAAATCCCGTACGGCGGGAAGAAAGGGATAAAAGAGAGGAAAAAGGGCCACGAGCGAGAGGAAGCCAAGTGATTCTCCCGGGATTGAAACTGTGAGAACGAGGGAAAAAGAGTGGGATGAGCATGGGATGGCCCACGGGCTGTCTCCCTTTACCACTCAGACGAGGGTGGTGATGGGTGATTGCATGGGCGTATACATTTCGCGCGGGTTGACGACGGAACTGCACAGCTACAGCTATGTACGCATACGTAACTAGCTAACAAGCCCAGGGACCTGGCGAGGCG
>NW_003345200.1:3013183-3137426 GCF_000150975.2 Nannizzia gypsea CBS 118893 | reverse complement strand
AATGACAGCGTCAGAGTCGCGACAGGTTGGCCACCAGACAAGGCAAGAAGACAAGGCAGGCCAGGGACAGCCCAAACGCAACAGAAAGGGGGGTGTGGCACCCTTTAGGCGAGAGAGACTGCAAGCGAGCCCCTGGGTTAACCGTGGCATGGCTGTATTTTCTCTCTCTGTCTGTCATGCTGCCTCATCTCATGCCTCTGGCGCCGCTCCAGCTCAGCTCAGCTCAGCGAGTCTCTTCGGGCGATAAGGACGATGCAATATCTTGTACGTAACATTTTCTCTGCACCCGCCATGTCCAGCACAGTCCAGGCCAGGCCAGAAATGTCTTTGCTCTGTAATGCTGCAAAATCAAGCAAGCAGGCAAGCCCATGGACCTGAACCCTTTGACTGTCCCCTTTTTTTATTCTTTCTCGCTTCCATTCCCCCTTTGTCTCTACGGCTCCAGCCGTAGCCCTCGACCTATTCAAAGCGGCCGAATAGCGAGTTGCCGATGACAGTCAGTCCCTTCGTCCCGAGAACGGGCGAACCTCGAGCTCTAGGCCGATGGCTGCCGGCGAATCTGGGGGACAGCAAGCTCCCCATCTTGTGGGTAGACAGATCAGATCTTTAATTGACTTTGGCTAGTCACCATTGTATCATATACTCCCGTCGTTACCTAGGTAAGGAGTAGTTATCTCTGTAATCGTGCTTATAGATCTGTCTTGACCACTCTGCTGTCTGGCAGCTGCTTGTGCTGTTTGTTTCTGCTGCCCTTCGTAGAGATCAACGTATCCTGCGCTCAGACTCCGGTATCAGGCTGCCCAACCTTCACCTGCCGGTTATTACTTGAGCCTGTCAGTTGCCTTCCGGGTATTCGATGACAAGCAGATGGCTTGTTTAGATCCTGCGTGCACTGCCAGGCATATAGTGATCGTCATATAGTTTGAGCTGGCTGTGTCATGGTGATCGCCCTTGGCTGGATCGAAGCCATGCTCGACTCTGCACGAATAGTAGCTTCCCTAGCTAGATCTCTATCCGTGCAATTAGTTATGCCTGAACTCTGGCTGTCGTTTTTGTACTTTCTTGATCTTGGGTTGGGTTGTTGATTTGGCATCAATACAGGGCAAGAATTTTCAAACCCATGGGGCTCTGATGTATTCCGTATTTCAAGGAAGGCCGTCTTCATGCCCATCTTCCCTTAAACTCCATGTCCTTGTGGAAAGTTGCTTGCTAGGCCTCTCTTAGACCCGAGCATCTCCCATCCTTCTCATCACGTCATCTCTAACTCTGTCAGCTGTGCGCCGGTGCCCTGTATATATTTGACATAACAGCCGATCAATACTTTAAGAGGCTCAAAAAAGAATAAAAAGGGCCCCATCTTCCCCAGGCCGGGAGAACGGATGATGAGCCAGCTTGAACGCCGGCCGTTTTCTATGAGCAGAAGGGATAGACAGTGCACACCGGCCGCCCAGATTACGCGTTCATGAGGAATCTACATACTTGTCAGTCTGCACAGCCAGAGCCAGGAGACAAGAGGATCAGAGATGGAGATATAACAAAAGACGGAGGACGAATAAAAGTACCTAAAACACGGGGGGCCAGCTGTCCTTTGAGACGCCAACATGTAGCATCGGACCTTGGACCCGTAGGCATGATGCAATAAGATGGAGAATAAGGGCCGGAGTATTGAGTGGATGGAGCGTTCAAATAGTTTGAATTTGAACGTCGAAGTCGTCAAAACAGGTCAACTGCCAAAGTACACAATGCAAAATACAGACTCAAACATCAATCTCCAGGTAGGAGGACGCCGGGAAGAGAAGAAAGCATGGTCAGATCTTCTCATCAAGCCATTGTTGACATATGACCAGCCGTCTATACAAGGACCTCAAGGACTGTTGTTTTGTTTTGTTTCTGATCGCAGCGGAGAGACGATGATGGATCCAGTTTGATGACAAAACCCCCCCTGGATCTCGGAGATCATATCGACATCGCTGTTATTGATATGGGGAAGACGTTTTAACTGGTAGTTATTCCTTTTCTACTTCTGCCCCTTCGGGTGTTTCCTCATACACTTCTAGTGATGCCTCCTGATGTACTTTATGAAACCGGCTTAATTTTCACTTTGCAGCAAAAAGAAGAAGGATGCAAAATGGAGACAACTGGATAACTTATGCCTGTGCAGAGGCCTCATCTGGCCCGGCACGGCTGGAGAGTCCAAAGAGGCACGAAGCCGAGAGAATCGTCCGCTGTTCAAGGCCGAGTGGCGGTTGTCCTGTTGGCTGCTGGCTGATATAACTAACTAACCATGGCGATGCATATACGGGCAGCGCAGCCACAGTCGGCAGGCCGAAAGGAGACTGGCCAGGTGACGCCATGATGAATAGAAGCCCGTGAGGAGGACGCTGATAGACTGAAAATGGGCCGTTGTTTGGCTGTCTCTCCTGGCATGTCGACGGTTTAACCAACCTCAAGCTTGCGAGGCGTTCCCCATATCCCGAACCAAGAGCAGGGCCAAGGGGGTATACTCGGCCAGTTCGATCGATGACGGACAGCTCTGTGTTTCTCCCCTCTCACCCTCTCGGCCCCCGCTGGTTTCATCAGCTTCATGGCTATAGCGGCAGCGGACGCGGACGACTGACTCAACTCGGCTGCTCGATCTGATCCCGTTTATTTTATTTTTGCAAGCAGGCTGCTGGTTCAGATCTACGACTCCTGAGAGGCAACAACTCCGAACGACCTTCTACGCCGGGCCCGAGGTGAAACCCGAAAGGAAACAGGTGGACAGACGAAGCCGATTCCTTAATCTAAAGCCCTTGCTTCGACCATGGCCAATATACATAATACCGGAGACTTTTTTTCAAAGCAAAGACGCCGCGAGGTCGCTCGATATTATGGCAAGGCTGGCATCATGGGCGAGAGATAGAACGAAGGCCATCTCAAAAGCCCATCGTTATTAACTACTGGATGGGCTAGACGGACAATATCTATAAAACAACCAGGGTTATACCTTTGATAATCGCCAACGCATCGAAAAAATCCATCTCTCACGTGGCTCTCTAGTTTGAGCATACGAAAAACCCGTCATGTGAAGAGGAACAAGAAAGATGAAGCTGAGAGGCTGAAGAGGAGGAGTAGTGGCCAATATGACTCCGGGCTCGATGGGGGATAGCAAACAGCGTTGTTCCTCGCTTGCTCGCCTTTGCTCCCTTTCTCTCGGACGATAAGGCCGAGAAACTACGGTTCTTCAACGCAGGGAAAAGAAAAGAAACGTAAAATATTACACACAGAGCAGCCTGAGCGCGTGGTCAGTGTCAGCGGTGACCGGGAAAGGAATTGAAAAAAAAGCAGCATCAGAGAGTGGACGGACCGAAAGGCAAGTATCAGGGGTATCCTGAGTTCACGGCATCGGTGTTCTCGACTAGGCTACATTTTTTCATTTCTCCTCATGACGGAGCCGACTGAATAAACAAGTGTATATGAGAGGACAGAGCGATGAAGAGATGCAGACTCTCTATTTTTAAACTACGGACAGAGGTCACGCCAGAGATACATGCTTACCGACTCTAACGGCGGAGCACATACATACATTCCTGAGGAGTTTGGTATAAGAGTATTCTGCAGAGCCGGTTGCATAGATATCGTGCATCCATCACGCCATGTTGCATGTCCCCCTTCACCGGTATCACTATGATGATGCTACCGCTGGTAGACATGGCCGGGCATGGCATGGCATGACACGGCGCTGGGAAGGTCAGGGCTTGCCCGTAAGCCAAATGGTAAGTAAATATCCCTACGATCACGCCATTTATGAACATCCACCTGCAGACAACAGAATTTGGGGGGCAGAAAAGAGAGTTGTATTATTGATAATCCCTGTCTATAGCATAACAGCCGGATAGTTAATATGTCGAGCAGCTGTGTGTTTCAAGAGGCCGATCACACACTCTGAACGATGTCTGTATACTTACTTAGTTATGGAGAAGAAGAGGTGGGTATCCAAATGAACAAGCATGCTTGGTCTCGGAGTGTTGTATATGCAAAAATTGAACGGCGACTCAAGTAAATTGGTAGAGGAATCGATGACCTAGTCATAACAATCACTTCGTACGGGGTATGTTGGACTAGTTAACAAAAATAAGGACGGAGCATCTAAGTATGTATGTAATTAACAACTAGGATTAAGGCTAACTACCCTTATAGGCCTGATTTGGGATCTCTTGGGGGTATAAACTAAACCAAGGTATGAGTACAGAAATAGACAGCTAACACATCTAACATCTAGCGTACGAGAATCAATTGAATCAGGGGAAAGCCAGCATGGGCGCAAAGTAGATAAAGAGATAGGAAATATCTCTCCATAGATGGTAGAGAAGCTGGGTAGAATGAAAGTGGGTGTAAGTGCTGTGCGTACGGGTGGAACAGTGCTCGTTGGCTCTGGGCCAGATCAAAAAAATCAGAACAACTGCTCGAAGGATCCGGACTGGACTAACTGGTAGGATGTTAGAAATTAGGGTGCTCGTATTGGCGTAAATGGGGTTCCTCCTTTTTTTGCTCTTTTTTTCTTTTTTAGGAAAAGGGGTGAATTTAACGTCGCTGGAGATTCGCGGTGAAGGTCTTCCCCGGACAGCAGAAGAGAAAGAAATAAAACAGGTCATGTATAATGGATATCAGCGCGATCAAAGCAAGAAACCAGGAGATCGAGAACAAGGTATTTGCAGTAAAAGGGTCAACCCATCGAAGTAAACGCAGATAGGGGAATAAAAAAGGGGGTTTCTGAAGAATGGAAAGCGGAAAATGAAAGATATAACGCCAGAGCCTGAGCGGCCAGAACTAGTTTGTGTCATCAATGCATGAAAGAAGAGGTAGAGGAAAGCATAGACAAATTGGTATCCGTTAAGTTGAAGGTTCTTGGTCACTTCCTTCAAGGTAGCCGTCAATAGTTGTCCGCCAGTGTTGGGGCAGACACACGCAGACGAGCTGGATGGAATCGTTAGTAAAAAGAAATAGATAAAAGAATAAAAGAAGGGGCTGGGCTCAGACGTACTGGGAATGCTTTTATTTCTCCGGTAGTTGGCGATGATGGTGGTCGTGCCCCTGACCCCTGAGAGACACCGCTATCTCTGAGTGGACTCTGTTTCTGTTTCGCGTTATAGTCCTCTGCTCTGTCGTTGATCCGGACACCCAGTAGCCCAACCGTCGTCCCATATACCGACGACTTTCAGCATGTCGCCTCTGTCTAGCTCAAACTCGTCAGGGGCGCGAGGTTGGTATGCCCAGAGTACAGATACTCTGTCATTTGGATGGATGTCGTCTTGTGAGTAATAGTCGCGGAAATAAGAAAGTTGCTCTGACTGGCCGCTGGCAACGCCCTCGGGAGACGAGTACTGGCCGCCGCTGCCAGACTTGGGAGATAGCGTGTCACCATCGCCAGCGAGGGCAGACGCGCTAGAAAGTGAGCCGTTCCTTCTTCCTGTGACGGGTGGGACACGTCTCGACCTGCCTCCAGACGGGCTGTCCCCGAATACATCGGAATCTGAATCATGATATGCGTGACGTGATGGTGGGCTGCTGGCACTTTGAAGTGCCGACATTCGTGCAACACGGCCTCCGGGGATGGGCTCGTACCCTTTCTGCTGTTTGGTAGCTGAACTGCTGCCGGCTGGATATGATGGGACCGTTGCCATGGTGCGAGGAGGTGTGGGTTGATTGAATATGTTTTCGGCAGGTTCATTCTGCTTCCGTCTTCTCCAAAGGATGAATAGAACCGCCAGACCGATTAGGAGCGCGCAACCTAATACCGTTCCAATGGCAATCCCAGCAATCTGTCCACCACTTAGGCCTTCACCACCTGGTCTGCTAGTTGGCGAAGGACTGGTTGTCGAAGTTGGATGTGGAAACAGAGGTGGTAGTGTTGGGATTTCTGGAAGCTTGATGCCCTTGCAGCGCTGCTCCGCATTGGCGGCATAGCAGCAGGTATCGGTGCCATTGACCGAATTCTGCGAGCAGAAGCCGCACAGGCCTAGTAAATTTGGTCCAAATCCACATTCATTTGGCTCATTGTCGGAGCCGGGAATGCAATGTCCGGATAGCGAATTAGCTGGGATAGCGCATACCGTGAAGTCTGCCCGAATTTGGTCCATCTGATTGCGGCTAGGAGACCGACATAGATCCTGGTTGACAGTAATTCTTTCTTCACTGGTAGCAAACATTGCCTAATAGTGATAAGAGTTAGTAGTGGTTACTATTAAATTGAAGAGGGAAGGGCAACTTACACAGCTCTCTGCACAAAGTGGTCTGGAGTTCTCTTCGGACAGCCGACATGGTTCTTTTGAATTTTGTATTATTCCATTACATATTACGCTGGTTGTATATTGAGCATAGAGAGAAGTTGTGTTCTTAAGGTTCAAACCTTCGCATCCGAGTATGTCCTGGTACCTGTCAAGGTGGAATGTGATCAGTCACTTGAAGATGTAGTAAGAGGCGCGCACGAAGAATTAATGAAAATCAACAAAAACAAAAAAACATAGACTGGCGATGGGAGGACATACTTCATTTTGACATATTCATTGTGAACGTAGGAGCCGAGTTTCTCATCGAAATCGTTGAGGTTGGAGACATATCGTAGAAAAGGGCTATATATTTCAAAGGAAAAGACTTGTCAACCCCTACTTCTTGTTGACCAAAGTGGTTGAGAGACACGTACTATAGACCGATCAAACTGTCACTGACAGCAATAGAAGCAGAACTGAAGGCAGGGCATTGCTTCGACCCCTTGAGCGAGATACAGTCCCTCGACATTTCGAATGTGTTTTATCTGCTTGGTGCGGATCCTTCTGCGAGGTGCTGACTGAAGATGGTTTCCTTCTAGGCCAAGGTCGTCACAAGGAAGAGATAGCTATGAACGAGGTAGAACCAGGTATCATCGACATGAAGACGGAATTTGCAAGTCCTTTTGAATGGTAGAAGAGCTTTCTCCGGTGCGAGGATGTTCCCTGGAGCCAAATGACTGACAGATCAAGACCGACGTGTTGCTGGTTGACGTGGTGTGTTGCTGAAGGGTTGCTCTTAGTAATTCGATGTTCCTAGCTAGTAGTGGGAAAAAAAGGGACCCTTTCGGCGACAAGCCCTTCGACAGAGAACAAACGAGTGGACAGGCAAGTCCGCCGGCGAACAGGGCGTAACGAGAGACGAAGAATTGAACGAACGATTGATTGATCGTGGATGCGAAGTTGAAGTCGGAGCTGGAGGTTGAGGTCGAAGAAAAGAGGAGGAAGACGAGAAGCGTCGACAAGTTCGGGCGACAGGGCCAAAAGCGGTAAAGGGCAGTGTATCCGAGCTGTATGGCGTAAGTTATTTTAGTACAGTGAGCTATGATTGGCTAGAGAGAGAGCAGTAGCCAATGAAAATCCAGATAAAGATACCCACTTTACGCCAGCTCGGGACATCCCGTCACGCCCCTGAAAGTCTCTGCAGGGCTTTGAGACGCAAAAATACCATTATGTAATACAGATAATAGGGGAGAGCGAGACATCAGCTCGTATATAGATAGCGGGCGTGGCATATGTACGGAGTAGAGAAGCACAGCGCTGTCGAGGACGGGTGACGAGGTACATCGGAGATACGGGGTTACGGAGATATACTTATATACTTATATATATTAAATGGACGGGCCGCCAGGCGAGAGTTCGAGATATGGGGATGGAGCTGCGGCGGAAGAGCTGCTGATTGACGCTTGACGGGGGCGAAAGCCAGAGATAGAGTAATAGAGTACGCGCTACCGGGAGGGTGGCTTCCACGTGATGTAGTCTGACTAAGCAGCGACGTCACAGCGCGAGGCGCAAGCAAGCAAGGAGAAAGAAGGAACGGAACATCGCCAGGCAGCCACTTCAGCTTCACTCCATATATATTAGAAAAGGGACTGACCCAGCGAGCAGCAGCCGCAGAAGAAAAAGAAGAAAAAGAATAAGAATAAGAAGAAGAAGAAGAAGAAGAAGAAGAAGCAAAGGAAGAAGTCGACTCTGCTTCATTTCCACCATGTGCTCGCCAGACGCCTTCCTGGCCATCCTGGCCGTCCTCTTCCCGCCCATCGCAGGTACGTACGCTAATCCCCGTCCGCAGTTCCCATAGTCCTCTCCCCGCTCTCTCTAGCGGTTCTGTGACGCGATACTAACGGTTTCGGCTTGTCAAACTGCAGTCTGGATCAAGGTCGGCGTCTGCTCTGCTGATTCCCTTATCAACATCGCGCTTTGCTGCCTGGGATACGTTCCCGGCCTGCTTCATGCTTGGTATATCATTCTCAAGTACCCCGAGGCGGACGACGAGTATCCAGACGGGTACAGACCCATCGTAGGACACGGACAGCGCGGAGACGCCGAGGGAGGCCGAGTCACATACTACTACATCGCCCATGAGCAGGCTCATCCTAACCAGCAGCAGCAGCAGCAGCAGCAGCAGCGCTCGTATGGCACCAACGCGAACTCTGAGTCAAGAGCTGCGCCCCCACCCCCGGTTCCCCAGAAACCAAATCCATCTGGTGGTGCGCCGGACCAGGGAAGCAGCAGTAGGCCCGAGGGTGAACACAGAGCGCCGCCAACCTACGCTGAGGCCGTTAAAGGAGACAACAAAATCCAATCCTAATTCGGTCGACACACAAACGAACTTTTAACGACATTCAATGTCTATAATGATGATACCACTCCAAATGCTACTTGTAGCCCCTCCCCCCACCCCTCCCCCCAAGAGGAAGAGGTAGCCTGTACTTTCTAGTTTCTCGCCTTTTTCTTTTCGTGTACTTGGTGTACAGTTTCAGGATTTCGATACCTATACACTCTTCGCTCTTATAGTCGGTGGCTGAGACCGACTCAAGTGCTGGTTGACACGGGAAGATGTTCATGTTACACTGTTGGCCAATCTCATGGTTTGCACGTCTTTTTGGTTTCCAGTTTCTGCTTGCCTTATAATCCTTGATAGAGCAACGAGGATGGCTTTATACTTGAAAATCTTATAGCTTTTTCATGGCACTACTTGCTCGAAGTATATGGGAACAGTAGTAGTGGCGGTGCTACTTGCTAAGTGTCTTGTCCAACCTTTATCCGGCTGAGGATGTACCGTTATTCATTCTACGCAAGGCTGAAATGAAACATGCATGAGTGAAACAACGATATTTACATTCTGGCAACAGTCCGCAGTCGGCAGAAACAAGACGATCGGATTGGTATATCTGTCAAGGCAAGCGCTGTGGCAAGTTGTTGCGCAACCTTTGCAGCTTCGTCTACCTCTCCCAAAGCCGCAAGGCACTCATGATACCCATGTAATGCCCAGACATTATTTGGATGCTGCAGTGCTCTAGGCACAGTGTTATCAAGACCCAAATCTGCACGATACGCTGCAGCTGCCTCCCGAACATGCCCCCTTTCAAGCAAAAGCGCACCATACGCATGTCGAACTGGTTGCATCCAACCCCACGGTTCATCATAATGCAGAGAATCATAGAGTTTTATGGAATGACGCAAGTGTTCGAATGCTGTGTCGTAATGCCCGAGACGGTATTCTAGTTCACCGTCTAGCATTGCAGAGGCAATGGCCAGGATGTCACTGCAATTATTATTGAATACGGTGCGGGTGGGCAGCACTCGTTTTACTGCGCTTCGGAAAGCTTCACGGGCCTCTCGTGCTTGTTCTATTTTCCCAGTGGCCGCATATGCCACTCCCTTCCCATATAGCCTCATCGCCGTAGTAGCGCAGTATAAGAACTGATCTTCGGGCAGCTCAAGAGCGAGAACCTCATCCCACATTCCAAAACGTATCAAGACATGTACCTGCATAGCAACAAATGATTCTAGAAGATTTGCCATCTCAGTAGATTCTCGTATTAACTGGTCGGGTATTGTAGCCTCCATCTGTCTAACGGTATCAACCGCAACTCTCGACTGTCCTGAGAACATGGCCGCGTATACCTTGAAGTGATAGTTGTGGCACCTATAGAGGGTGTAGAAGTTCATACTTCCGTGCTGAGCAACGAACTTCTCATCGGCAATAACTGCTTCTGAATTTGATGTGACTGCACTTTGGTAATCGCCGCACAGGATATCGATATGGGACGGCATATGGTTCAAGTGCCCAGAGTCGGGAACGAGGCCTCTTAGACGGTTAGCGGCCGGTAAGGCCAACTCTGGCGAAGTAGACATCTCCAGAAGATGAATGTAAAGGTGGAGAAGTCCAGGGTGAGAAAGTCCGCCTTCCTGGGCCAAAGCACGATCGAGGATATCTTTTGCTTCCAGAGTGTGCGCTCCTTTCGCAGGATTTCCGGTCACCAAGTCCCATAGTTTCCATGGAGTCAGGTTCATCAACGCATCCACGTAGAGCATCGCAACGTCCAGGTCGTCCGGAAATGCTTGATATACCAACTTCATTGCATCAGCATATCCCTTGTTCCATACTGCACAGTCTTCCACAGGATGATCTTGGGGGTATCGATGTATCAAGGCCTTGGTTAAGGCCCTCTCAACAGCTGATACATTTGGTGCCCTAGCCTTCTCCTCTGCCTTTCTAGCAGCAGCATGAGTTTTAGTCACCACATATCCCAACTGTTCGGCATTAAAAAACGCCCACGGCATGTTATAGTTGGGTCCCGAAGCATATGCAAGTCCCCAGTGTGCCATGGCGCAGTGCGGGTCTTGGTCGATGGCTCGCTGGAAGCACGCAGCTGCCTCGTCATGGTTAAACGCAAAACTCCAAATCAGCCCACGGTCAAACCATGTCTGAGCACTCGGGTTGCTGGTGCTAATGGAACGGTGATAGCTCCCGAGATCATAGTATCCGTCCTGCGGGCCAGCAGCGGCGCCCCGCTGTTTCTTTTTATCTGTCATGCTTGAGCGGATCAGTGTTTAATCGTACGGCAGCGGGGCTGTGCCAGAGATAAGCCTTCAACGTCTGAATGCACCGAAGGCCGCTCAGTCCATATATTTTAGATATCAATATTCTATGCCTTCCTTCTAGCTGAGGAGTCGTCTTGTTTCTCTTAAGAAAAACGCCCTTTAGACCCCGTAATTAACCCGCGACTAGTTACAGTCACGTGGAAGGAGAAAATCTGGGGTTATTGAAGGTATAAAAAAAGATGAATTAGCTTCATTTTGATAACTATCCATGGTTAACTAGAAGCTTCTTTTTTAGCAAGATATTTGTTTGTAGTTTTGTAAGGAAAATAGTGAAAATAGATGGGAATCAGATGGGAAATGCAGTCGAAGTTTCTCCTTGCAGCGGGCCCTCAGTTGGCGTCAGCATCCGGGGTCTTCTCCTTCTCGTTTAATTGTGTGGCCATCTCCTCATCCGATAAGAATCTATATCCTTTGTCGGTATTCTCGTCCTCCTCAGCTCCGAAAAGTTTCAAGATATCAGCGAGGTTATCTCTATAGTTGTGTTAGAAATGTCATCTCGGAGATATCGAGTACCAATGACTCGCCTTTGCGCAAGGACAGCTGGGCCCATAGCCTGTTTAATATGCTTGGTTTTTACGCTCTGGATGAGCTGGAGACGGTCATCAACCGTGTTCTCCACACATATCCGGACGATTTCGACGTCCTTCTCTTGGCCTATACGGAACAGGCGGCAAAATGCCTAACAGATATAGGAGAGTTCAAGATCAATCAGCACGGTATTGGACTACCTAGGTACTAGGTATTCGCTTACCTGTTGTTCGATTGCCTCGTTCCACCACAAGTCAACCAGGATGCATTTATTAGCCATAGTCAGGTTGAGGCCCACTCCCCCTGTCTTTAGCGAGGAGATTAAGATGCTAGTGTTTTTGTCCTCGCGGAATCTTTTGATGTTGGAGTGTCTAGTTCGATGGTGTATTTTTCCACAAAGCTATCGGCAACAGTGAGCACACGGGTCGTTATAGGACAAAAACGCTGTTTAAAAAGACCCTACCGTGGTGTACCCCCAACCTTCGACATCACATAGCGTGCATAGGGCGCTGATCATTCCTATAAACTGTGTGAATATTGTGATTTTAGTACCTGGGGATTCCTTGAGCCACCGAGAAACGAATGTTTTCACAGCCCTTAACTTCGCACTAGGTATATTGTAATTGGTATTGATAATATGGGCTCTCTCATCCTCTCTAGGTACATTGAAGTGCCGAGTTTTGGGGCCTTTTACTATCGGTATTGGCTTGCTATGGTAGAGGCGCTGGAGATCAAGGCATATTTCGTAGTTTACTGTCGAGCCGCAACGACATGTAATTTGTTCGTGTCCAACTTGTGGTAAGCTTGGTTGGCAGTCGAAACAACAAAGGTGCATACACGACATTATGAGACCAGATGTTTGTCTTTGTTTGCATGCACAGCAATCCATGACGCTTTTATTGCCCTCTGAGCCGCTCACCAAGGATTCAAACAATGATGAGATTCTAGTGTCCGATTGTGTTTCCGCCTGGACATGTAGAGGGCCCGTTGGGTCCTCAAACCGTGCCGTCTGAAGGGAGTTGTACATCTCCATGTCCTCGGCATTGGAGCTTTGTATTATTTCAGGCTGAATTTCTTGCATGAATTGACGAGTCAATATCTGATTAATTACCTTATCAGGTAATAGCAGGTGGGAAGTGAACATCCGTAGATACATCAAAAGAGTGAGATAGTTGCTAACTCCCTCAACCGTGCGCATGGTATCTATACACAGTTAGATACGACCATATGAAATAGAAACGGGCCATCGCTAACGAAGATGCTTGTCTAAAAAGTTCCCTATTATTTTTTTATATAGGGCTTTCTCAATAATAGAGAATTTAACAACTACCGTGTTTTCATCAATGCCAGGAAGCTTGAGAATAGGTAGTCCAAAAAGGGTTGCTTCATGAGTTCGGCGCAACATAAATGCACGAAGGCAGTTGATGAGTTTACGATGGTCAGGATCGTTCTATAGAACACTAATTAGCCATCCTGGTATGAGCTGGAATGTAATGTCATTCATACCTTCACAATTTTGGCAAGGAATAGATAATAATTTTCTAATCCTGGGACTTTCAAAAAATCAAAATAGGAATAGAATTCCGTGATATAACTGACACAAAAATGGAAAAGTATCCCATGTTAGCTGATGAAAGTATCTCCGATCAGAATAGTGGCTGTACTTGTGAATTGGGGTCCCCGTTATCACCCAACGAAATTTTGCAACCAGAAGCCTGACTGCTTCGCTAGTTTTAGACTTGTGGTTTTTAATCTCATGCGCTTCTATTGAATGTCAAAATGACGTCTCGCCCAATATTATATGGAGGTTTACCTACCGTCCAGATAGATGCGCCGAAACTTGAAATTATGCAGGAAACAGCAATTATCTGATTTCCATTTATTTTCATCCTCCTTACTCGTAAAATCAGGGACTGGAAAATGACAAGAAGCTCTTATTTCGGAGTAGGTTGTGATTCTACCAAACCGTTAGTATTACCGGGCTGCTAAAAAAAGGACACCGCATAGGATACTTACATAGCTCCGATGTTTTGCTGTCCTGCCGACTGGATGATAAGTCTTAGATCTTGCTTCTGAGCTCCGTGATAAACAACGATAATCCCTAGTGCACTAGATTTGACATGTTTTAATAACTCATCTTTCCTATACCATTTGTTAGTAAACGCCCAGTAGAAGCTTCAATGGTGAGAACTGAGTGTACCAATGCTCAATTAAATGGGTTGGCGTAACAATCAACGTAGTCTTTGGCTCCTTGCTGTCTAGGGTAGCACTGCCGTCCACCATGTTTGCTATTGAGCGGAGTTAATGAATGTGTAAAAAGTATAGAAGCAATATGAAACTAACCAATTGCCTGGATTGTTTTACCAAAGCCCATCTCATCGCATAAAAACCCGCCTTTGGGCGCAGCAGACGAGTTTTCACGGTCACGCTATGTGTGTAAGTATGTATACTGAAACATGGTATAATGGGGGGACTACCATGAACCCGACGCCAATGAGCTTTTCAAAATATTAGCCAAGATATGTAGGGAATTTTGAGCGGAGACATACCTGGTAATGGAATAAGCTTGTCGTCATATCTTTATGCCTCCAGCCACCGGCTTTGTCAGCCCTGGGACGTTTCGTGAACTTCATTATAGAGTCCATGATAGCCTTTTTATGTTCGGACATGCTTTCCGTATCAATCTCTTCGTCAGTTGGAATACTGGCCATAAGTTCCCTCATTGCCTTTCTCTTATCCCCCGCCGAAAACCCTGGTATTGCGTTCTTGTTGACATTCCGTTTTGCACTCTCAACAATATTGCAAGTAAATAGGCTGTCAAGGTTGAAAGTAGTGGACTCTCTGTTTTTACAACCTTTTTTCGATTTGGAGGGCCCATTTGACTTGCGTCCTCGGGCATTATTGCGCTTTGTCCCTGTTAGATTTTTTCCAATTCATGAAGACTTGTTATATGGGAAATCAAAGTTACCTTTTCCTTGGTTTTCTTAACTTTGTCATTTGTTGCTTTCTTTCCCTGCTTTGACGTTCCATTTTGACGACATCTTCCCTTTGGTTTGACTGGTTCTTTTGGTTTTTGAGTGCGCTCCCATATAGACGCTGGTAGCAACTCCTGATTGTCAGGAGAGGGATAGTCACATAAGCCCTGTACTGGGCTTTCGTTATTATCAGCGCAAAACAGTTCGAAATTTTCTCCTTGGTCGGGATTTTGGACCATATCCCCTTGGACTTTCGAAATCTCGACCGCTTCGGTCTCATTACCATCGATACAGCCAGGCCGTATACTGTTCTCTTGTTTAATCGACGCCTTTCGAAGCTGTGCTCTCGAAAGCCGCATGCGTTCTTTTTCCTGTAACTTGTCAAAGCGAATTTGGCTTTCTAGGCTGGGGTTCTTTTCTGCTTCAAAAGCCGCCTTTGCCTCTTGGAATATTTTGCTTTCTCTTTAGGAAGAATTGATGATAATTAGATAAGTAACAAGGCTAATACCAGGGTTGTGCTTACTCTGAATCCCCATCTAGTTCACTATTATCCAGGTCCTTTTCTATTTTTATCCACATAGTGTCGGAAACTTCAGAGACAGGTGTAGCAGCGGAGTAGTTTTGACGGATTTTAGCTTCTTCATCATTCTCGGAATCACTGTATTTGGGGATGCAATTCTCAGGGCCCTGTGTGAAGGTTTGGGCTTCCGTATCCATAACATTCAATGGACTTGGGAGCATGAAATTTTCTCTCATAATTTCATCCTCTCTAGCTGTAAATGAAGTATCCGGCTGTAGAAGAGGAGCCAAGTTCATAAGGTCTTCATCCAAGGCGACATCCTCAGTGTGGCTATTGTTTACCTGAGCGTTAAAATCCATAACTGAGAAAAATGAAATGTGGTATCAGTGAGGAGAGATCTGGTGTACGCCTGTCGTTATGGTATTAGCAAACGAGAGAATAGAGACAAGCAGTATATTGGGGCTAGAAGGATAAAATTGGTTTTGAATCAGAGATGAGTGTATATTTAGAAAGAGGTGTAAAAGGTCAATGGCGTGAAAAGTGAGGCTGGTAACAGATGAAGAAATGTTGAATTATCCGAGGATTGGAAACAAGAAAAGTTGAGATAATGGTGAGGGCGTATATGAGCCTGAACTAAGAGATTCTGGTGTAGATAGGCGGCGCACGGTACCAAACTTCTCAATCTTAATGTGAGAGATAGGTGAGTCAGTGATAAATGGAACAGTGAAACGGTTGAATTGAGGGTTGCTTGTGAGTAATGAGATTGGGCCGGTGAAATAGAAACTCGGCGTGCGATCCTCGCTGCCCAGGAGAGCAACTAAAATTATGCTAAGGGAGCACTGGGTATGGTAGGAAATAGCCAGTGGAAAGACCGAAGTATTCGAGTCTTGTAGTTGAATAGCTAGACAGCCAGGTGCAACGAGACGGGATCGGTTGAATTTTTCTAGAATCTAGAAGCAAAAACGTAGTTCATAAGAGGTAGGAAAAAAGGTAACCGAGAAATGAAAAGGAAAGAGAAGGGACCGATGGAAGAATGCCCTTTTATACCATGGTTACGGCCAACTAACACGCTAGCCGGATACTAGAATATGAGGACATAACGCGAATATTGAAGTATTCGCTTCAACTGTGCAGCGGGTGGTTTGGATATTGAAGCCAGATATCTTTCAACAGGGTTTCAAATCAAGGTTCAAAACGGCAGTACCTGTCTGGAGGGAGTTCAAAATTGGGGTATCGAGCAGCCCGCACAGGGCTGGCCATTGGGGATAGAGCTAATATGGAGAAAAGCTCTCTATGTCACTGCAAGCTGAGAAATTCACCATGTAGCGTGTACCTTGCATCCCCATGAAGTAATATCTGTGCGGATATATGGGGCAGTCAGTGTCTAACAAACACGCTTTCACAGAAATATCGATGGTAAGTTTAGTTAAGGTTATATGGCACGTGACTGAGTTAATTTAACTGGGGACTTTAAAAGGCTTAGTGAGGATTGGTCCAATAAGGTAAACACAATTTGAGTTTTAAGTTGGACTTAATTGATGCAGTTCAACGTTCAATCAATAAACTGCTATAAAAATTAAACGTTAAACATTCCCTTTAATTCTTCCTATTCAACTCTGCGAGGTTGTTAACTAGTTATGTCAGAGAGATTAAGGTCTAGTCAAACATCCTCATTTCTAGCATCGATGTATGGCGCGCCCTTATCAACCCGTATTTTGAACCGTAAAATAACTCAATTAAGAGGTATTTTAGCTCAAGATAACTTGAAGGGATTTGTAGGGCCTATAATTAGATCAGGTTTCCGGGCAGCTTTCTGGGTCACTCTATCGCCATAACTGACGACAGGCCACGACCGACTAGCGTCCCTAGAAGGACACTAATTGCGGCATGGGACATATCCGTCCATATCAGCGTGCTCTAAGATGTCTTCAACTCATCCAACCCAACGGGTCCCAAAGACGAACAACGGGTTTTCTCGATCATCAGGGTCCTTTGGCAATGACACCATGTGGCTTGAAGACTCAAGGTACGTCAAGATTGTCGCCATGCCCCCATACTCCTTGGTGATTGGATGTTCGTATAGGCCAGAGGAAGTTGGCAAAAATGGAGCGCGAAACGCTGTCTTTCCCTTCAAGCTGATCATCAAGGTGACATTGATATTCCGACTCATTGATAGTCCTGCGAACAGCGTGCTCGAGACCCATATTGCTATGAAAATCTTGTCTCAACCGAAAGAACAGTTTCTGATTTCAGTAACTTCTTGTTCTCTATACAGAGGTTGAAGTTCAAGAATAATCTTGCCCTCAAATGGCCACATCCTGTAGGGGAGAATTTGTCAAGATTTTTTTTAAAGCAATGCATGGCGGATGTAGTCTTCAACGTCTGGGGCGATGGCTCGTACTGTGGTCTAGTTCGGGATGGCGTGAGTAGAATGTTCTATAGCTGCAGTTGCTGTGGAAAGTTTGATTCGTGAATCAGCAATCGTAGTTGCACCTAAACCTACGCTTCCGGTCAGCCTGACGAGCGCGGCTGGGCTTGAGTGGAAGCTAACCCAGTTATGTGAGAGTGTTCTGAACGAGCTGCAACGCGGGGAGCTCGCCAGACTTCGGGCCAGAGTCCATTAATGAAATTTTGTCGATAAACGGTAAGAAGAGCAGTGTCGTTATGATAGGCTACTTTTGAATAAGTAGAAAATTTCCGATCCATGGGTTTGATCATAAACATGGTTGAGGAGGATAGTGAAATGTTCTGAGTGATATGGGTAGGTAGGATTATAATGGAGCGTCGGATCTGGCTACTGCAGACTAAATTTCAACCCGCAATAAGCGGTGCTGACGCAGCCCTGGGGGTGCCAGGCACCTAAACAATCTATAAGTTAAAACATAATAACATAAAATATAAAGAGTAATACTCACCCAAACGCACGGATAGTGCGCCTTATGATATTTCGAATATTACAGCCGGGACAGGCCTTTATTCGTATATTGATAGGAATTTAGAATGTAAGGGAGCGTGCAACACTGGATACGACCCACTAGTGTAAGGGAGTAGGGGCGGATATCCCTGGTTCTATCCATGTACTTGGCTGCCTTTAGCTATAATCTGAAAGCGAAGATTGTTGTGAGACGAATAGAACCTCTTCCAGGAGCCTGATTCAAACAAGAGAAGGCAATTGGAGTCATTAAATTATCCAGTCTTTTGTAAATTTGGACGGCAGTAAGCGGCCATTCTTGCTGGAAGGTGTTCAGAGCCAGTTCCGAATCATCGTCATTTCAAATTACCCCTCTCTAACTACCTTAATCTTTTAGGTATAAAGTAGTTAGTATTTGCTACCGCCCAACCTATCGTAATTTTTAAATACATCATATATGCAGCTAGTTCCACCGGCTGAATCGATAAGATGGGTAAGTTCAAATGGATGACTAGATAGATATCTTCCATGCAATAATTCACCGGACTGAGGCCCACTGAGCCTTGGGGTTTCAGGAAATGTACGTACACTCTCTTTCCTGTCGAAGAGCTCGGGATAGTACTTGTTGGACCAGAAGGGACAAAAAGGCCTAATGCCCCAAGGATACCCTAGGTCAAAGTGGAATACCCCAACAGTACTATATGGCAGGCTACACCGCCGGATAACATGCAGCTAGCACCCAAGGGATTTTTCCCGTGCTACACGTCATAGCCAACTTTCTTCATAAAAGAGCGCTAGAGGGATGGTGGACGCAAGGCAGTAATTCTCGCTGGAAAAGGCCGAGAAATGTGCTATGGGTTGTTAACTGAATGTTAAAATGACTGAGCTAAAACATGAACCCATACTAGTGGTCGGCAAGTTGGAGTTATCTGGAGCTGCACAGAAATCAACTCGATCAAGGCACCTATAAACATATTGACTTGTGAATAATACGGTGAATACACACCCACACATACATATATAGAGTGGGTAAAATTAAAAAGCTTAGAATTCAAATAGCTAGTGGTAGTTGTTTTACAGGGTAATAAGAATATTTTATCAGAACACTGGATAGAGACATATAACTATAGCAGAGAAAAGCACGGATGGGGCGTTGGTCTAAGCTTTGCCATATTAATTAGAGGGAAACAAGAGGGCAAGAGAGTAAATACAGTCGATGGTAACACGTAGCAAAACACGACCGTGACCTCGCAATATGCAACATCTCCAGTGGCAGGGTTGCTCTCGGTAGGGCTGGGGATGAAATGATCTCATCGAGCATGAGCAAGGAGGACAATTGTTATATAATCAGAAGCTTATCCTGACAGTATAAAGGGCGCGATCAAAAAGCATACGCGCTAAACCGCATACGGGCTCGAGCGCTGGCCTGGAGACCAATCAGCGACGCCCAACTTGCTCGCTGATGTTCCGAGTCTCATTCGAAAACAGCTAGCGCGAGCCATCCAGCCAATCGGTAAGAGCTTACTCAACGAGCTAAACCTTATCTGGCTAGCGCTGCGGCTCCGCAGTCCAAAGGACGCAGACGTCCTTTTAAGGTGTTTCCTCACCGCCTCTTGGCCAGCCCGCGGGTCTTTTCCAACTTGGCTCAAAGCGTCGAAAGCGTCGCTTCTGCGAACGACATCGGAATATCCGCCCTGTTCCCCTCCATCTCCATCGCACAAAACACCTCTCTGCAGCCTGGCTGATATTAAGTGGAAGACAGGCCTTGCAAAGCCGCTTTTCTGAGGAGCTACTGGGATACTCAGGGCTCTCTTTCCTCTTGTTTGTTTGCTGAAGGGAGTGAGGCCACCTGTGTCTCGCTGACGAAACATCAACCCCAATCCCACCATTCACCTGCGGCTCGCCTGAACGACTGGAACTACCGATATACCGAGCCTGGAGCCATGAATTTTCGCGTGAGGCATCCTTATAGAGCCTTTCTTCGTTTCGCCCTCTTTGCCGCCTTCTAGAGACGAACGCAATCATTTCGACCTCTGCTGAGAGCCGCTATCAACATATCAATAAATTGGTGTCTACGAAGATGTTGGGTAGACTGCTTAATACTGCTGCCGCAACGCTCAACCCAGCGTCATATGCCAATCGAAACTCGAACCAACTCGAGTCTGTGACTGAAGAGGAACACACCTCAGGACTCCTCTTCCCAGACGTGAGCCTTCTTCAGCGATCCAGGACTCATGCTTACCCACTGCAGACCAGCTCTGTCTCGCCTAGTCCATCCTCAGCCGGTAGTTTTGATGATAAAGGTGGCTTGGAACTTGATTCTTCAAAGGATTTAAGAGTGATTATTGCGCAGAACGCCATAGGAGACCGTGACGACCCATGCATTCTTCTCGATACTCAGGCACCTCTCAAGACTGAAAAACCCACGCGACCACCTCTAGACCGCATTACTCCAGAAAAGCAACGATCACGACACACCCGCACCTCAACCCTCCCTCGGAACGGTGGGCGGATTTCTCATCATGCACCGCGTGCCTCGGTCTCCGACCTCCCTCCACTATCTAGTTTTTCCAACCAAGATGCTGCAGCAAACAGCGCCTTTTTCCGTGCACGAAATCGAAGGTCCACATTCTCTAACGCTGTGGGAGATGATGACCAGCAGCATGGTCGTCTATCTGGGGATTCTAATGAACTCGGATTGCTGAATTGCATTTTCGGAAGCAGCGCGTTTAGCTATCGTGGGCCTTCGACTAAGATGCATATTGTTCCAGCAGACGAAAAGAAACCCGCTGAGAATGCTGACCCTCCTCCTTCTGACCCCTACCAGCGGACCCTTCGTCGTGCGGATACGTTTAGTGGCTCGCCAAGGAGTGTCAGTCAGACTCGTGAGCGATTTAGCAGTGACGGTTCCAGGTCTTCTTCTGGCTCCTCTTCATCTTCACATGTCACTGTACTCGTGACGAGAATGTTCAGCGTCAATTTGCCTGAATCATACGGCATGCCAGTCGACGCTTCAATGCACAGTTCAGCAACTCCGTCGTCGCCTTATAATCCAGAATTCAAGTTCTCGCCTGGTGCCAAATCTAAAAAGATCAAAGAAAAGAAGACTCCGATGTATGCTGTCGCAATAACTGTTCGGCTTCCCATAACAGCGAAGACTAGTGCTCGTCAGCAACGAAATCCTTATCTTCAAGACCCAGCTAAGCCTTGTGCCGGAATGTCGGTTTCCCTTGATTCTCATCCAAAATGGTCTTTATTTGACGAGGCGTCCGTATCAACCGCTGGGTCAAGCATAGATGACAGAATCGACTTACTCGTGGATTATTGGGACGTAATTGCACGAACATTGTCACGGCTTGAGAAACTTGCAAGCAAAGAGATTCTGGAACTTTTAAAACAAACTGTTCAGCATACAACAAATTTGCCGAAGCCGGCAAAAGGGCCAAATATGCAAAGGACTAACCAGACAATTGTACAACTTGTACCCAACTGCCTAGCGCAGAACAAGTTACTCCGAGAAGAGGCCCTCCATGCTACGTTCAGGGTGTGCATGGCTCTTAGGATACCTCCAGTTATTTCAGGCCAGAGCCGCTGGGGTGTTTGGAGGGAAGAGGCCCGGTGGATCGCGAGGAGCTTAAGTGAGAAGGAGCACAATTTCTTCTTTCTAGTCCTCATCACAGCGTTCCTAGGTAACCATACAGAATGGCTGAGCCTGCTCGGTCCTGACTGGTATCGACGTCGCCATTTTCTTCAACAGCGGGCTCAACAGGACAGTGAATTAAGCATCTGCAATAGAACAGTAATCATTTCGTCTGATAAAATGGCTGCAAGGCGCTTGATATTTGTGCTCTCCGCTTTCCTACCGCCTCAGCAACGCGCAGATCCATTGGCCTCACCTTTGCGACCGAGTACATCAACATCCTTCCGCCAAACGTCTCAAAGTCCCCCGAATCCAACCATGCTTCGACAAGAATCACTGCGTCGAACTATAAACCGTCGCGCTCGAACACGTCAATTCCCTCACGAGCGCAGCGCAGGCAAACGGTCTGCCAGCGTTTCTTCCAATGAAACATCTAACATAGTTCCCGATGAGCTGGAGTTTAGTAAATCTCCGATCAATCAAGGACGACGTGGCTCTGATGCCCGATCCATGAGAACATCAAGTTTGTCCATCCCACCCGGAGGCGTTGCTGGACCAATGAAAAGTGGCACGGCATCCGCAGCAACAGCTGCACCTGGCACTGCAACTCCAGTCCCACACTTTGCTTCCCAGCCAAGGAAACAGTACGGTGCTCGCCATGAATTGCAAGATAGTACGGGATCTGCCTCTGCAAACCTATTACTGAATTTGCAGAAAAGCGAGATATCAGCCAATGTTGACCAGAATCAAAGTAAATGGGGAAACATCCTTTCCGGGTTTTGGAACTCGCGGGATGATGCTCCAGCAAATGGAGGTGCTTCCAGAGCTCGAAGAGCATCAACTCAAGCGTTTGAAACTAAACGTCAGCTACCTGTCGTGGCAACTAACGTAAAACAGAATGGAAGTGCGATTCCGGACAATGTATCCGCGACAATGAGTGATACGATATCCATACCCACTTCCTCCCTAACACAAACGGATAGCAAAGAAGATGCTCCTACTCTGGAGAGTCGGCAACCCACATCGCCTGTCAAACTCTGTGTAAAACCGGGTGAAGGCATTGTTGATGTTGAGGTCCCGTTGCCCGGATTCATGTCTCTTTCGTCATCAAATGATTCCACGTTAACGTCACCCAAGAAGACCCGGACGTCAATCACAAGTATTGATTGCGATGGCTCTTTCCACAGCACTAGCCCATGGTCTCATTATAATTACAAAGACTGGGATGGCCCTAGCGTCAACGTTGCCGGTTGGCTTAAGTACTATCATGAAGATTTTGCTCTCCAAGCTGTGCACCCATACCCTGACCTAGAATCTTCCATCAAACGCTCCATGTCTGCCGAGCCTACACCCAACCTTGCAAACTTTGGCCAGCCGTCATATTTTGATGGTGGCTCTGAACGATGGGTTGACGTCTGCTCCACCCTCATAGCCGATGCGAGGACATTCACTATCAAAAGAATTCGCCTTCGCCGCAAGGTAGCGACTATTGATGATCGGACCACAGATTATTCGCACACACCTTCTCCCCAATTTTCTTACCAACCGTTTGGCACCCAAGTTGACAGTTCAGATACTACACCAACACCCACTCTGCGAAAATCTCAGCCATGTACCGTGGAAGAAGAATTTATCGAGGAGCCAGTCATGGACCTAGATGCAACGCTTGTCGATGCCGTTGAACGGGTTCTAGCCTGCTCCGGCCCTACATCTGCTATCCATTCCCGTGCTCCCTCCCCAAGCCGTCTTCGTAAAGGGCGTATTAGCGTGCTGCCCACGGACGACAGCAGGAGATACAATGATACCAGTAACCGGACCGATGTTCCTTCTGTCGAGATTCCACGAAACGAATGTCGTCGTATGGTTCTTGGTGCCCTTGATGAGGTCGTACGCAGTGTTGCGGCTGAACACCGCCAAGAAGAGTCAAATATCGGCCCAGATACGCCTGCAGGGTTCCCAAAGAATAACCACAAGAAATTTGGTGGTATTGCTGATAACACTCTGAGAGAGGGTATACGTAAGTGGCTCCAAGATATTGACGAATCTTGCTGAGCTATCTTGAGATACTCCTTCCCCGAGGAGCTTTTATATTCCTACAACTACCGACTTTTGCGTGTTCCCTTGTTCCTAGGTGTAGTGCTTTGATATATTACTTTTCTTTCCTTTTTTTTTTGTTTATGCGTTGAGAAGCTTCTTTTTTTATCTTGCATGCATTGCATTTCAATCCGGGGTTTACAGCTTCTATTTGTTTTCTCACTCTATATTTTTTTCCCACCTTTTGCACCAACCCTTGATACCCTGGGATCTGCATATGCGTCTTTAATCTCTCTTTTACTCGGCTACTAGTTCTATCCCGGGATTATACCCTGCCGTGGCCATTGTGTTTTTCTTTGATAATTTTCCGGCGCTTAATTCTCGCACTTCGAACAGCTATTTTACCTTCTACATAACCGCATGCGCCAATGCGCCTCTCTGGTGTTGGGGCCTTTATTTCACTCGATTGTTACCATCAGCTCTGTTTATAGGCGAGGAACATCACTCAAGTGAGGGCTGTTTGATATATTTCAAATGCTTTGCTTTGCTTATCTATATTCAGCGTCGTTTATACTCTCGTTTCAATTTATGTTCCTGGTTCTGTCGTCAGCATCTACCAGCAGAGCTTTTCAGAACCCAGTTTCACCCTACGGCTTGCATTAGCATCGGTATTCTCCAGGTTACAGTGTCAGTCATTGATGTGGGAAGTCTTACTTTGAGGGCGTTTTATATGTTCGCGGATCATTAGATATTTCTCAAAGCCGTTCCCTCAATCTAGTTTTCAATGTTATAGTCTTAACTGTTTAGTATTTTCGTATTTTATAGCAAACGTTGACAGTCAAGGAGGAAGTATGATCCCATATATTTTTAACAGTATTGCGAAATGGCGTGGCAGGTATTGTCTTGTGTACGAAGTAACTTCGCTTCATAATATTACTTATTACATTCTGAAGTAATAGGAAGTGGGTATTATACATGAAGCGGAAGAAAACATATATAGGGATGAATATAAACATAATATAGTTTCATATAAAGGTATGGCAAATGTGTATCAGAAGACGGTTACATGTAACATGGCCCTATCCAAAAAGCAAACACATAAGATACCATCTCATAGCTGTGGTGTTCCGGGAGAATTATGCATTGGACCATATCGGGGCGTATGCTGTATCACAACGGAATCTATGGATGCTGACCGCTGGGGCATTTTTCCCGCAGAGCTTGAAGTTGAATGGCGTACTACACTGTCAGGTAGCACTAAAGACGGAATCAGCGATTCCGAAGTCATCGTATTTGTTGGGCTGGCTTTTGTAGAAACAGGTCGCCCCTGAGCGGCAACAGTAGCAAAAAACGCATCAAGTTTTTCCTTATCATTGCAGAATGCTTGTAATTTGTCTTTCAAATCTGCCGCTGCTTGGTATACATTAATGGACTCGGGTTGTTGCTGTGTCTGCGGTGCGACAGATGGTGAGAAGCCGTTCAGCCCGGAACTGCGTACGACTGGCGAGAGGTGAGGAGAGCCCCGGTCATAAAGCGCAGAGTCAACTATTGTAGACGCACGAGGTCGGAAATATTCGCTTCTCTCAAATTTATTGGATTCTTTAATCACAACCGAAGGGTGGTATGTATTGAACAGTCGGTTGGTTAAGAGTAGGAAATCTCCTTCATCCGTTATCTGGGCAAGGACCGCACCAGATCTGTGGACATATTGAGGAAATCGATAATCTGGCTTCCCCCATGAATAAGACACCTCAACGTCCGTCGGAAATGCGCTGAAAGGTTCGAAATCAAGGATAAAGTCGAACTTTTTGAGGATAGCTTTATGATAGAAATGGTGATCTGGAGTAGATTGTGATGCAAAAGATGTAGAGGTGAAGGGATTTCCGGAAGGAGGGTCTGGTGGTGGATGATTCAGTTTGATTTGGAATGGGCGCCTAAAGACCTGCGATTCAACGATAGACGAGGCCTCAGAAAGTGGTAGTTCAACCAACTTTAGTCCGTACTTTTCTGCCAATGCAGCCCACGATACAACTGCATCTTCAACTAATTTAGGGGTTGCGTTCATCCAGCTTAGCTCAATATGGAAGCAGTTTTCAGGGTTATGGATTCTGTCATAATGAAGGTCGATTATTTCTGGTCGATCTGATCGTTTACGAGGATCCAAGTCGTATTTCATGCTCTTTGCCAGCCATATGGCAACTTTGCCCCGGCCTGACGACCTTGGTGGTGGGGGAAGAGGTTCGTTTCTGCCTCCACCGTCATCAGAGCTCTTTTCCGATCTTGAACGGAAGCTAGAAGGCGAATCTTTTACCCCTTCCTTATCCATTGGCGTGCTGGGGGCTGATTTATCACCTTTAAGGCTCTGAAACCATCCCCCTTTAGACTCTGGCCTGGGTGTTCGATATTCGTCTGTGATTTGATAGAAATAATTGCCATCTCTGAAGTTATGCCTTCGCTGTACGTGATGGAAGAGGCCGTGCTTCATGAGTTCATTTCCAAATTGAACTGCTTCATCACGGGTGTCTATGTCACTGAAATTCTTTATCAACCAGGTTGTAAATTCCATTCCAACAAAGCAATTGTCATGAAGACGCCAATGCCATCTTCTATCCATCATTCGTACTCCTTTCTCGGACTGCATGGCTTGCGCAACTGAGGATACTGATATAGAGGATTTTTGGAGCAACTCTGAATCTGGAAGAAGTTGTGCTGGTGGGTTATCAAGTCCCGGGTCTTCAAGCAAAAGCCTATCCAATTCGGTTGCAACAACCACGGAAGGGTCACACGTCTGATATAGAATATTCAATGGATTTTGATCCTTCTTTTTTAATCCGGTAGATTGAAACTTCTTCTCTTCTGGTGGGGTATATTTGTATCGTTGCCAAACTTGGGTTAGCTGGTAGATACCCATCAGGTGTCGTTCTTCTTCGTTATCCTCATTCAAGGAAGGATTATTGCGCCGAGAATGTGTCGAGAGGTGAACTGGGATTAAAACGAAGCGTGTACGCCAGTTTTTAAGTTGGCGCAAAGAGTCAACTAAGTGATCTCGATGGCCGGCAAGGAATGAGTCTGCAAAATTCCAATTATATTCGAGTTGGGATAGTGCCAACCGGATGCAGTTCTTGCGGTACTGTGTCCCTAGAATTGTCTTGACGGCAGGTTGATAGTCAATTTCCAGATCCTTAGCATCCTGTAAGTAGCCGTTGAGAGGTTTACGTGTGAATTGAGTCACTTCAATTTCACCTCCACCAACGCATACCAAGCGGTGAATAATTCCACCCATTGACATGTAAATCGTTACATTATCCTTTGACAAAGCCCCAAGATCAAAAATGGTATCTCCAAAGGTGAGATCTTCCCGTTGATTTCGAAGCACTATTTGGAATCCATGAGATAACCGTAGGGAAATCATTTCTCGCAACAAGGCGTCCCGTGTCTTGGGGCTTTCCGACACATCTGAATCTTCATCCTGATAAACAGTATACGGTTTTTGCAGGTAGTTTGTTTCTAGCTCCTCTTCTGTCGGAAAATCCTCAGTAGTCAAAGGAAGTGCAGCTGGAGACTTCAGACTCTTCCAGTTCACGGAAGAGGTAGTTGGCTTACGAGGGTAAATGTGATGCCAACGCCCGAACCAGCTCTCCCTTGTAGGAAGGTGTTTGGGAGGGTTCCATGGCTTAACATGTTTTATCCAGGGGTTTAATGCTTTCTCAGGGGATGGGAAGGTGGTTCCTGCCACCGGGGCATTGTTATTCGCCATGTCTAGCCTGCGGCCAGTGCGTTTTAAGCCGGCAGCATGGCTTTCATATAAACTTCCCTGCTCCTGCCTCAATTCCGGTACATGTGCGGCAAATGAGCCTTCCAGAGAAGTTGCGACTACAACAGGCTCCTCAGGCGCATGACTAGTTGCCGTCCTAATAGATATAGGTCTCGAAGGAAGTACCTCCGAACGGCCACACTCGTCTACATGCTGTGTCTGCTGTTCCGCTACAGCGGGGAGCAAAGAGCTGGGCGACTGAGAATGGTCTTCCTGCTTGGAATCATATATGTTTTCATCGGGGGTTTTCCCGCTAGCTGTTGGTAATGCTTTTGCATACTCTGCTCTCACCTGAGTGCTTGCAGTAGCTGTTGGAGGCGCACGACCAAAACCTAGCAATGCAAAGCTAATTGAACGGGTATTACGTGAAGCTGATGTTTTTGTAGTATCCTTGAGATTAGACTTATGATTGGATTTTAATGCAGTGGGGGCAGTGGGTAACCCTTTTGTCAAGTTGGCATTCGAGGCGGTGGCTATTGGATTCGCTGTAGCAGGACGGGCAGGCGCAACCGCCATTGCGCCTCTTTGATGAACAGGGGCTCGGGGTGGCTGCTGAGAGGCTCGCCGGGAGGAGAGAGAAAGGTTTGAAAGACTAGGTGATTTCGGTTTGTGATGCCGTTTAGATGGTCGTTTCTTGGTTCGTATATGGAATGCTAGTTCGTCATATGAATCCATCCACTCGGATAAATTTGTCCGTTTCTTATCCTGGGAAGACATAATCAGTTTCTTAGAATCTTTGAAACTGTACATGAAAGAGCCTGGCTGCCCTCTATCGCGTGTTTGAGGTTTGTGTGAGGAAGTATGTGAAGCCAGGTTGGAAGAAGAGGTTAGGGTGCCAAGTTCAGAGCTGCGTGGGCGCACGGCCGTTTCATCGATGACCGAATGTCCAACATGGAGATTCGGTATAGAGATATTCGACTGTTCGCTTTCCATTACCCCCATCATCTGTATCTCGTACATCCGAACTTTAGGCTGGAATAGCTTCGGCTGAGGTGCAACCGTGCCGAAAGCTGGAGGTGTAACGTTATTCTTCTTCCATTTTCTGTCTTGATAATTGTGGGCACCCCAGAAGGAGATATCGATCCAATATGGAATTCCATATCCCCATTCTTTAGGGTCAAGATCTGCCTTTATGGCAGTATTTGAATGGGTTGCCCTTGACAGTGAACCAGGCAGGTGGGCAGGTTTTGGGGTATGAGGCCAGGCAGCAATTGTAGTCGTAGTTGACGTGGGCGATGCGACCTCAGCGGGTCCAGCAGTGGAAGCTGTGTCACTCTTTACGGTGGAAACTGATGTGGTTGAGGAGCGTCGATTAGGGATTTTATACTTGAATAGCGGTACTGAGTGTAACGGCATGGGGCTCAGACAGATGAGATCAATGCCAATTGAACGGCTGCTCAGGACATCCGAAGTCAAGGCAAGAGTATCAAATCCCACTTCAAAGGTGCCAGATCCAGGAGTAATCACAACAATAGATGTTCCTGTCCTAACGAGGTCACGACCTACATATTCAAAGTCGAGATAGGATGCAGCAATATTGATAGCTTCTAGGATATTGCCCTTTATTGCTGATGTGAGGTGGCCGGCAATGGTAGAAGACGTACCAGCAATAGCAACTGGTGGAGAGGCATCAGGAGGCGAATCATCATCACCTGGTGTTTGAGCCGGCGGAATCAGGATATCACGGAGGAAAGTTCTAAATTCTCTCTTCAGCTCATCCAAAATAGCGGTCCATCGGCCACTGGGCATGTCGTTGACAACAACTCGGTAGAAATCCTGTATACTAGCCCCCGCGTCGCCCGCTGAACTTTGGTTGAGAGAGCTGCTGTTGAGAATTATCGGTTTGGAACCATTGGAGGAAGAGATTGTGTGATCATACTGGACTCTAGTAAACATGACAATGGTTATTAGGTGGTGAGCATCAATACTAGCCCAACGTTTGAAGAGTTCCGGTAGTAGGCCGTCGACAACCCGGCTAAACAGGATATCGCCAGTGCCTTCAGTGTTAAAGTCCCACATTTCTTTAGACATCTGAATAAAGAGGACATATCTTGCAGATTCGCTTCTAAAGATTGGGATGGTGCGAGGGGTGAAGTAGCCGGCCATAACTTTTCGGCCATCCTGAAAAATAGACTTGACCGTTGCTTTCACCGAGTTCATGAACACGATCTTTTGGCCCTTGTAGAGGGGCCGGTCTAGCAACTCGGACATAGCCATCCTCCACATATCCGCGCGTAGCAGGAACTGGTCCCGAAATACTAGCTCCACATGGGTAGCCGAGCATTGTGACCGTGGTTTCACAGTCAATAGAACCCGGGATCGCTTCTTGAATCCAAACCGATTGGCGACCTGATTTGAGACCGATATCTGAAGGTTTGGGTGTCTGCTTAGGATCTCTGGCTGCATATGCTTGACGATAAATAGGAAATTTCCCACTACATGGGATGTGGCCGGTAACGCGCCGTCCCCGCGGCGGGAGTCCCTATGGCCAGGCAAGGGGCTATAACGGCCGCCGACACCGCTGCCTCCTCCACCCTGGCCCCGAGCAGCATTAATTCCCGGTTCATCTTGCTGGGAGTTGGTGGTATTGGCGGGCTCGCCGTCCAGCAGGGAATCCGAAGACGGTTCACCATGAAGCGCAGACAGCTCGATGAGATCTCCTACTTTGACAGCCCAGTCTCCAAGTGCCTGGCGATTGAACAAAACATCTTCCCGGGAGAAATTCTCATCATGTACAGAGAGGAGACAAGCTCTGTAGCTGGAGCTTGCCGCTGAGCTCTGGGAGGGAGCAGTGCTGGCCGATTTGGGACGCGGTTCATACATCGACCCTGACGCGGACCGGATCGACCCCGTCTCGACATTGCCCTGCTTCAAGTCCCTCGGATACATTCCTTTTGAAAGTTCAGATAGCACCATGGCTTATAGAGTGCCAACCCATCGTCTGGTGGTGATGGTGATGGTGATGGTATATCCGGTTGGTATGAAGTTGTACTTGGCCGCTAAGAAAACCGCTTGTCAGGCCTGCCCTCGACCATACTACTCCTTTTTTTTTCCCGCACAGATAGGGATTCAAGGCCACTAGACAGTCGCTTCTTGTCCTTTCTGCATCTGCATCTGCATCTCAACACTTCCTGTCCTTCTCTTGTCCCGTAGGCTTTGGTTCGTTTTGACTACGAAGTTTAGGCTTCGGCCAGAGGGAAAACCATATCACGTGACGTCGCCGAAAAAGCCGAAGAAGAAACAAGAAACGAAGAAAAAGAGACGAGAAGGAGGAAGAGATGAAGGATCCTTAACTAAGTGAAGAGACGAGAAGTCACTGTCTATCTGTCAGCATTACCCGGCGAGCTCTGTTGTTGTTGCTGCTGCTGCTTGCGCTGCCCCTTTCTCCATACCTTAGTTATATAACTACCTACCTCCATACATCAAACTGCGTTAGAGTGTTTTGGGAGGCAACCCCCGAGTTCTCCACCCCCGTCTTACATATAATTTTATTCAACACCTCAATCAAGCAGCAGACACGAAAAGACGGCAGAAGGAAGGCGACCAAAAAAATCCATCACGTTTCTTTTCCTCCCCCCCTCCAGCATGCTGTAGGAAGATATCAGCTATCCCCCGTACGTTCGCTTGCTGTCTGCCAGCTCCTCTTCGTCGACTCTCCCGCGCCGTTCTCCCCCGGACCGCTCATCTTCAGCCGTCACGTTTTCGCCTCCTGATCCCGTCGCCTTGCTGCATTACGCACCGGAACACTCAGGGACCCAAGTGTGCTGCTCCATATCCTAGAGTGATCAAAGAGGATGGCGTCTGTGAATGAGGCAGAGAAGGATATGAGGGTCGATAATGCGCTGAATGAATCGGGTGTCCCCGCCACGCGACCAGAGATGGACCAGCTCGCACACACAAGCAACATTCAGGCCTCGGTCACTTCGGCAGAGAATATGCGTGCAGTCGAGGGTGAGCAGGGACAGGCTGTACAGGGTACCGTGGTGGACGCGAAAGAGGCAGAGCCGCAGTCGTCACCACAGCAGTTGAGCCTTGGACAGGAACAACAAACTCAGCAGTCAGATTCGAAACCAGAGGCTGGCGGGGCTACATCGATATCACCAGAGGATGCAGGCCAGTCGAGCATCGGGGCCTCCGTTGAGGGCCAGCCTTCAGTCTCCTTGTCCCAATCTACGCCTTCTTCAAACGACGGACCTACCTTACTTCTCAATATCCTTCTTACCTCCGGCGGCAAGCATCCTTTCAAGCTTGACAGCAAATACCTACGGAAACGAGAGGTTAATGTTGCTGATAATGACCCATTTGCCATGTCTGTATATACGTTAAAAGAATTAATATGGAGAGAATGGAGGTCAGGTATGTATTGGCCGATAATCCTGCCCATATTTTGTTGCCTTCTTTTCGGTGCAAGTGTTCGATTGTTGATGTTTCATATCATTATTAGACTGGGAATCTCGTCCATCCTCACCCGCAGCTATCCGGCTTATATCCTTTGGAAAGCTGTTGGATGACAAGTCGCCACTCTCAGGTACGTCTGCCTCTAGTTTAACGATTTTATTTCTATTTTCTAGGAATATATGTAATACTAACTCTGTGTACAGAATGTAGATTCAACCGAGAAGGTCCAAATGTGGTCCATATGACTATCAAGCCCCAAGAGATAGTTGACGAAGAAGATGCAAAAGCCGCCAAAAGCACCCAGAGCCGGGACCATGAAGAGGGAGAAAGGAGCCCTGGCTGCCGCTGTGTCATATTATAATTGGTTCTTTCTCCCATATTTTCTCAAAAGCTCTCATGTTCCACGATCTGATCTGCGGCCGAGTGATTTGGGGAAGATATTTTCCATCTTCATGCCACAACCACGCAGGAGCCACATATATTCTCTTTTCTCACGCCTCTACTCACATCTTAAGTCGGAGTTCTTTCTACTTACAACCAATATTGGCCTTTCTTATTTTATTTTATTTTTGCTGCCCTTTCCCTCTATGCCCGTTTGTCGTCTTCCCTTTTTTTCTTTTTTGGTGGTGCAACCTGGAGTTTGTATAAGTCGTCATACACTTGTTCTGCCTCGAGTTTCTGTCATTCCCCTTCCGGTCTTGTTTAGCTCTCCTAACCAGTTTGAAATGCTCCTTTTTCCTGTCGTTTTTGCGTTGTGCCTTGATTTCCCTTCCAGTTCCCTGATGATATATGTACAGCGAATTGATGGTCGGAATAGGCGATTGAATCGGAGGTCTGTATTTGTCCCCTTCACTGTTTGCATTTAATTCGATTTGATTATATTGTTCCTTGCCTCCCTTAGCCAGTCTTACTCAATGCCCTATGTAACAACCTATCCCTTCCCTACCTTCTAATCTCGCCAAGCCATTGCCATTTACACTCCTTTATGCGCCCACATAATCCCCTGATTCGAAATGAAAACGAACAGAGGACGCAATGCTGCGTTCGCCCTCTTTGATTTGAAGTCGAGTTCTATATGGATGTTTTCGAAGCCTGTACAGCCTACGCTCTTCTATTTTTTTGTGGTACTGTTGACTTCGGTTTCGTTATATTATATAGACGTCCAGGTAATGCGGATGGAACGAACAAATTTATCGTAAATGACCTCGCCTGGTGTCAACACAGAGGCTAGACTAGTATTTGTTTGGATACACTCATTGTGATCGTCTCGCAAAGTGATGGGACGCCAAAGAAAGCCAAACCAACTCGTGTGTGATAAATTGAGGTATCAGTTCATCTTCAATCTATGCTCCAGCTCATCATGGAAGCTAGGAGGCTCGCGAAGTTCATCTCCTAGAGAAAGCGTTAGTACCTCTTCCTTAATCGTTGTGACGCAGCATTTCATCCACACTAAACATACCGGGATACACATCTTCCCATGTAACTTCGGTCTCCCGTCCTCCCAGGGCCAAGATATCCTCATGTATGCTTCCGTGCATATTACCGCCTAGAACAGCTGGCTTCCACTGGCTGTCGCGAACTATCTTCATCTCCATACCTCGTCGTACTGGCTCCGCCATGCCATGTATTCTCCGAATAGACTCCATCTTCATGGCATCTTGTGTCTGGCGCCAGTTTAGCAGGCGGGCTTCAAGAGGATGCGTTGAGTTTGTCTTCTGAAGACCAGGAGTCTCTGGGGCTGCCGTAAGTGAGGAACGGAGAGTATCTGGGAGACCTGGAGCAGATGGAGCGCCATTGCGGAGGTGTGGCTGAGGAGTCTTCTTAGAGGTATTGGACGTTTCTGAGGAGTAGTTCGTCTGAGGAGTGATACGGAGAGACTGTTCAAGGCGTTAGCAACGGTCACATATCTCTTATAGAGCCCCAGTCGCTAACTTGGGAGGGTATTCAATAACTGGTTCTATGAGGGTACTTTACCATGGCTGGCGGTGTAATGAGAACACTCTCTAAATTGCCCGAGAAACTTGACTGGTATGAAATATTATACGTATCTGTCCTTCAAACGCCGGATACGAATTCTAGGTTCAAGGAATGATGCGCAGAGAAGTCGTTAATATAGCTGATGTTGGTGAAGCAAGCAAGCTCCTCCGCCAGGCACGAAGCAACAACGTAAAGCTTGTCCGGCGACCGGCATAGACCAACTTAGCACTTCTCCCATCATGACCACGTGACACTCGATATCAAAATTCAAATATCGAACGACGACCAAAGCTGCGAACGACTGCAAAAGATACCAGCAAGGACGCTCGGTTTGATAACACTCGGAGAAGAAGCAAACCGGCCACAATGGCGCTATCTCCCTCAATTCTCACCACGCGGTTTTTCCGCCACATAATTCAACGCCAATTCCCTTCGGCCACCGCAAAGGTGCAATACACTCCTTCAACATTGCAGTCCCAATGCCTCCTCCGACCCTCCACTCTGAATGCGTTCCATAAGAGCTTTTCTACCACTTCACAGTTACAAGCGACACTTAATCAAGTACGACGAGGCTGCCGGTCGGGCCAGAAAGCACGAAAGAAACGATCGCCGGCTCTTGTAAACCGACCACAGTTGAAGGGAGTGTGTTTGAAGACACAAGTTGAAAAGCCAAAGAAGCCCAATTCCGGAGAAAGAAAGACTGCAAGGGTTAAGCTTACCAGTGGGAAGGTTATTACGGCTTACATTCCTGGTGAAGGTAGGGGATTCGGAACCCAACTCTTTTTAGAGATTGCTATGGACCAATAGCTAAACACTTGTAATTCTTATAGGACACAATATCCAGCAGCACAGTGTGGTTTTGGTGAGAGGGGGACGACTTCAGGATTGTCCTGGTGTGAAATATCGACTTGTTCGTGGAGCAATGGATTTGGTAGGTTTTGACTTCTATAGTATTCTCTAGCGGACAGGGGGCTGGTGCTAACCATTGCTATAGAACGGTGTTGGAAACCGATTGAGCAGTCGATCGAAGTATGGAACGAAGAAACCAAAGGCCTCGTCGTAATTGGGAATGTACAACAGCAGAAGGTTAAAGTGTCGATGAGTTTTTTTATGTTTTGACTTGACCAGGAGTAAGTCTGGGAATTGGGGCTGTATAGATAACACATGGGCCATTTCTTGTTACTTTACTGTGTGGCTGTCTTCTATTCCGTAGGTTATAAATATTGTATATTATCATCAGGGAAGTGAAACTTCGAAGAACAATACATCATGTTTCGGGGGAACATATTTAATACATAAGGCGAAATCCAAGCCAACACCACCATCAAAATGTCAAAGAATGCAATAATGGAAACAGGAGCCTCGCAAATCCCAACCCAGACTTATATATACAGGTAGCAAGAATAGGAAAGTAGCCCGAAAGTGTTTGGTCAAATGCTCATAATAATGGGGATGGGAAGAACAAAGCCCAGCACTCTTAGGTGTGGCATTTTTCACTATTTTCTTAAGCATAAAAAAGATGGTTTGATTCTAACGCAGCAATTTTGGTCCTCAAACCAAAGAGGACGTTTAGGTATCTGGAAGCGTGATATCGTACGAATGAAAGGCAATAGATAAAAAGATATAAAAATATGTTGGTTAATGAAACGAACATGTTCAAAGAGAATATTTGGCAGCAGAGGTTGTAGAAAAACAATTTAGTGACTCTCGGCTTCCCAGCCGGTTGGTTTGCTCATCTTGTTTGTGTCGAAGAAACGAGATGTGCCTTTTCGACGTTAGTTTTTGCCAGATCACGGAACGGAAGGAGAGGAGGGGAGGATGCAGGAAACTCACATGAATACGACTTCCAGGTAAAATTGTCACCCGGGTTGCAATGGCACTTCAGATCTAGTCTGGTCTGTTCTCCAGTAGGACAGTGGACGAATGGAACATGCCTGTATGCGATGTCATTGAAGAAGTGTATCTCGTCTTTGTTTAGCATCAGGGAGACCGCAATGCTATGAACGGGGGCATCACCCCATCTTTCATAGAAAAAGCCGCCATCCTGATCGAGGAGGTTGAAAAAGTCAAGGTATTTTTGAGATCGGAAGAAGTTCAAGTCACCAACTTCAAAGTTAGACCACTATAAAAGGTAGTAGGTTAGCAGGCAACTAGTTAAAATACGTAAATGCAACAGAGGTATATAACTTACGAAATGGCAATTGTTATATGTTTTGCCACCATCAGCGCTAATGAACTCGAGATTATTGTTCTTGGCGATATGCTCCGGGTACTGGGCAATGAATTTTTTGGTGCTCTGCCACAGGGTCTCGATGGTCCCCGGGTACTCTGGCAAGCTGATGACAAAACTGTACTTCTTGTTGTTGTCCTTCATGAACTTGAACGGGTCAATGTGGATGTCGCAGAAGTATTCGATGCTGGGCTCAACACGCCAGTAGTAGTCATACTGCATCATGAGTTCATGACGAAAGAAGAAGCCAGACTCGTAGCGGCACATATGCCTGTAGCTCTCAGAATCTCCGTAAATAATCTCCTTCTGTTTCATGGTCTTTCTCACTTCCGCTGCCTTATTCTGATCGATCCAACTCGGGTATGACCAGTGCTCCTTTGGAATGAGGCCGTAGTGGGTTTTTCCGGAGACTAGCCTGGTAGTAAACTTCTTGAATTCATCCGAGAATTCTGCATCGTTCAAGAACACCCAGTCGTAGTGATAGTCCTTGTTGAAGCGGTCTTCTACCTGACGAATGGATTTTGCAATTTCCCATAAATCTGAGTTCCGTGCCAATGTAACAAATGTGGCATTCACCTTTTCGTAACCCGGGCCGGGGGCGTTCCCAGCGGGCGGAGTAGGAGGAGTAACTGGGTTGGAAGCATCTTGTTTGGGGGGCTGTTGCGATGGAGGCTGTTGGGGTGTGGATGGAGGAGGAACGGGGGCAGCAGGCACTTTCTCCTCCTCGGTTGGAGATGAGCTGGTTTGTTGGCCGGGCCTGGGATAGGATAGACCAAGATCACCTGCCTTGGGAATCGGCAGCGACGAAGAAGTGATAAAATGTATGATAGCGAGTCCCTGTTCCGCCGGGGTCAGAATCACCGTCTAGCTTTTTTTTTATGTCCATCACTTTTTAGAAGCTCATACCAAAATCGCGAAGAGGATGTACCGCAGGTACTTGCCCTGGGCTGCGTTCATCTTGACGGCTGTGAGGTGCTCAACGGGGGCAGCAGCAGTTTCTTCTGTCTCTTCTGGTGTGTATTAATTATAGACAAGCCCTTCGTCCGGGACGCAGTACTCCGAGTCAAACGAAGGAAAGGCGAGGCAGCTCAAACAATATGCATGTGAAGATGTAGGGTCGGCCAGCGAGAGGAAGCGAAGCGAAGAGCAGGGCAGAGACCGGAGCAGATATTCGAGAGAAGTGTTCACATCGCTCGCGCTCCCTTCTGCAAGGTCGAAGGTTGGCGTTTTGTGGCTGATGAGAGCCGCGTGGAGAGTCGCAGTGTCGAACTGGGCTAAACCAAGATGCAAATCTTGGGCGTTTCAAGCTTGTGAGAGGCAAGGCAAAGCTTAGTCAGCAGCCCCTTTTCGTTTGTCTGCAGGACGAAGACGAAGCTGAAGCTGAAGCTGAGGACGAAGATGTGATGATTGATTGGGGAAAACAGCGAGTTGGGTGGATAGGCTGATGGGGTGTTTCTACTCTGGCCCAATTGTGCGTACTCCGGTTACTACGAACAGGGAGTACAGAGTATGGCAGCTTGACCCTGCTATTTCTCCCATAACTAGATAAATGGCTAGTGTTAGTCTATGTGGCCAGATCTAAGCCTTCGCAGCAATCGCAACTTGACACACCTGTGGGCCGGGTTTAGGGAGACCTCTCAGGCTGTGCGCAGTGGCAATCCCGATACTGCGAAAGGCTCTTCGTACAGCGTGGCTACTTATGTTGCTATCTTCAATGCCAATGGCCCGTATACCAGGGAGAAAGATGCTTCTGGGAACTGCACTATATCTAGTAAAGACATAGAGGGCCTGGGGTAGAAGGAGGGCACCTCTACGGGCCTCTCCCCTGCGTGTCTCACGCCCACTTTCTCTACAAGCAATATCAGTATCAGCATAGTATCAATAGCAATAGCAATATCAATATTAGTATCAACATCAGGTAGTAACATCATTCACAAAGAAAAGTGACCGCACTATATTGCATCATGACTCAGCGGTGACTCAGCGGTGACCTGCCCAACGACGAAAGGCCAAAAAGAACCGAAAGCACGAAACACACAACTCCAGCTTCGTCAGCTCTACAGTTCTCAGCATTCAGCAACCACTTGAGCTTTGCTATCAATTTCTTGAGCCGCCTGGTCGGCAGTCAAGACAGGATGTCCTTTTTCGGGTTCGACACGAAGCTTCCAGAGGACCGTCCCGCGGCGTCTGCGCAGAGGGGCATCTTTGACGCTCCGGACCCGTTTGCGGAGGTTGCTCGCGCCACAGCAGACAGGGCAGGCTACGATGACGACGATGCGTGAGTTGCATAAATGATAACTCCTTGGTTGATTGTGCCCTTGTAACACCGTACTGACTGCCGTTTGTTTGCTTTGGAACAATAGAATTGACTTTGAAGATACCTACGATGGGCTTGGAGACCAGCTCGAAGAGGCCAACGATGACTTCAACGACGACACTTTCGGAGATGCAGCCGGTGGGGAGAACAAGCCGGTGGGCAAGGACTTTGATTTTTTCGGAAATACTGCTCAGATGACAAATGTCTTGGGCGAGGAACAAGTGCTCTACAACTTGCAGCATGGCTCGTCCAAGGCCACCGCCAAACCTTCCCTACCTTCACTTCCCAAGCGGACGGGGTATGAGAAATACCAGGATCCCGGTTATATCCCCGAAATTCAAGCGAAGTCGAGCGTATGGGGGACCACAGCTACTCAGAAGCCGAAGACTTCTGTGGCTGAGGCAGCTCCCAAGGAACAGCCGGTTTCTGAGCCTCCAAAGAAGATGCTCAGTTTGGAGGAGGTTGAGGCTCAGATGAGGATGCAGGCTATGCGGCAAGCACCACAACAGCCTCAGAGTCAACCGCCGCCGCCACAACAGCAGTTTATGGGCTCCGCGCCTCCTCCAGGCATGCCTCCAATGCAATTCCCCAACCAGGCACTGCTCCACCACCCAGAGGCGCACGGCCAATTACCCGCTGAAGAATTACTTTCCCATCAACAGTATCCAAATAATATGACTCCACCCCTTGGATTTCAGCAACAGCCGCATCCACAACCACAGCAGCAGCAGCCAAACTTCCCTCTACATCTTCTACAACAATCTCAGCAGCAGCAGCAGCAACTACAGCGTCACCAGCAGCAGCCGCAGCAGCAGCAACAACAACAGCAGCAGCAAAATCGGCAACCGCAACAGGCTGCTCGGCATTGGACTGGCCCTGCTCGCCATCAGGGCAAAACCCAAGGACCATATACCTTGGACCATCCGTTGATGGGACAAGGTGGTGTTCCTGCGGCTATGAACCCGAAGATCATGGAGTTGCCAGAAGAGCAGAGGAATGCGATTTTGTTGGAAGATGCAAAACGTGCAAAGAGGAATCATAAGATTTTCCTCCTCTCCAAAGGCAACGGCTTGATGACCCCCCAAGACAAGAACTTTATCACCCGAATACAGCTTCAGCAGCTGGTAACGGCCACTGGTAATACCGGCGACGCCAATCCAGAATCCCTTCTCACAGAAGACTTTTATTATCAAGTATATAGTCAAATCCGTGGTGCTCCTCGCCAACACCCTCGTCAACCCCTTGGCCACTTTGCACAAACCTACCTATCTCAAACTGGAGGGCGTTCTGGTGGTAACATGAACAGAAGATCTCATTTCAGCGGCGACAACCATATGCAGCGCATGCAGCAACAAGTACAGAGAGCTGTCGAAGCCGCCAAGCTAAAGCCAAAGAACAAGCAGCTTATAATTGAAGGAAGCTTGGGGAAAATATCCTTTAGCAATGCCAAGACCCCAAAGCCTCTGCTCAATATCAAACGCCCCGAAAGTTCTGACGGGCAAAGACCCTCCACCGCGAAGAAAACACACCTCAGCTCCAGTGACCGCAAGTCAATTTTGCAGAACATTGAGACCGTTTATATTACGCTGATGAAAATGGAGAATCTTGTACGCTTGATGCCACCGATCCCAAATCCGGAAGTAGAGGATGAAGAGGCGGTAGAGCGATACACAGAATGGCAGCGAAAAATGCAATCGCTGAAAGAGGTGCTATGGGACAGCACAAAGGTGCTCGAACCAATTGACTCCGTGTCTGCCACCATACACCCTTTCATTGCATTCTTGTCGTACCCCAAGGGCAAAAAGGCTGTTCCTAGAATCTTCCATCAAATCGACCAGGAACAGCGCATTACCATGCTAACCATGATTATCTACCACTTGGACACTTTGGACGTTGTAGCAAGAGCCCAGCTCCAGCCAGGTGAAACCCAGCCCCCGGGCCCCGTCCGCGAAGAGATCGAGCTCTTCAACCAAGCTGTAATGCCGAGTTTACTCGGTTACGTGAGCGATGCCCCTATTCACATCGTTATTGGCCTTCTCGGCTTAGTTATTGATAAAACTCACATTCACGCTGTCGCAAGGACGAAGATAGGACTGGGAATACTAACCATGCTGCTGAGTCGAGCAGAACTGGTCAAAGAGGCTGGCGGTATTCCAGAGCAGGAACTGGCGCAATGGACCAACGTTTACAATAGGCTGTTTGATAGCATGGAGCCTGCTCTTGCGTACCTGTTCCCAGGTACGATTAACAGCGGCGATGACATGTATGTTTGGCAATTCCTTGCTGCTATGGGTATTGGTGCAAACCCTGAACAACAGCAGCGGCTGGTCATTGCTGTAAAGTGAGTAATCCTTCCATAAGTGTATCCCCTAGCTTGGCCTATGAAAATATGCTAACAAACCTCTGCCATAGGGATCGAGTCATGGAAACTGTTGCCCAAAGCAAAACGCTGCCAGCAGACATGGCTAGCCAACGTTTAGGCAACGTTAACCTGTTTATGCGCGCTATCGGACTCGATGTTGAACTCCTAGGATAATTCCCCTTCCTACTCCGTACATTTATCAATTCAATATCGCTGTTTTCCCTCTATCCCTCTTTTCAACGTCGATGTTGATATTTTTTTTCTCTTCTGAGATCATCGTCTCTTGTCTTACGAACTGTAACCGTTTCGCTTTTGACACTGCATCAGGTATGCTGTCCTCATACGGACGTTTATTTTATATGCATATGAATTTGGGCAATATACCCCTTGTTTTTCTGTGCCAGTCCTTTTTTCTCTCTTAGAGACGGGTGCATATGATGTTCATCATTGACGCTTTTGCGGTATAAATAGGCTATTGGCACGATAGCGGGCAAGTATCCCATTACACTATTGGTAGCTGGCGGATATAACAAAAATATAATATGCAAATGAATAACAGACACCTGGACATCTTGTATCCAGAAGAGAAGTCACACGACTGCTATATAACTATATAATACAGAATCCGTATCCTACCATATTCCCCCCGGATAAGGCGAGTAAATAACCGGCATCTCACGCACCCACTTGGGCTGCTCTCTCTCAACCTCCTGGATCATCCAGTTCGCCCAGTCTCTCCTCTCAAGGTAAACGGTCGTCTTTCCATCTCCGATCCAGCCCGTCCGCGCAACGTGTCCGTCCTCCTTTGAATTCCCAAGTACACCTACCCTGTACAGAGTCCAATCCAGCCCCTCTCCATCTTCCTTAAACACCTCCCCAATCGCTAGGATTTCTTTCTGCGATCGACGACCAAGTGTATGTACGGTCCAGTATGCAGCAGTTCTCATGAACCCGAACTTATCACGAGCGTCGTAAGCACTGATCGTCGACATGGCGAGGATACGCGTAACGCCGTACTGGTGCATTAATTTGAGGATCAGCCGGTATCCATCAGAAAATTGGCGGCCATAGTCTCCGAATATGCTCTTGGGGCCAATGCATGATAGTATGGCATCTTGTCCTTTGATTGCCGCCGACAGCGAAGGCTCGTCAGAGAGAGAACCCTCGTGTATAGCCTGGAAGGAAGTAGTTAACTAATTATCCCAGCTGTGGTGTGGTTTTCTCAGGATGGTCAGATCTACCTTGACTCTGTCTGAACTCGATATAGCTTCCTGCACCCTGCTCCTATCACGGACATGCAGCGTTATTTCATGGCCGTGTTCAATTGCTTTGCGGACAGTCAGCCCTCCCGCTGCTCCTGTGGCCCCGAATATAAGCAGCTTCATGGTCTGGCTTGATGGATGGGTAGTTATTTAACTAGGGAACCCGTCAACTAGTTAATACTTATAGTCAGGCGCTCGCTGCTGCTCCAGGGCCAGCTCAAGTGCTTCCACCTTGCTCTCTGCTTGCGTCCGTCAACCACCTGCGGTTGCCAGTTCCACTGTGTCTCTAGGCTAGCGTTCAACCCGGTGGTTCTCGCGCCGCTAGTTGCGAGTATATTTAAGCCGCTGTTGCGAGATAGTTAACCAGATGGTTAGTTATCAGCGTCTCTTGTGCTTCACTTTCAAACTCGGGGGACTCCATAGCTAGTAAATCTGACCAGTTGCATAGCTAACTAGTTATACTGTTCAACGATCTATCAACCTTGCAAGTTGCGTCGTCTGTCCGACACTGAAACGCCCTTGTGTCGTCATCAATGCGGCTCGGGCTAGCCTAACTCACCCCCTAGTTACGGAGTACTTATCTAAACGCCCCGAGGGCAGCTAACTAAATAACTACCCCGCCGCTTACGCTGGTGTCGAGCAACCAAGCCCAAAGTCGCGCCTCGCATATAGTTGCACACACTCTCACGCTCGCTACCATGGCTACCGGATCTGTTCTTGTTACAGGGTGAGCATCTCCTCGTTCCAGTGTGCGGGCTGCTGCCAATGACTGACTTCCGCGGTTTGCGCCACCTGAAGAGGGACGGGCTATATCGGCTCCTTCACTGCCCTCGCCCTTCTTGAAGCCGGCTACAAAGTCGTCGTGGTCGATAATCTGTACAATTCTTCGGAGGAGGCACTCAATCGAATCGAGTTAATCTGTGGAAAGCGCCCGGAGTTTGTCAATCTCGATGTCAGAGACGAGGCAGCGTTCGACAAGGTCTTCGATGCGCACCCGGATATTGACAGCGTGATCCATTTTGCAGCTTTGAAGGTAAGTTATGAACTGGTATATGCCGTTGTTGAATAGCGTTGCTGACTTTCTTTTTTGCGCAGGCTGTTGGCGAATCTACTGAACGTCCGTTAGACTACTACGACGTCAACGTTCATGGCTCGATCTGTCTCTTGCGGTCGATGGTACGCCATAATGTATCTAACATCGTCTTTTCGAGTTCAGCAACTGTATATGGAGATGCTACTCGCTTCCCAAACATGATTCCGATTCCAGAAGAATGTCCCTTGGGCCCAACAAACCCATACGGGAACACCAAAGTTGCAATTGAATCAGCCATAACCGACATGGTCAATTCGGAAAGAGCTAGGGCAAAGAGAGCCGGAAAGCCTGAAGATGCCGAGAAATGGAATGGTGCTTTGCTGCGGTACTTCAACCCAGCTGGTGCTCATCCTAGCGGGATCATGGGAGAAGACCCCCAAGGCGTTCCGTATAACTTGCTTCCTTTGCTGGCGCAGGTTGCAAATGGAAAGAGAGAGAAACTCTCTGTTTTCGGCAATGGTATGTGTATCTTGCCCTTTTCGAAAGTTATATACTCTTGATCTATTTCGCGTTGTTCCTAACCAACGGCCAGATTATGCGTCCCACGATGGCACCGCCATCCGCGACTACATTCACATCCTTGACCTTGCAGATGGCCATCTACAGGCCCTTAATTACCTGCGTGCAAATCACCCCGGCGTTAGAGCCTGGAATCTCGGTACCGGTAAGGGAAGCACTGTCCTAGAGATGGTCAAGGCCTTCAGCGCAGCGGTCGGACGAGACCTGCCATATGAGATTGCTCCGCGTCGTGACGGAGATGTCCTCGACCTTACCAGCAACCCGTCACGAGCCAACAAGGAACTTGGATGGGTCGCTAAACGAGATCTTCACCAGGCCTGTGAGGACCTATGGAGATGGACTGACAATAACCCTCAGGGGTACCGACAGAGTCCCCCAGCAGAGCTGCTTGAAAAGGTGAAAGCAACATCAACGTGAGCATAGTAAAACCGAGGCATCTATCCTATGGGATAGTCTATAGATGGTACACTTTGCAGCATTTCATGGAAAAGTAAAAAGAGTAAATAAAGAAAGAAAGAAAGAAAGAAAGAGGAGTTTATTGTATTTATTACCTCTTATGTTTAGATTTCGATTTACCTGGTCATACTACACAAGGAACTGTGGGGTTACGGGTATAGGGCAGTTAGGAAACGGATGGGACAGTCCCCAAGGAATCCTGCACCCTTTATTATGATAAATCAATCGACTCTACCAGAGTTGTATATTCATTTCGTTTCCGCATCTATATTCAGTCATAAAACCACATCATGCCTCAAAACAGAGGCTCATTTCTTCTTTTTTACTTCAGTAGCCTTCTTAGCCTCCTTCGAGGATGATGACGGTTTTTTCTGCTCTTTCTCTTCTTCTTCTCTGGCTTTCTTTTCCATTGCCCTGAGCAAAGCAGTTTCTTTTTCCTTCTGCTCAATCTGCCGCTGGCTGAACTCCCATAGCTCTTTGCCTGCTTTCTCATCCATAATCTCCTTTCGAAGAACAAGACGCTCCTTACATTCCTTTAAAAGTGTCCCGCCCTCGATGCCTACTTTCTTACGGCCAGTCATATCACTATTTTCACCCGCCATCTTCTTCATTTCATCAAGGCTAACAGCGGCCGTGTTCCCAACGCCGCTGAAGTTTGCTTCCATTGCTGCCATAAGGATAGTCTGAGCACCTTGCTCAGACGACTTAAGCACTACCCACCATATCGGCCAAGTTATAAGGTAAAATAAGAGACCCCATAAGGAACCTCCGGTTAGCCACCGACGGGTCCCTGGCGTTCTGCAAAATCCCGGGTCCACAACCAAGACACGAGCGGGCGGAGGCGGGAGAGGGTTGTTTAGTTTATCAGTTCGGGGGGTATAAGTTAAATGCTGCTGAAACGAACGTGCAAAAACCATGAGAGCAAGCTTAGAGGTCGCATACATGCCACTACTGGACACGAAAGATTCAGGGCCCTGGGTGGTCTTTTTCTTTGTTGTTGACAAGTCAGTCGGATGTTGTGCGACTGTCGCCTTTTCCAAAACTTTCAGATCTAGCTTGTTGGCCCCAATATAACTTGAACATGTAGTGAATATAACTCGTACATCTCGGTCGGGAGGCTGTGCTCGCAAAGCGGGGCTTAAAATGCTCAATAAATGGTAATTCGCAAGGTAATTTATTTGCCATTCTTCCTGTAGTCCTTCACTTGTTCCGTGAGATGCCTGGGAAGAGGACGGCTTCTGTGTGTTTGCGCAAAGTACAACCATATCAAGCCGCCGTACCGGGCTATTATCGATCCATTTTGTAGCAAATAACCGAATGGAATAAAGGGAGGAAAGATCAACTTGTTCGGCGTATATGAGCTCGTTGCCGGTCAAAGTACGAAGGTCTTCAATGTAGTCGACAATGAACGGATCAGAAGGCGAGTGTTGGGTAAGTATTATGACTTGGGCGCCTCTGCTTGCCAACTCTCGTACGACTGCTGCACCAATTCCAGACGTCCCGCCCTATTTCTCGCAATAAAGCAAGAGAGGGTCAGCAGAGAGTATCAAGTTAAATGCCATATATCGGTGCGCCCATACCGTAACCATAACCACCTTAGAGTGCATTAAGCGGTCCGACTTGTTGGTAGCTCCTCCAAAATATCGCTTTAAAGCGGTAATTACAGCAAGGCCGGCTGCTGTTTTCAAGGCAGTGTACCCGTAGGGAATTGCTGAAATACCTCGGATAGCACCCTCGGCGAGGATAGGCAAAGGCATAATGGCGGCGGTTTTCTCCCAACCTCAGAATCTGGTACGGATATGAGATCTAAATGGAAAGTTCATTCCTGGTGGTAAGGACGTGGCAATTTGATAATGTTGCGCAATGATAGGTATATTCGTATGTTTTCGTTGCGGCTCGTAGAAAAGTGACATTAATCGTCCGAGGTGTGTTTATCTTAATCAGACCTTTGCTATGTTCGCCACATAGTTTATCAATTCCTCATGAATTTGAGCTCAGGAAAAATAAATACAATCCAGCCAAAATGTTGGAAAGGTGTCGATTTTAAGGTTATTACGTAATATTATACACTCTTTTTAAGCCTCAACATTAAAACAACCTTCAGACACTCCAAACACTGCAAGAAGATACAATGACGCGACCAGCAGATAATGGCTTCCGATGACGAAGAATACACTGTACAGCAGGCCTTTGGTGCCGGTATAAAACGGAAACGCGTTCCGTTTGTTCCATCCAAGGACACAAGTACCCTCTCAACAACATCCGCTCCTGTCACAGTTTCTTCCTCGCCTGCCCCCGGAGCATCCTCTATAGCGGAAAAATACCTATCGATCGTACTCCCGTCGAGCAGTCGGTCGGATACTGACTTACTAAATAATGTTTCCACGGATACAGAAACATGTGAGGTTTGCCGTCTGCCGTTAAAGGGTGCCTCTAAGCGTCTGAAGCAGAATGATGAAAAAGAGCTCCCGGTTTCAACCAGCGAGCCGTCTAACCCTGTGCCACATGAGGCTTCTCTGGCTCACCAAGTGTGTCTTCCACACTCACACCCACCATCTGCCATTGACCGGATGGGGAAAGGCTACAGATACCTCTCCTCATATGGCTGGGACCCTGATTCTCGCACTGGCCTAGGGCCTACAGGTTCGGGTATTCAGATCCCACTTAAGCCTAAAATAAAAAACGACACTGTTGGATTAGGAGTAGGCTCTTGGAAAGATGAAATAGAGAATGTAGGAGGGAAGCGGCACGAACGAAGACTGAAGCAGTTGCGGGAAAGGGAGGAGGCCAATAGGGTAAAAAATACACCCAAGCTAAATGCAAAACAAGCTCGGCTACAGGAAGAAGCGAGAAAGAAGCAAGGGGATCGACTACGGGATGTTTTCTACCGAAGTGAGGACATGGAAAAATATTTAGGAAGTTGATGAGAATCTTGTATATTTTGCGATGCTATAGATTACAAGTCATTGTAGGAGTTGCCACAGCTGATCGCAACCTGCCCTTTCCGAGAAAGATATTATATACCTTGCACTTTGTTTGTAACTTCCAACAAGTTTCTGATATCTAGCTGTGAGTCCAGGAGTTTTGTGGGGCCCAAGTAATCAGAGGCTTAAGTATTATTGATATATGTATATATACTATGATACTACACTCTAACACATATATGCTAGGCAAACAGTCACGCCAATGCCAAAAAGCAGAATTGCTGCAGGTGGTGAATAGATGGTATCGAAAGGAAAGAAACATTATGCCATGAAAGGGAATGAAAATGAAAAGGGCGGGGGTATAGCGACAGCAAAGCTGGAAATGAGAATGCAGAATACCGGCATGGAAAGCTTACTGACTTATTTAAAGAACCCACGTTTCTTCTTTTCCTTGCCTTTTTCCTTTTCCTTTTTAGCGAATTTTCCACTTGAAGATGAGGGAGCTTCAGTTAGCGGGAGCGGGTTTGGAGTAGCACTTGTGGACTCATTTGTTGGTTTTCTCTTGATAACACCTGGTCCGTTGTTGATGTTCATTGACGCCATCCCGTTAAGTGGAGGCGCTGGTGGTTTGGGTTTAGGGGAAGGCTCTCTCTCGAACAGATGGGCGGGAGCCTGTGGTTTAGGCCGGTCACTCGGAAGATCTAGCCGTCTCTTATCAACGCTCAGATCTTTTATTTGCCGCAAATATAAGCCCGGGGTAAGCATGTGTGAGCTCGCTAGAAAAACGTCTTTGTTGTTTTGCTGGGATATTTCATAGCAGCTCCTGGCTTCGGAATATGTTGCACCGCCGGCCATGAATACAATAATTCGCTGGCGGGGGTCACCAGCAACTGGCCGAGTGCGCGCCCAAGTTGGTTTTGCACTTCTCAGGGATGATTGAGCTACCTGATCATGAGGCGAGCCCTCATCCTCTAGATATGGCCGTGTATACGGAAAGATGGAGTTATCCAGTGTGCCCTTAATTTGCTCCTGTAGCATTAGTTTCACGTTCGTTTCAAAGCGTGATATGCTGACTTCCTCTTCCTGAGGCTGTTGCGGCAATTTCTGCGGAAACAAGGGTTGGGGTGGCGGCTTTGGATCCTTAAGTGGCTTTTCAACCCTTGCACCGAGAAGCCCAAGATTATAAATAGCCTCGCCGTCCTGCGGGGGAAGCTGTGAGTGAGCAAGAAGTTTCTTAATATCTCCGGCGAGGAGTCCACCGCGGTAGCAGAGGTATAACAGAATCAACCTGAGTCGCTCGGACGGTCCCACGGCTTCATCGTCAAGAAGGCGAACTAGCTGCTCTGCAATGTTCTTTGGTTTCTTGAAGTCCTCGTCAACTCCAGTGGCAAGGCATTGTTCAACTGTCGCGATATCTGCCATGTTGCGTTCTTGGAAGAGCCGCATTGTTTCTTGGGCCATATTGAGATGAAGTGTATAGGCATTTTTGCCTTCTTGGAAATCTGACAGCCCCGCAAGCATATCTTTAACTGTATTGACAGATGCAGGAACGTCGCTTGTTTGGAAAATGTTAGATAACGGGGGCTAAATGAAGTAGGGGGGAAAAGGGTACTTACCTGTCGGCAAATTGAGGGTTTTGGGCCCTAAACTTTTTGAAGTCCTCAGCGAGCTTTCCAAGGAGATCTTTCATGTGTAAATGTCGACTGTTCACCCAAATTTTATCCCCCTCGGTAATCTCCATGTCCCTTGTTTCTTCAGTCTCCTGACCTTGGTTTAAGACGGTTCGGTATGTTAGTTTATCACCTTCTTTGATAGGAAGAAGGTCATGAGCCATGGCTTGATAGGTAAATTCATGGACTAGAGGCGCGGCGAGATCCATAGATCGATCGGTAATAAATAGCACACCCCTCGGTCTAGGGGTAGGCGCGGGATAATCTCTTCGGTGCTTTGCATACTCGTCTAGTTCATCTTGCACAAACCGAGCTAGATGAGAGCAGAGCACACTTGCTTCATGAGATGCATCCTTGGGCCGGAAGTATCGGATAAGGGGGTATTCGTTTAGTGACACACAGACAGAAACTATCTACAGGGTGTCAGTTGCATGGGCTGTATAAGCTATCTTTAATGGTGGCACTAAGATACCTTTTGCGCCAATTCGGTGAGGTGCTCCCTCACAAGGTTGTTGCATCCAGGGTGGAATAGTGTAGGAAAACTCCACGGGTCACGGAAGATAGCCAGGCGGGATTCTCGAGGGAAAAAATTGATATTCATTACATGCATATTGGCAATGAGCTCCCTTGCAGCACTGAAACCGTTGATTCTGCTCCTCATCAAAGGATCAAGATCTAAAATAGATATCGTATAAGCAGTCGATCAAATGTCAGGGAGGTGGATTTTCATCTCCATACTTGATGTCCAAACTAAAAAATATTTCCGGTAACGGCGTCGTTCTAAGTCTGCCATGACGCAGTCAACAATGTGAGGAAGTGCGGACAATATATAGAGGGCATCTGTCTCTTTGTTCATCGGCCGTCGATGCTCGATCTGTTCGATATCTTGTAAAGTGTGAGTAAGTTTATGTAGATGTAGATTAGGCCCACAGGAATGCACTTACTGGTCACATTCTCGTTCAAGATATCGTCTTCCTTAACGGCGTTATCGATCAATCTTTTGCTGCCTTCGTCTACCACAAGCACTTTCCACTATACAGCGTTGAACTTAGCCCCACGTCACGCTAGCTAGATCTCGAGGGACGCTTACTTCTCTGCCTCCGGCATGGCGAACTGTGTCCAGGATAGCTAGAGGGCAAGACTTAGTATTCCTTCCACCGAACGCGTTTAAGCAAAAGGAGGCACAGAGGACCAGTACTACCCACCCTGGCGCTGGACCTCAATCAAGGAGGCGTCCATATTGTTAGCCGCAGAGCATGTGTCAAAGTAGATCACTTGTATGTGCACCTAGGCAGCCCTCTTCAGTAGAGGACACCAGGCCCAAATATATTTCGCTGGGTTGCTCGCCTCAGAGCTATCGACAGTCACCGGTCGTGGGTGTGACTTCTAGAAACCAACTTGTCTTGTTATTATTTTCTCCTTGAGACACTCACCTTCACTTCCGAACAGTTAATATCCCACTCTTTTTCGCCGATCTTGCTCGCTTTTTGGAATAAGCGCGTTTCATGGACCCGCTTGCTTAGTCATCATAGTTATGAGGGATATTTAGCCGCGTCACATGAATACCTTAATCATACCCAAACTTTGATGCTTTTTCGGTCGTTGGTGACCAAAAAAAACGACTTCAAGAAAGTTCTTGATGATGACGCTGGATACTGCATTCGATGCCAGTTTTATTCTTGCCAATTCCTAATTCCGCTTGAGGACTGCCCAATAGAACCATTGCGGGGATGCAACCATGGCAGCGCCCGGCTCAAGGTCTTTGCCTTCGTTGCGCTCTGCGCGCGCCAACCACTTTAACAGGCCGGAGCTTCAGCGGATCCGCACACCAGAACAGGGCTAGGATAACGGCGTTGAATAGGCCACTGGATCAGCTTAACTTTGACTGGGCAGGCGGTAGGAAGGGTAAAAATGACCAAAAAAAGGGCAAAGACCTCAAGGTAAGCATTTCTTATACCAGCCTCTATTAGTTTAGAATACATAATCAAACTAACCATTGTATGCCCTGGATGATAGCCCTGGAAGACCCAAGGCACAGGTACCAAGATAAGAAAAGTCACTCATGTTACCTTTGATGAACGGTTCCAATCCGCATTACTGGAGTCTTCGGATGTCGTCAGGAAAGAGCTCGAACAAACAAAGACAGAACTCGCCCTCTGGGATAATTTTTTTACCTCTATCGTGCAGGCTTGCAAGAGCTCTCTGATTGATGACGGTGATGAAGCCCATTTTGGGCAGAGATTCACATTGCGGCGGACATTCGGGAAGATGGGACGTGAAGGAATTGTGGACTATTTGAGAAGGCAATACCGGAACCATAAGCTCGACACAGCGTTCTCTTCCACTGCCACTAAGACCGACTCGCTGGCGGACTTCAGGTACCCAGCCGAATGGTACCCCGTTGCCCGAAGTATGCAGAGGAAGATACATCTACATGTTGGGCCCACCAATTCAGGGAAAACATACCATGCTTTGCAACGACTGGAGAAAGCAAAAAGTGGCTTCTACGGTGGTCCGTTACGTCTATTAGCGCATGAGATTTACAGTCGCCTTAACAAGAAGGGCATATCATGTGCTCTTATCACGGGCGATGAAGTCAGGGTGCCAGAAAGTGGCCCCGTTAAGGTTTACAGCAACACAGTTGAGATGGTACCAATCGGCCAAGAGGTAGAAGTCGGGGTAATTGATGAAATCCAGATGATAGCTGACCCACATCGAGGATGGGCCTGGACAAGAGCTGTCCTAGGATGTCAGGCCCAGGAACTACACCTTTGCGGCGAAGAGAGAGCTGTTCCGCTTATTCGACGCCTTGTCTCACTGATGGGTGATACCCTTGAGATTCATAATTATAAACGCCTAAATCCTCTGAAGACAATGGCATCAAGTTTAAAGGGTGATATCAGACGTCTAGAAAAGGGAGACTGCATCGTCGCTTTCTCTAGGGTTGGGATTCATTCCTTGAAACAGGAAATTGAAAAGACAACAGGGCGTAGAGCGGCAATCGTTTACGGAAGCTTGCCAGCAGAGATTCGTGCTCAGCAAGCTGACCTATTTAATGACCCAAATAATGACTACGACTTCCTTGTCGCGAGTGATGCTATTGGCATGGGTTTGAACCTGTAAGTCAAGCTTATCAAGTTATGTGAGGCTAGGGATCGTACTAATTGTTATCATAGGAGCTGCAAACGAATTATTTTTGAGTCAGTGATAAAAAGGCTACCTACTGGCATCCAGCGACTCTCCATATCTGAGGTCAAACAGATAGGCGGGCGAGCAGGACGATACCGCAGTGCAGCTCAATCATCGAACTCCACAAATGTTAATGAGAAGGAAAACGTTGGCCTTGTCACTTGCCTTGATGAGGCAGATCTTCCTTATATTCGAGCAGCCATGATGGCCGAGGCCGAACCTTTGGATGCAGCTGGAATTCTTCCATTAGATTCTGTGATTGACAGCTACTCCAACATGTTCCCCCCGGATACCCCATTCGGCTATATTTACCAGCGCCTAGAGCGTGTATCACGTACTGATTCGCCGTTTTTCATGTGCAAAATCCAAGACACCGAGGCGACCTTTGGTCTCCTTGATAACATCCAAGGACTAAATGTCATCGATAAAATGGTTTTTATGAGCGCTCCATTACGTGCTACTGACCCAGTGATGGCACGAGTTATCAAAGCATTTGCAGAATGTGTGGGCCAGCAGAAGAGTGGAAGGTTACTTGATATCCCGGAATTGGATCTTGAGATTCTGGATAAACCTGTCTCAGGTGATGACAAGGAATACTTGCGGTCACTAGAGGCCCTCCATCGCTCTCTCATTCTCTATCTCTGGCTTGGCTACAGATTTGGTGGCGTGTTCACGGATCGGACGCTAGCTACGCATGCTAAAGAGATGGCAGAAGTGAAAATGGATCGTACCCTCACCGAATTCTCAGCGAATTCGAAACTTCGGAAACAAGCACTTCGGAAAAAACGAATCAAGGGGGCTAAGGACAAATTCCTCGCTAATACAGAACCAACAGGTGTCACCGACACGATTTCCGATATTCCCGAACTTGAAGATACTCTTTCCGATGAGGACAATCTGGAAGCTGAATATGCTGACTCTGTTCTGAAAGGTAATCGTGTAAGGGTACCTGTACCTTCCGCACAGCATGCTTCGGTCGCTATACCATAACATTAGCATTCTTATACCCCTAAGATTCACCGTGTGTCCTCTAGAAATTTGATATCCTACGTAGGATCTGTCTCTCCCTGCTCTTGACATATGACATCATACCCACAAGCTCTGGCAGCTTAAATAATTCCCGTATTCCGAATCTGATCTCATACCCATTTCCATCCCAGCATGACTATATTTCCACCCCTTTAAATTTAGAATCTCTGACTATAACAGTAGCTCTAGAGTTGTATTTTTATAATTTGTATTTCTACTACATAAAAAAATGTATTATAAGATAGCTAGGCTAATACCATTCCTACCCAATTTCTTCTCGAGTTCGGCTTTGAATACAAGGTTCCTTTGGATGTGCCGCGGCTCGTAACTTTAAGTTTTTTAGCGCGCGTCTAGACTCACGTAAACGCATAAGGGAAATCTATTATCCGGATAGCTTCTGACTGGCCCTCTGTTTTACCGCGAAAGCGCAAAATCTGGAGCTTTGATAGATTCAAGATAACGAGAACCCACGGCTTTTCGTTAACATCGCCAGCATGGATGACCTTGAGTCGCTTGAACTCTTGTCCCTCGTCTCGAGAGTGACAACTGAACTCCAAAATCACTTAGGAGTCAACGAGAAGACCCTCGCAGAGTTTGTGATTGACCAGCATCTAAAATGCAAGTCTCTCGACGAATTCAAGAGCTCCCTGAAGGCTGTTGGAGCAGACTTTCCTCAGAGTTTGGTGGAAAGTGTGGATCGCCTAGTGCTAACAATGCATCCTAAGTATAAGTCAAAGCGAGCCAAACCAGACGAACAGGAAAATCAACATAATGGACGAGATGAGGGAGCGGACGACATTGAGAAGAAAGCAAGAGTTTTCAAGGGGCTTGCAGTCCCAGACAATAAAGCACCCAACTGGACTGAAGAGGAGCTTGAGCCAGAGGATGACACGAATACAGGGGCTATGGATGACACGTTTGCAATGCTGGAAGGGCTGGCCGGAAAGGCAAAGGCGGAAAAAAATGGATATTCAAGCAGTCGAAAACGAAGCAGAAGCCCCGAAATTGACGATTACGATAGTGGCCGGCCTCGTCGTGGGAGATACAAGTCCAGGTCCAGGTCCAGGTCCCGATCCCGATCGCCTAGCAGAGATCGGCATGGAAGCAAATACTCCCACAGAAGTCGCAAATATCCTGATGAGCACAAGGAACGAGGGCGCTCCGGGCGCGCTTATAATGATGATGATGAATTCAGGAGACCACCTACACTAGAGGTGGACGACCGGCCGATTCTATTCAAAATCTATGATGGGAAGGTGACCGGTATCAAAGATTTCGGTGTTTTTGTGAACCTGCAGGGGGTTAGGGGCCGGGTTGATGGCCTGGTTCATGTGTCTGCGATGCAAGAGGGTGCAAGGGTAAATCACCCATCCGACCTTGTATCTCGTGGACAGCAAGTCAAGGTCAAGGTTGTTTCTATACAGGATTCAAGAATTGGCCTGTCGATGAAAGAAGTTGATCAAGTTTCTGGCCATGATTTGGCTCCCCAGAGACGAATTGCATCAGGAGCAAATATGGAAAGGCTAGACGGAACCGGCGCAGATGATCGATATGGAAATCTGGGGTCTAGCGTCCCCGTTATAGAACGTGATTCGGGCGCTAAAAGAAGCAAGAAGAGGCTAAATTCTCCAGAGAGATGGGAAATTAAACAACTTATTGCGTCTGGTGCTGTGTCTGCTGCAGACTACCCAGATTTGGATGAGGAGTATCACGCTACGTTAAGGGGAGAGGGGGATTTTGAAGAGGAGGAGGATATTGATATTGAGGTACGCGAGGAGGAGCCTCCGTTTTTGGCCGGCCAAACCAAACAGTCATTGGAACTTTCTCCGATTCGTGTTGTTCGAGCACCGGATGGCTCACTTAACCGTGCTGCTATGGCTGGAGCAAATCTTGCGAAAGAAAGGAGAGAGATCAGACAACAAGAAGCCCAAGACAAGGCAGCGGAAAAGGCAGCTCAAGTTGATCTCAATGCGCAATGGCAAGATCCAATGGTAGCCCCGGAGCAGAGAAAATTCGCATCCGAGTTGCGCACCGCCACCACTGAAAAGTCATCAGAACCAGTTCCGGAGTGGAAACGAGCAGCGCAGAATAAAGATGTGTCATACGGAAAAAGGACAAACCTTTCAATGAAAGAACAACGTGAAAGTCTTCCGGTGTTCAAATTCCGCAAGCAACTGCTAGAAGCTGTACGGGAAAATCAACTACTTATTGTCGTGGGTGACACTGGGTCCGGAAAAACAACGCAAGTCACCCAATACCTAGCAGAAGGAGGATTTGCAAACAATGGCATGATTGGATGCACGCAGCCTCGACGAGTGGCCGCAGTGTCTGTTGCCAAGCGGGTCTCTGAAGAAATTGGCTGCCAGCTGGGCCAGGAAGTTGGCTATACCATTCGTTTTGAAGATTGCTCTAGCCCTAATACCAAGATCAAGTATATGACCGATGGTATCCTTCAAAGAGAGATTCTTTTAGACCCAGATTTAAAGAAATACTCTGCTATAATGCTCGACGAAGCCCATGAGAGAACTATTGCCACCGATATACTTTTTGGATTGCTTAAGAAAACCATTAAGAGAAGGCCTGACCTTAAGCTTATTGTAACATCAGCCACTCTTGATGCAGACAAATTCTCGGAATACTTTAACGGCTGCCCTATCTTTTCCATACCAGGAAGGACATATCCCGTGGAGATCATGTACTCGAAGGAGCCCGAATCAGATTATTTAGATGCAGCCTTGGTTACCGTGATGCAAATTCACCTCACGGAACCGCCAGGAGATATCCTTTTATTTTTAACTGGTAAAGAAGAGATCGACACTAGCGCAGAGATCTTATATGAAAGAATGAAAGCGCTGGGCCCAAATGTACCCGAGCTTGTTATTCTTCCTGTTTATTCCGCTCTTCCAAGCGAAATGCAGAGCAAGATTTTCGAGCCAGCTCCTCCGGGAGGGAGAAAGGTCGTTATTGCAACAAACATTGCTGAAACGTCGATTACAATTGATCAAATATACTATGTCATCGACCCTGGATTCGTTAAACAGAATGCTTATGATCCAAAGCTGGGTATGGACTCGTTGGTGATCACACCAATTTCACAAGCTCAAGCTAAGCAACGAGCTGGTCGTGCCGGAAGAACAGGACCTGGAAAATGCTTTCGGCTATACACAGAAGCTGCATATCAATCTGAGATGCTACCGACATCAATTCCGGACATCCAGCGTCAAAATCTTACCCAGACAATTCTTATGCTCAAGGCAATGGGCATTAATGATCTCTTACATTTCGACTTCATGGACCCTCCCCCAACCAACACCATGCTTACAGCTCTTGAGGAATTATATGCCCTTTCTGCCCTTGACGATGAAGGACTTTTGACTCGTCTCGGTCGCAAGATGGCTGATTTCCCCATGGATCCCGGACTCGCTAAGGTTCTGATTGCATCCGTGGATATGGGTTGCTCTGACGAAGTCTTGACCATTGTTGCTATGCTTTCCGTAGCTCAAGGAATCTTTTATAGACCTAAGGAAAAACAACAGCAGGCTGACCAAAAGAAAGCTAAGTTCCATGACCCCCATGGCGACCACCTTACCTTGCTCAACGTGTATAATGCATGGAAACAGTCACGGTTCAGCACTCCTTGGTGTTTTGAAAATTTTATTCAAGCGCGGCAAATCCGTCGAGCCCAGGATGTACGCCAACAACTAGTTACCATTATGGATCGATATCGCCATAAGATCGTATCTTGTGGTAGGGATACCACGAGAGTTCGCCAGGCTTTCTGTTCAGGCTTTTTCAGGAACGCTGCCAGAAAAGATCCACAGGAAGGGTATAAGACTTTAATTGAAGGCACTCCTGTGTACATGCACCCTAGCTCAGCACTCTTTGGGAAAGCCGCTGAGCATGTCATTTTTGATACTCTTGTCCTTACAACAAAAGAGTACATGCAGTGTGCTACTACAATAGAGCCAAAGGTATGCAATTGTCCCTATCCTATGTAATCCTCTTTTAAAAATTTTATAATACTAATTCTTTTTCAGTGGCTCGTTGAGGCAGCACCAACATTCTATAAACAAGCAAGTACCAATAAACTATCAAAAAGGAAAAGAGCTGAGCGCATTCAGCCACTACATAACAAATTTGCTGGCGAAGACGATTGGCGACTATCAGCTCAAAGACGACAGGGTCGTGGCGGTGGTGGTGGAACATGGGGATGATTCCTATATGGACTCGTATTCAAACACTTTTCTCCCCAAACTACACTGGTTATTCTCGCACGGTTTAATTTTCAGGTTTTTATAGCAAAGTTGTAGCGTTTGTTCCCTATTTTCTATATTTCTTTCCCTTGAGGAAAATGTACCAATACGATGTTGAAAACTAGATAGAGATGATCAGGTGCATTGTCAAGGCCGAATACATGACGTGACGTTGTATAGCAATGGTATCGCCTTAACCACGGTTACACAGATATCTGCTTTTGCTATTACAGGTTAACGAGTTAGAGCTTTGTTTCTTGCCATGCTGTATTTATTCCCAATGAATACCCAAAGGGCATAGCGAAAGGAAACTAAGGCATCTGGCATAAAATATACGTCATTTTAGTATTTAAATGTTGGTTAGCTGGGTTTTGCTCCGTATCCACAGTCAAGGAGGCATACGAGAATTAACAGTAAAGCAAATTGTGCATCAGAGGCGTTTGCGATTGATGTTGTGACATTGATATCTATATCAATGAGCGGCGCCTGCGAGGCAAGCGAGTCCAATAAGCACATAACAAGGTAATAGGCATCAAGGTAGCAGTGAAATCATGATACCTACAAGTTAAGATAAGTAGAAGAGAAGAATTGGTTGAAACAAAATGGTTGAACAAAGGAAATAGTAACAATGAAGTAAAATGACGGTACATATAAAAGGTTGGAAGAAGAAGCAAAAGAAGAAGTAGAGCAGTCAGATCATCGGACATTCAGAGGCATACAGCAAGAGTAAGAGTTCATGACATGACCTATGCGAGATTGCAGACCGGCCCCGACCCGTGTATCACAAAGGAGAAGCAAAGAACGTTGAAAGAAGAGAAAGACAGACAGAAGGCAAAATTGGCCAAGCAGGCACGCACATTAAAACATCGATAGCTATACAGCTAGATGAATATGAGTATATCCAACTAAAGAAGGGAGGTAGAAGAAGAGAAAGTTCAAGCAGGTCGGAGTCCCTTATGATAGGCTGGAAAAATCCAGAGTATTTGAGTTGAAAGAAAGGGTTGTGCTTCTACTCCACGAGGGAGGCTCAGCGATATGGCGGCCCCATCATACCGGAACCATTTCGGTTTCCCATGCCCCCATCTCCTGGCCCTCCGCCATGTCCTGTGAACATTTCAAGTAGCTGGCGAGACGATGGCTGATGGCCACCCACACCTGGCTGTGGCCCTGCGCCAAAGTGGGCAGGGTGACCATGAGAGAGGCCTACCATACCCTCGGGGTTATGGGGCATAGGTGGGAAGGCTGAAGGAGGAGGATGGTTCATAGCCATATATCCTGGAGGCGGGACAATCCCGGGTGGAGGACCAAAATTCGAGGGGCCACCGGCCGCAGGACCTCGCTGGAAGGTCTGTCTGTCGTTAAGGGGAGGCATTCCGCCCGGCATCGGCATCTGCTGAACAGGTGGGAAGCTCTGGTTAATATTACGATTAGGGGGCGGGTTAGGCATTCCTGGACGTCCGATATATTGGGCAGCCCCTTGCTGCATTTGCTGGGGATTTGGCCATCCACCTGGGGAGGTAACCTGTTCGAGGCCTGGTGGGCGTTGGATCATGGACGGCTGAGAGGCAGATTGAGTAGTGCGAAGGCCAGGAGGGTTAGCGGGAGTATGGCTTCCACTTGAAGGGCCTTGGTATTGCATCTCATCAAAATAACCAGGAGGGCCTCCAGTGGCCCGCCGGCGAAGTTGACTTCGAGGATCATTCGGATCTGGACGTTGCATATTTGCAATTGCAGGGTCGTCAAAGAATAACGGGCTTTTCTGTTTTGGTATCTCATGATTCCTAGGCTGCATCTCAGGCATATTTTGCGCACCAGGGCTCTGTAGTGGTGTGTGGGCAGGCATCTGGCCTTGGTGAGACTGGCCGATTTTGGCTTGCTGCATTAGACGCAGCAGAAGATTGGAATCATATGGTGACGGCTGAAATTCCTTGGGGGCCTTTTGTGCAATAAGTTGCTCAAGCCCATGGGCTGTCTGTTCGCGGGGAGGCTCCGAATAACCCATATAAGGCTGTCGATTGATAACATCACGATGTGGCGAAGCTGTAGGAGCAGGTGCATGGCTGAACTCTTGCTGGATTTGCTGCGGTGGTGTTGGCTTTGGTCGCATCATTTCTTCGGCCTGAGGAGTTGAGTTTCTAGACTTATTACCACCAAGAAGCTGTAAGATTCGCTGAAAGCCTTCTTGATCGGCATCTGTCGACACCGGCCGTGGTTGAGAAGCTGTAGCTTCTGCTTCTTTAGAAGTTGCTTCAGTGGGAGAGTTGAAAAAGCCGGCAAACCTGGAGGACTTTGCTGGCTTTGCAGCTTGAGGCTCCTTTGCGGCGGATCCAACAGCAACACTGCCATGTCCTGGATCCTGGGTAGGCTTGGGGCCTCCCCAAGCTCCAAAAAAGTCATCAAATCCAGCATCAGTCTTGTATGCTGGTTCAAGACTTGAAAACATCTCTCCCTCCGTTCGCTTTACTTCAGCCGGCTTGGCCTCAACGCTACTTGTGACCTCTGGAGCCTTCTTCTTCGTTTCATCCGATGGTGGAGCACCACCAGATTTCATCCTCTCTTTCCACCTCTGGAAGTCTTCCTGGGTATGGGCTTCTTTGTGGTCAGATTTATTTGATGAATCCATCCATTCAGGGTCCTGCTCATGCTTTGTAGACCGGTTCCAGTCCCTGTCCCTGTCTCTGTCTCTGTCCCTATCCCTATCCTGGCCTTGTACACCACGACGCCACTCCCGATTCCGTATAGGAGTTTTCTCGTCTTCTTGTTCAACATTCTCCTGAGAATCGCCATCACGAAACCACGAAGGATGATCGTGACGGCTTTTACCCTGGGCATCCCTCCGATTAGGGTATTTGCTTTGCTCACCACGATGGCCCCGTTCATTAGCTTCTTGCTGATCACGGTGTTCTCTAAAATCTCTGCTATCCCATCTGTCTCCCTCTCGTTTCACTCTCCTGTCACTAGTTTCTTCCTGGCCGAAGGTACGTCTGGGTCGCGTTCCCCAATCATCTTTATCATCACGTCCACTTCTTCGACCGTTTGTGGCATGAGATTTGGAGTCTCTTTTGTCAAGATCTCTGTCTCTATCACTTGAGTCTTTATCTTTTAGGAATTTGTCACGGTGTGGGAAACGGTCGGATTTGGTGACATCACCGTCGGGGGATTTCAAGCTATTATACCTATCAGGGTCACTAAATTTACCAAATCCTCTCGTGGCTGAAGAAAATGAGGTTTTAGGAGGCCCTAATATGATATCTTCTAAAATATAGTGTTAATATCAGTTTAAGGCGGGGGGTTCGGTTCAGTGAGGGCATAACATACCCGAATTCGAGGAACGAGATATATGGCGTGGCTCAAAGAAACTTGATCTACGTGCTGAAGCAGTAGACTCAGTCTGGTTCGTTTGTTCCTTAGAGGTAGTGTGTTTCTTCTGTGTAGATGCATCTACAAGCGGTCTATGTGGGTTGGCAAATAGCCGTTAGCATTTGCTCATCAAGAGTACACGAGAAGGCGTATAGAAAATAGCAAAAACGTACCCCATCCATTCTTCTATCGGAGGTAGGCCATCTGGTTTTACCACTAGAGGCGACTCCCGCAGGTGTAAAAGCTCCTCCTGTGAATATCTGCGTGCCATGGGAGATTATATCGGCTAACCAAGCCGCATGGCCCAACGCTCGGTGGAAATTTAGAAAAATCTCGAGCGCGTAACAGGCTAGAGATGTTTGGGAGAGCCTTTAGAAGTCCGATCTCGTTTAAACAGTGTCCTTGATATTGCGGTTGAGTGGAAAGAAGTGCTGTCAATTCGTGGCAAGGGTTGCTGGTTGGGATGCGGTCGAAGCTAAGGTGTGGTGGGTCTGTGGAAAGAGTCGAGGGCGTTCAGGGGGGATTTTTCGGAGTCGTTCTTCGGCGTAGGCTTGGGGCTGCGGTCAGGAGTAGAGTGCGTAGAGAGGCGGTTTGTATAGATCAATGGCTGTGTTGGTTTGGCTATCTTTTTTTGAGGCGAGAGAAGCAATAGTTAAATAGGTGAATTTTCTGTGATCGAGAAAAAACGATACAAAGCGGTCGCTAGCTTTAGAGTTTTCTGCTTCTCTGCACCACCAAAGTCGAGCGAGACAAGCAAAACCGCCAGCAAAGCAGACGACGAGAGCCGATGATAATATGTGAATACGGAGAAGCGTGGATGTATGGGATTTAGTGAAACATATTGTCTATTTTTCATTTTTTATTTTTTCTTTTCATCTTAACTACTCTTGCTGTCGGTCCTGTCTTTGTGGATGCCACGGTAGGCAGCACCCTGGACGCTTCAGCACGTCGACTGCTGTACGCTCAAAGCCCCTGTCGACATAGCAGCCGCTGCCAACGCAGAGCCACTCCAGCGATCAACCCATTCGCTAGAACTGGTTCTGTACAGCTCCGTTGCGAGGGCTCGCAGGGTGCTACTGTGGCCATCGGATATCGCTGCCTGGCCTTGCACCCAGCTGAGAGCAGCAGCTCGAGTGATCAGTGTAGTACTGCCCCCAATTTCACAAACACGATATACCAAGTGAAGGATCTTCTTTCGCAGACCTCCCGTTAATGCCGGAGAGCTGTAGAGGGAGAATAGTCGTTCGAAAACGCCGGCTCGTCGATATATGTCCATGTCCTGGCTTAGGGTCAGCTGCTTGATAGAAGAAAAGCTATGCCAGGGTAGAATTAGAATGCTCCTGAATATGCATCACTCACCAATTCGGATCGAAGTCCGTTAACAAATAAATCTAGCAACCAACCAAGTTCTTCATGGTAGCCGTCATCGCTCTCTGGCTCGTGGTAGAGTATTTTGTCAATCCAATATGAGGGGATCTTCCCCACTTCCCATTGAGGACTCTTGTTCAGGAAAGTGTTGATCTTTCCGTACAATTTGTGGCTAGGATTCGTGAGAATGACTAGCATGCGGACGGCAAGTTCTCCAACAATGAATGGTGCTGGTGTGTTAAGAACTAGCCCTTTCACTGTTTCCATTAATTCGCCAATAAGTATATATATTGGCTGGCGCTCTTCAAATGACGATTCCTGCTTGGCTCAACTAAAGTTAAACAAATATTACCCTATCGCAACTTTGACAGGACAAAAACGAACCTTGAGTTTAGCCATGAAGCGCGTTAAACCAGCCATAGCTTGACGGCGAACTTCTTCATGCTCAGAGCAGACGCAGAGTATTAGATCCCCGATATACCCTTGGTCTATTGCTAGTTCGAGGTCTTCTCTTTCCCATTTGTGCAGTCTAGGGTTAGTTTCATCAGTCGCCTGCATTTGACCGAAGACTTCGGACAAGTTTACTTCCTGTGTAGCTGAGGACGCTGCAAGGACCTCAGTATCGCCCATTTGAGTATCCTTTTTAGTCACGGCAAGCCGGTCTGTTTCTATACCACGATCGAAGGCCTTTTTGAGTAACGACCGGCTCTTTTTCACCTCGGTTTCATCCAAAATTGTGTCACGGACGGAAATCAGCGCTTTCTTATCCTCTCCATATGCCTTCAGATAGCCTAAAAGTTTAGAAATCCATGTAGCTATTGAAATTTCATTTATGCCATCTTGTCCTTTCACGATGAAGGGCCATTGTTCTCTGATCACCACCAAAATTGGGCTTATCAGCGATGACTTGCTAGGTAGGGAGCTCACTTGGTCGAGATATGGGACCGGCCGTTTTGCAAGTCGTGTGAGACAGTTATCAATGAAAGACCAGGGTATGGAGATACTCTCATCCGTCGACTGGATGCTAAGTATCAGAGCTTCGAAAGAACTGGGCTGTGCCAAGATTGAATCCTGTATCAAGACGTCTTGTAGAAGGGAGTTCATTTTAGTTTGGGCGCCATGCTCCCGCTTTTCCACAGCGACTTTAAGCACTGAAGTAAATACCGACAAGACCAGTGGTGCTGTAATGAAATTAAAATGTCAGTCTACCTAATCAGTAAGCCTTCCGGTAAAACATAACTCACCTGGCTTTTGCCACCAGCGCATAGCCGGCGAATGTTCTGAAATTGTTAAAATATGCTGTAACTGGCTGAATAATAGTTGACGGGTTTCCTCAGGCAAGTTGTCATTATTCAGCTGGCTCAAGACTTCAACTAAGACCAATGATACGTCGAACTTTTCTTCGAAAGCTACAGTCGGAGTAACCTGGTAATACAAGGAAAGCAATTCTAAAAGTGCATCTCGTTGTTGCAAGTCATCCTTTGGGGCCTGGCGGAAAGCAAGAATGGTATCTTTCATCGTAGGACTCCTGGTGGTGAACTCATCCATAAGTTTTATAGATGCCTGACTCCAGAGTTCTGGATTTGAACCTCCCATAGAGTCAAACATTTTTAGCACATTTTGAAGCTTTCGAAGAGCCGCAGTTGTTGCCTTGATTGCAAATAACGTAACAATTTCAGTGTTCTGGTTTATACAGCGGGTCAACATCTTCTGCGTAAGAGGGCGTGGGAGGATGCTCTCAATAGCAACGGACACCGGCGGAGGTATGGCAGGTGTACCTTCTCTAAAACCGCATTTCTGAGGCACAGGCAGTTGGATAGTAGAAAATAAAAACGCAGACTCTCCGAGCCATGCCTGTGTCGGCTTTGGGTCAGAATTAAACAAGTTGCATTTCGAAAAATAATCATAGACAAGTTCAGGGGCAGCTCGGAAAATTTTCAGAAGTAACTGCATCTGTCGGGTGTCCGATTCCGGGCGAAGAAACTGAATCAAAGCTGAAAGATTTCCGTTACGGATTGGTACTGTCTTGTTGAATTTGTCGAAGTGATTTGGTGCATCAAGACCAAGAGAGATAGCTTCATCATCATTGACGAACTGTTCGGTACTGTTGCCTGACGAGTACCAACCATTATCTGACAAGAGGACACCCTTGTCGACGTTTGTGCAAACCTGGAGTAAAAACTTGTGGGCTTCATCAGAAACAGACACGTCCTCCGGCATTATTTCCTCAGAGTCCTTTTCGTATCCATAGAGAGTTACGAGTCTTTCAAGGTTCCACCGACCTAGGAGGCGGCTCTTGATACTGCGCGAGAGGACAGTATCCGAAACAACGAACTTATCCAGTGTCTTGATAATATCCACCACTATGTCCCCGGAGTCTTTCTTGATGTCTTCAATAAATGCTTTCACAAGTTTCCCTTGTCCCAAAAGCTCAGCTTTAGCCGCGGGGCTTTGATATCTTAAATTCGCAAGTAAGTAGCGCTGGGCAATCCTGCGAAGCGTGGGCTTACGTCGATCCATGGCTGCTTCTCCCGCCTGTAGCTTACGGGTGGTAAGGAATACATCGAGCCGTTTCAGCGTGATATCTCGTTTGGCATAGACGACCTTTGCAACTGCACCACCGTCGAAACCCACGATCTCAGTCAGAAGCCTAAGGCAAGGCGATATCAGATGCTCTTTTGATTTGCTTGCAGTAAGGCCTCGGTTAAAGAGCTTGATATTATCCCCGGATAGCAAGTATTTACTAAGCTCAGTCGCAAATTCTCTGAACTCAAGCTGGGAGGAAACGGTTTTCAGGAAGGATGCAAGAACTGAGGGTATCAGAGAAAGTGTTGATTCCTCGTTGTTGCTCTCTGCAAAATTCCAAATGCTAACAAGATCAGTGAAGCAAATCGGTGGTGTTTCGTCTCCTCTTTTAACATATTGAGAAGCGCAATATTTTCGTAAGACTTGAAGTTTTTTTGACTTTTCAGCCTCTGAGATATCCCCCTGAATGGACGACAAGAAATCTTTAAATTGACGGATCCCTATATCAATTTGTTAGATTAATTAGTACAGTGCGAGGCCAAAATATGTACACATACCCTGCTTCGTTTCCTGTGATATGCACTGCTGGAACCTCAGAATGTCTCTTAATTGCTGGTAGGAGGCAATTTCAGTAGTTACAGCGGCGGAGGCATCGTCATCAATCTTTCTCCGTTTAGCTCGGGCAGCGTTATCATCAAAACTAGCCATTGTGAGTGCCTCTGGCTTAATCTTTCTCCTTGATGTGATTGATATCAACTTTTTTGCGCTTTTCCTCGAAAACCTTCACCAAAGTTAGAGTTACAGTTAATAGCTAAAGTTATCACGTGATATATAAACTCAATTGGCTCCTTAACTCCGAGAAAGCCCCGACGACATATATAGAACGTGATGTAGAGAATTGAAAGAAAGAAAGAGATAACCAAGTAAATGGTCTATGAAATAAGCGGCGGAAAGTAGGAGTAATCATTACAGTAACACAGTTCATGAGTTTCATCATTTTACTCTATCTATCTAATGAAAGATATAAGCCTTTATTATACAAGGGCCTCATTTTTTGGTCTTAGCCTTCACTTTTTGAACAAGCTTGTTGATAGCTTCCCCGTCATCTGTGTTGGCTGAACTTGACTTGCTTTTCTTACTCTTTTTCGGTTTATCACCAGATTTCTCCTCGTTGGAGCCCGTATCATCAACATTGCGTCTTCGCTTTCGACCTTCTTCAAGTAACGTGTTCATACCCTTAGTTTGTTTAAACCTAGGATTGGTTGGGTCGATGGCGTATTCATGGCTTTCAAAGAGGCTTTGGAATCTGGGGTCCTTAACATTCATCTCAAAGTTATCCACAGGCGCAGTTTCCGCAGCGCTCTTCTTCCCCTTTTTATGCTTGCCACTTTTTCGAGCCCTTTTTTCGGCCTTTTCAATCTCATTCATATCAAAGTGCGCGATAGGTGTTGCCTTGTCGTCATCCATCATAAGAAGTTCAAGCTCGGCTCTCTTGGATGCGGATGCCTCCTCCTCAGCTCTGCGCTGCTCTTGTTGCTTTTTCTTTTCTTCTTTGCGTTGTTTGGCTGCCTTAGCTGCGTCAAGCTCGGGCGCAGTGAAGAAAGGGTCGTCGAAGCCAAGGTCTTCCTCAGCCTCCTTAGTCTCTTGTCTATCTTTTCCATCTCCCTGCTCGTCCAAAGCTTCCTCGCCGGATCTTTTAGCCTTTAGCTTATCCTTTCGTCGTTGTTTTCTTTCTCGTTCCTTTCGAACGTATTTTTCTCTCGTCGTTTCTTCCTTTTCGGGCTCGTTCTCAAATACCGTATCCTTTGCAGGGGCGGCTGTTAAACCAGCTGAAAATGTAACTTCCATCTCTCCAACAGGTTTTGCTTCCTTGTTACCAGCAGCAGGTTTATCACTAAGGCCAAGCAAAGCTCGAACCTTCGCACGCTCCGCCTCTTTCTTGCTTAGCTTGGGTGCGTCTCCCACGCCCGCAGCTTCAGCTCCCTCCTCCTCATCATCGGAACTATCACTACCTAGATATGCTTTGAGATCGTTTTCATCAATCTCCTTTCTGTTTCCCTTAAAGGCTCTTTCCTGGGCATCTTTTCTGGCCCGGTCATCCGCATCCCAGGTCAATTTGACCTTACTGTGTTGTAAAGCATCCGTGACGAAATCACTTGGCTGATAATCATCTGGCAGTTTCACACATTCATCTCTCGGAACGTCTTCCGTGAAGTCAGTGGAATCAGGGACGAACCTGAGGTCAAAAAAGTTTGCGCTACTCATGTATTCTGTTCCGTCCACAGCGTCGTATATGTGTTTGGCAACTTCCTTTGATGAGCATGTTAGAATGGCATAGAAATACCGGAGCCTTTCAAGTTGGTATTGCCGTAATTTCCCAGCATCAAAGTCGTCCCCGTTTCCTTCAACGAGAAGAGATTTCTTGATCTTTTCCTCCTCTTCCTCTTCATCTTCCTCTTCCGATAAGGAGTCTTCGTCCTGAGCTTTAGTATTCTGAGAAAAGATTTCCTTCGGTGGCCCATCCATTTCTTCCATCTCCATCCTTTCACGCCCAAACTCGCTAGGGTATACCGATACTTTCCGGATAGCGCCGCCGGCAGGGAGAAAACTGGTGAATACAGCCATGAGGTCCTGGGCTTTGATGTTATCCCAATCAAGGTTCACAATTGCTATCCTTTCCGTATATTCTCCGGTAGGGATATCGGCATCTTGTTGACCGGGTGCAGGGATCTCCATGCCCGCGTCGTCCACATCATCTTCCTCTTCCTCTTCATCACTTGAGCTCTCGTCAGAAGAGGATGACTCAAATCCACCATCACGAGCTGGGTCATAGCCTGTCCTCTCCACCCTTCGCAGCTCCTTTTGAACTTCTTCGTCATCATCAATACTAAGATACTCTTCTGAATCCCCATCTTCCTCATTCTTATCCTCCTCGTCCTCTTCGTCGTCAAACCGGTAAAATTTCTCTAACTGTTTCCGTGTATCATCTCGAGCTAGCTTTCTTCCATATCTGTCAACAGGAGCATTCTTAGAAAAATCGGAGTCACGCAGCATGTGCGAAAAGCGTTTATCAAGTTTGACATGGGTGTGCTTCTTGCTCGGCAGTCGATATCTAGGATCAGATTGAATGTTTGCGAATCGAGGATCAGCTAGACCATGGTTAGATATGACATTCAATCAAAGAAAAGTATGGGTATTAATTCAAAGCCGAGATGTCTTTCTACTCACATATCACACTGGAAGAGCTCTGACCCGAGGATCGTGCCTTTTTCTTTTTCGAGGCCATTTTCTCCTTCATTGTACGCACGCGCGACGTTCTAACAGGTTAACTGAGCGAAACTAGAGGTGTAGTCAAAGGGCAGAAATTTTCTAAGTATACACAAAATACTATTTGTGATATAAAAGTGGTGTTATGAAAGCTAGTGGAAAAATGTTTTTTTATCTTCCTCCAAAATGGCTGGTAATTTGGAGGTTCAAAGGGATTTTTTTGCGCAAACTTAAATTAGGTTCATGCACACGATCTGATAAGATAACTAGTTACGTACCAACCTTGGAACCTTGGAATGGATAGGAGAATTAAGGGGATTCAAAAAAACCCTTAAGTGTGAAAATTTACGGCTCTTCATACACAGACTTCAAGATTTATATTAGAATAACAGATAAATCTGAATTTTACGGTTAAGGGTTTTTGAACCTCCCTTTTTCCTGTGGTAGGTAGCTAAGTGCCCTGCCAGACAACCGGTAACTCTATAAAATTGTTGGTACTCGATAAAATGAGACGCTATCTTTTTAACGGCGTTATTTATTGCATGGTTTCAACGTAAGGATACCCAAATGAGGAAATAGTAAGGTCCAGGTTGAATAAAAATATCCTAAACTAAGGAGCAAAATCGTTAGATCGTAAACTCAAGCTAATACGTCCCCATATATGGTTATCGCAATTGCCCATAAAGCCAGGTCGTCAACAGCATTCTCCAAAAAAGCCATATATGTCCTAAACCTCACAGTAAATATAAAAGTAATATGTAAACGAACGTCGTCAAAAGCTCTCGCAGCCAGTCAGCCAAACCGATGTTATTTCCAGGAGTGTGGATCTAGAATGGGCAGTTGCTCCATAAAAGTTAATAATCATCAAATAAACCAACTACCCAGATTAGAAGGAAAGGCGGCGATTGATCGAGGGCCTCCTGTCACGCATATTGTAGTGGTTGGCCCGTTTTGCAAGGCCTCGCTGTATATGCTTAACCACAAGGTCTATAGCTGTCAACATCAAATACAATCAAAAGGAATCCATAGGTGCTAGCATACCTATCGCTATTTTATTTTCAATTCCACGAGGAATGATGATATCTAGACGAAATGTTAGTATTAATTTCCCCCGTCGTTGAGGAATCCTAAGTACCTGAAATAATTCTTTGAGGCTCAACATATCTGGTGTAGGATGGCTTCACAAACTTAAACCACTGTTTCAATATACTATCGATACTTCTTCCTCGTTCACGGACATCTCGTGCAACTTCATGTGACCCATATTAGTGCCGAGATTCTGATTGGGATATCAACTTTGAGCACTCAAGTACGTACTTCTCCGGCCCAAACAAACATCCATGTCTGCTTCAACGAATATCTGTTGTATTAATGTTAGTTATAAGCGTTCAAAAGTATAAATGTGATCTATTGCATACCTTCAGATCCAACAGTTCCAGTATTCTTGGGTCGGTGAAGGCCAGTATACCCTCGAGGATCAAAACTCGCGGGGGGTGCATCGGAGTCGTTACAGGTTCGCGTTGATGTTTCTTGAACGAATAAACGGGTATTTCAACTTTAAGGCTATTGGAATGTTAGACATGGCTTTATGCGACTCTATACTAAATCAGCGTATAGATACCCTTTCTTCAGGTCTCGCAAAAGTTCAACAAGGACGTCAAAGTCTATTGCACGAGGAGAGTCAAAGTCATATTCGTCTGCATGTGCAATAGCATTTTCCTCAGGCGTGAGTGTCTTATAAAACGAGTCCTTTTCGCATTTAAAGTCAGACATAACTGTTCCAGCTATAGGTTTGTGCCAGCACCCGTCCCCGAAGTGAAAATACCATGACCAAGATGGAGGCTCCCGGGAGATCGAGCAGGTTGATAATTTCTTGGGACACCGAAGACTTGCCAGAGCCGGAGCTACCAGCAACACCAACGATGATCATCGGCTCCCAGGGGCAGTGATATCGGGTATTCTGCCGACTCATCGTGAAGTGCCGAAACTCTGATTCAAGCATATTGGTATCGTGATATATTCGTAAATATAAATGACAGCAGTCTACCGTCCTATCCAAAGATAATAGTAATATTTCAACCCTGGTGCATCCCCTAACACAGTAACCACGACCTATATGCGATTTCAATATACGTTCCAAAGCATTTAGTTATATGGGGGTAAAACATACCACAAGTAAACGCCGGTCTCCAAAGCCACGACACTATTTACAGTAAGATCAGCTCCCCGTATATATAAAATATATCCTTGACAAAAGAAAAAGCGCCCGAGAGAAAGGGAAGGGTTTTTTTCCTGGCTGTCTTTCGTTCCGCTGCTATCTCTTTTGTGTTAAAAAAAAGAAGCTTAAGGTGGAGCCTTTTCTTCCGTGCTGAACACGCGACCAGCTCCAGCGCTAAAATATTGTCACATGATCACACTAGCTTAGTCAGCATGAGTACAAAAAGCAGAAACTTCTTCTCAACCTCCAACTTTTCTCTTCTTTTTTTCTCTCTAGCTTCAGCATCAGCGCCTCTGCTTCCAGTGACCTGTTCCACCCACTCCCTCTCTCATGGAAGGGCAATGGTCAGATACACGGACTGAGGAATAGACCAACATAGCTTCACACGCCCTCTCTGCGCTCCTGAAGACCGTTGAAAAGCTGGTGACAATGGCCTCCGTGAACCCCGTATGTGGAGCGAGTTCTCTCTCTTCCAAAGACTCACCACGGAGAGGTTACTAAATTGCTTAGATGTCACCAACTTCCTCCACGGCCACTCCAACATGGTCGAACTTCGAGAAGAAGATGGAGGAGCATAAGCCGTCCAAAATGTGAGTTTCCACCCTCTTCTCCCCCTGATCTTTCACCACAATCTTTCTTAGTTGTGGATTGGTTGTGGAATGATGTCGATGCCATGATGAGGTAAAACTCAAGTTGGGAATCTCTCCGAAAATCTCGTGTAGGAAACAAAAAATTAACTTGTTGCCTGAGCTGAAACATCTATCCCCACTATTTTTGTGTGCGTTTTATTCGACGTGTTCGCTAATGGATGGGCTTTCGCAGGGACATCAACTACCTAGTAATGGATTATCTTGTCACGAACGGTTACCCCTCAGCAGCAAATAAGTTTGCTGCGGAAGCGAATATTCCGCAGAGTCACAATTCTGACACAGTACAAGAGCGTGTCGAGATTCGAAATGCAATCTACTCGGGCAATATTCAGTCAGCAATCGAAAAGCTCAATGAGCTCAACCCACAGGTAATTTTTCCTTCCTTTTTCTAGTTCCTTTTTCTTTTTCCTTCCACATGATTAGGCGATGTTTCATGCACCACGCATAACGACCCTTTTATAAGGGCATTGATGAAATCTACTCATCTTCAGTCCTCAGTATGATTCTTTTGGAATTATATATCTATTCAGCAAGCGAGATGACCTTCGTATGAATCTGTTGCTAATGATATGTTTAATAGCTTCTTGATGACAAGCCTGAGCTTCATTTCTCTTTACTACGCCTCCAGCTCATCGAGTTGATTCGCGATTGTATAAATACTCCAAATGCGGATATTACACCAGCTCTAGATTTTGCTACTTCACAGTTAGCGCCCCGAGCTCCGACTGAACCCCAATTCATTAAGGAGCTCGAAGAAACCATGTCATTACTAATCTTCTCTCCGGAGAATCTCTCAGCCCCCTTGAATGAACTTCTTGACCCCACTATGCGTAAAACCGTTGCAGCCAGGGTTAACGAAGCCATTCTTCAAGGACAAGGCTCCATAAGTGAAGCTAGGCTTCGTGCTCTTGTCAAACTTCGTGTCTGGTCTGAAAAAATGGCCAGAAACTCCAAAAAGGATATCCCAGATAAATTAGATATCGGGTTTGATAACGATATTACTAATGGCAGTGAAACCAACGGTTCTGCCAGTCAAGATGATGTTGTCATGCAAGAGCGCGGCGACCTTGACTCGATGGTCCATTGAACCTTCGGTACGCATTCAAGTTGTGTATTTGGTTTCCTCATCATACCTATTTGGCGTACTTTGTTTCCTTCAATCGCTTAGCATGGCGCAAGGTTTTTCGGAGTGGGGTGGGTTTCTATCGTTTCCCTTACGAGGTATATTAGCTTCCTCGATATGTTCTATTACATTTTTAAGAACATGTTTTTCACCAACTATGGTGGTATAATGATATTTCAGTGCTTCTAAATATTGAATGTTAAATTCGTCTATTAGATGTCTTGTAGTAACATAGGAAGCCTTCGTATTTTCACTCATGTATTGTTTCCATATATTCAGTCACCCAACCTGCTTTGAACAATATGAATTATTAACGAGTATCAACAGTTCTAGAATGCCTTTTCTAAGACACACAGATCAATGCAACATGTATAAAGGAGTAAATATTATACGAGGCAGGGACTTCGGCCAGCGACACCAGGAGATTGGGGAACAGCCATAGAAAACAACATGATAAGACAAACAAGCGAGTTAGATACAAAAAGCATATGCAGGAAACCGATGAGGAGACTGAATATCACAGAACCACTGCTAAAAGAAAACTTAAAAAAAAAATATCATAAAGGAGAGGCGAGGTTAAACAGCAGAGTCTACGGTGGGAGTAAACAAAAAAATGGTATTGTCCAGGGAAGAAGGAAAACGTCTAAGTGAGTGACTCGGTAAGAAATGCAGAAAAATGCAATCAATGTTCCTTGGCGTAATAAACTAGAAATTCATCATATCTGGAGATAGTATTAGTCTTGCATTCATAACTGTAAAGGTGGTTATTTTGTGGGTTAAAATATCATACCTCTTCCAAATAGAGCTCGTTTAGCCCAGTCCATGGCCATCATAACTCTAGTCCTGATGCTAACGCTCTGAGCAAAATAAATACTTCGCCATAGATATACGGCGAGTAAACCACCTCCGAAGCTGAGGCCATTGATATCGAATACAGCAGCGTTGCCGATGTACGCCAAGCTGCCGAGATGTTTGTATTCAAAAGCTCGATAAACGCTTTCGTCGAGGCTTTCAAAGTTGACTTCCTTTGAGCGCATGCCAGGCACTGCAAGAGCAATTTTATTGAACTTGCGGCCGAGATAATGTCCTTGTTGGTTAGCGCGCTGGGCGGTTGCGGGGAGAGAGGTGAGTTTTGAATCTATTTGAACGAGAAGTTCGTGCAATTCATGGAAGTCGAGTGTGCCACTGCGGTCGATGTCGTACTGTTCGAATAGTTTGTCTAATCTTCTAAGGTGGTTTGAGGCTTGTGGGAAGCGTCTTTTCACACGCTGCGCTACATCGCGCCATTCTCCAAATGTAAGATGAATTTTCTGGGGATCACGGCCCTTCTCCCATGCAATTTCGCGCAAGAAGGATAGGATGTGGTCTGCGACGTTGTTCTGCACAGTAGAGCAATCTCCAATAGCATAGACTTCTCCGCGTGGGGCTCCAAGTACTCGAAGATGGGTATCTGTCTCTAGAGCGTGCTTATTGTTTTGGCCTTCAAGTTTCTTAGACAACTTTCGGCAGAGTTCCGCTTGGGCTGCATATTGTCAATTCCACGTTCGCTATAACGGGTCGTCATGGGAAAACTCACCGACTCCAGTTGACCACAGGCAGAAACCCATTGGAATCTCCTTAACAACAGGCTTTCCATCTTCCATTTGGGTGAATAGAATTTTATCAGACTGAACTTCTTTGACCCTTGAGTTGGTAAGTACATTTACTTGGTCGTGCGCGAACCGTCGCTAGACAAAGTCAGTATAACTGTGACGCAATCAAATTTCCATCGGGCCGCGTACCTCAGCATAGAGAGACAGTGTTTCATCGTAAGTGTTGAGAATATGGCTTCTGCTCTGAATGAGATGGACAGAAATCTCGTTCCTCAAAATCCTAGGGAATGATCGGAACAAGTCTTCGTTCAGCATGTCGAAGAGCTCAGCAGCAAATTCGACACCGGTTGGGCCGCCTCCGCAGACAACGAAGGATAGTAATCGTTTCCGTTCCTCGTCACTAGTCGTAGGAAGACAAGCCACTTCCAAGTTCCGAAGGACCTTTGCTTTAATCTGACGGGCATCATCAATTGATTTCAAGAAGTTGCAGTGTTCAAGGCCTTTGACGCCGTGCTGGTTGGTCGTAGAGCCTAGATAGAGATAAGTAAGAGAAATGGAGATTAAAGGGAGTACTTAGGAAAACCTACCCACTCCGATAACCAGTTTATCATACGGCAGATAGAAATTCTTTCTGTTGCCGTCACAGTCGACTTGGGATATTTCAACGAGTTTCTCATCAAAGTCTACGTCCACCGCCTCGGCTCGAAGGAAGTGTCCCCGGAGCCTCTGTACAACCCGCCTGATGGGTTCTACCAATGAGCTAAGTCCGAGAGTTCCTACCGTTGCCGAAGGAAGCATTGGAGTAAAGAGGAAGTAGTTTACAGGGGAGACAACAGTGACGTGGTAGTCTCCAGGATTCAAACTCTTCATCAATGCCACGCTTCCCCATCCAGTACCAAGTATAACAAGTTTTGGCTTATCCTTTTGCTCCAGCTTCATGTCACAGTCATGATCGTCCACGAGAACTTCGGCAATTGGAAGGTTCTTTGGGCCGCCCCGTCTTGGATTAAGCGCATTCAGCGAGACAGGGATGTCGATGTTGTCAGATTCGGTGCGGTAGGTGGTGGCATCGTAGACGAAAAACGCAAACACAAGACCTACGCCGAACAGCATCACTCCTCCGCTGAAGGCCAGGACCCTGAATCCAAAGCGTAATATCCGGCTACGGCGTACTTGCTTTGGGGTTTTGGAGGCCGCTAGCCCTTCCTCGGTGGTTAGAGAGCGGCATTGTAGGCTCGAGACAGAGAGGGGTCGGGAGCTTCGGAAGATGTTCTGGGAGGAAAGGGAATGTCGCTGGAGGGTGAGAGACTGGCGAGCAGGTATATTCCTGGATGGCGACCGTAGAGACCTCACTGTGCTGTATCCAGAGCGCTGTATGATCCTGCATGCAGCGCATCCCGGGAGTCGGGAGCGTACAGAACGGGTGAGCATGGTAGTATTAGATGAGTGAAGTGAGCCTTTTTTTTTTCAGGAGAGAGACTGCATCCCAGCCATTGAGGCTAGACTCCGGGGCCAATGGACACAGCAGGTGAATATAAAGGCAGCCGCAGCGTCTTGAACATCTGTCGACCTGGTTCTCGCTGCGTCGAATGTTGGCGATGGTAGATGATGCCTTGGTCGCCTTCTTCCCTGTTGATTTTATTTAAAAGCTGCGTCACTTTTTGTTTAGTCAGGGGCATTAGGTAAGCAGGTAAGATTAAACTAGTAACGTATGTATTGCCGACTTCCGCCGTAACTTCGTTTTCCTTTTTCTACTTCTACTAAAAATACATCTCAACTTCGGCTGCTTCTCCTTTTCCTCCCCTTTTTCCCAAGAAAATTCTTCACTTGCTGTCACTATTTTATGCATGTTTTCGCCTTCTGAGGCAGACTGAGACAGCTGGATCGTCAAAGAGGAATCCAGGGGCAGAAAGAGGGTCCACTAGTGCTGGGAGGCGTTTTTTTCGAGAAGCCACCACTGGCGCCGCGTTTGGCGCCGTCTAGCCTCCCAATTCTGCTTTCTTGGTGTATATGGAGTGTACGGAGTAAATATATATAGTTAAAAACAACCAAGTAAGGCAGAGAGGGCAGTTCGGGTATCAACCATGAAAAGACTTCGCTATGAGGAACGATTCCACTATAATCACGGAGTACAAACCGTTGCACCCGTACTCCGTATCTAGCGATTCAATTGCTTTGGTATTGAACTTCGTATGCCGTTTGCTATTCATGGATCTTTAGAATTGGGGCATCCAATTTATTGTCTCTACAATGCACAGTAAAAGGATAAAGCATGTCCAAATCCACCTCACTTATTCTTTGCTTTGGTCTATGAAAATAGGACTAGGTCTTTTATACCGTCTACTGATTCTCCATGCCACTTGTATTGAGTTCTTTTTTGGTTGTGTCACTTGGCCTAGGTAAATGTTCACAAGTTATCAAGTTGCCAGCCAATTCCACCAAGTAGTTCCACAACCTCGTTTATATACATGTCTTCCCAGTTATACCAAAGCCATGAGGCCTTGTTCAACATGCCTCTATCAATAACAAGCCGCCCCGGAGTTAAGGGAGTTTTATATACGACGAGGCCGACAGCCGACGGCGAGGGGCACTAAAAAGTAAAGAAAAACTTTGATAAGGACATTAATTATTTTTTTATCTGGCAGTCAAACTCGCAACATCCCACCCAAATTGTTTATAACGTCTCTGGCGCAAATAGTTCATAAGTTATAAAGATGGCGAACGAAAGTACCAGCTCTAGTACTGGTATCGATAATGTCAGCTCAACAGTAAAGACACTGAGAGCTACGTTGACCTCAGAAACTACCCCGCTGGCCCGCCGTTTCCGGGCTCTTTTCTCCCTCAAACATCTCGCGTGCCTGCATCCACCTACGGAAGACACTATCCCAGCTATAGAGGCCATTGCTGCAGCCTTCCCTTCGCCGTCCGCGTTGCTAAAACATGAGCTAGCTTACTGTCTGGGCCAGACCAAGAACCTACATGCGGTGTCATCCCTACGTCATGTGTTGGAAGATAAGAACGAGGATAGCATGTGCAGACATGAGGCAGCAGAGGCTATCGGCGCGTTGTCAGATACAGCAAGCCTAGATCTACTACGGAAGCTAAGAGACGATCCAAATGAGCCAGATGTTGTTCGGGAAACTTGCGAGATTGCAGTGGATAGAATTCTGTGGGAGAACTCGGAAGAAAGACAGGCAGAGAAGGTTAAGAAGAGGTGCGTACACCTTGGTGATGATCAAGCTCAAGACGCTGAAGTAAAAGTAAAAGAAAACAAACGATGCTAACGGACAGGTAAAGCGACTTCACTTCCATAGACCCTGCTCCTCCAACCGCGCTCACCTCAGAGGGACACTCGATCCCAGAGCTCAAGAAAACTCTCCTCGACACAAATATTCCTCTCTTCCAACGGTATCGTGCAATGTTTGCTTTGCGTGATCTCTCCTCCCCGCCAGACCTGTCAACAGCGCGTGAAGCAGTCGAGGCATTGGCAGAGGGTCTCAAGGATAAATCAGCGTTATTCAGACACGAAATTGCATTTGTGTTCGGACAGCTCTCTCATCCTGCTAGTATCCCAAGCTTGGTGGCCGCCCTCAGCAATAAGGAAGAGGTTGGTATGGTCCGTCATGAGGCCGCAGAGGCCCTTGGAAGTCTAGGTGATGAGGAAGGAGTAGAAGAGGTTCTAAGGAAGTTCCTGGACGACCCAGAGGTTGTTGTCAAGGACAGCGTTGTTGTCGCTCTCGATATGGCGGAATATGAGAGGAATGGCGACCTCGAGTATAGTTTGATTCCAGAGCCAGCTGCCGCTGGTTGAATGTTTGCTCACTCGGGAGGCCTTTTGCATGTTCAGTAGACGTTCGAATTGATGCACACAGGACAATCTCCTTTAGTTGTTTGTATTATGTCTGAATTGGAAAAATAGATAGTTAGTAACAGGGGATTTTATAAACTCTTCACATTCTAAAGAAGTTCACTTACTTATGCCCACATTCGCAAGTGTAGAACACAGTACTTCCTTCGTCTGCACTACGCAGCTGCAATGTATAGTATCTCATCTCCGTCCTACCGCAATCCGGGCATGTCTCTTGGATCACAGCATCATCCTGCTTGCCCTGCTCAGATAATGTGCGGACAGCAGAACTTTTCGTTCGGAGAGATGATGGGAAGGCACTCGGTTTGGACTCGGAAACGATGGTCCTGGAAGCGCGATCTAAGGCTGTACGTCAGTTGCCAGCTCTAAGCAGAAAAGAACTCCACCCAGCGCAAAAGAGCATCTGTATTCACCTCTGTTCTGGGTTCCGCAGATATCGCATGTAAGAATGGTGCTGGCATCGCCTGTGGATTCGCTTAGAAGATTGCCGCAGTCGACACAGAATATCAAAGATCCAATTGCGGACATTGTAAGAAAAGGGGACTGATTGGAGTATGCTATCTTGTTAGTTTACTTTGTACTGGCTGTAGGAAGAATTTTTTATTCAAGAAAGTCGATTCGATATCTCCAGATGATCAAAGTTCAGCAGTTTAAATATCGTAACCGCGTTTTCATTGGCGGAAACTTTTGTGGAAGGCTAAACGCCGCTGACTTGCTGTACTTAAATATTGTTACCTTAGCTACCTTCAACTTTCATACGTCTAGATCTTTATATTCGATCATACCCTTGCATGTAACGAGTCAGCCTATATTCTCCTGAAGTCAATATAGCGTGGATCAAAAGAAGTACCATTCCACTTCTTTACAGCGTAATTCTAACTTCCGTTACTGCTGTCATGTTTACATCATCGATGGCCGGTCATTGATATAGTAGGCGCAACCGCTCTACTAGCCTTAGAAAGGTGCCTCCGATGCGATCGTGTCCGAACCTGGTTAAGGTCTAGTTATACTTAGTTTCCTGTGTCTAGGAACTCTGAGTTCGGAAACTCAGCACGCCACACCCATAGCCCGCCACCTCCAATTATTAGGCTCGTAACAAGGCTCAACACATCCATGACACGAGTCAAGCGACAGAGAGCCCGCTGGTATCTGATATGCGCGGGAAGGCATAAAATGCTGCCAGTATCCGCAGGGCAAAGTATTCATCTAGGTGCTGTCTGACGCATTGACAGCACCTGTCACTACGTGTACATAGATGGGTCGATATCATGGACATACTGTGATATAGGCGAACGATTGCAGGGAAGGGATGCAAGACGGTACTGGCCCAAATTCAAATAAACCTTTTCTTGTTTATTGCATGAAGACATGGTAGATCATGTTGCCCTTTGAATATAAAAAACTTGTTGTTGCTCAGATTGGTATTTCTCTGCATTCTGTCTTATTTCTCAGTACCTTCCACCATAGACTCGGCATATTCAATTCCATCCATCATCACCCATGGCGGCAAGTGCAGAAGAACTCTTCGATGCCCTTGGGAAACGATACGAAGACGCCTTCGCTGATTGCCCCAATCTCCATAAATTCTTAGAACTCGCATTAAAAAGGCTGCCAGAGCATAGCAGAGTCCTAGATGTAGGCTGCGGAACCGGTAAACCAGTTGCCTATACTCTTGCATCTGCAGGCCACCAAGTTCATGGAATCGATAGCTCCCAAACCATGATCAACATTGCCTCCAGTCAAGCGTCCGGCAAGTTCGAGAAAGTTGATATGAGAATATATGAGCCTGGATGTACCTTTGATGGCGTGTTTGCGATTCTATCCCTTTTTCAATTTACACCAGGCGAAATATATTCTATGTGCTTCAAGTTCTCCGAATGGCTGAAGCCTGGCGGGTATCTGACTATTGGCGTTACTCCAAGTACAGACTTGCCTCCCGGCGAGTACATCTATGATTCCACATGGAATTGCACTCGCCAAATGGGAAAACCATGGATGAACAGCTATACCGACGAGTCATTTTTTTCTGAGGAGCAGTGGAAGGAGATTCTCCACAGTGTTAGATTTGAGATTGAGTCAGAATCTCGCTATTCTTTCACCCCGAATGACCCGGATTTCAACCGCGCTGAGGTTCAATATCTCCAACTAGCAAGGAAGGTTGAAGATCAGCATCTTCTGGGTCCATATCCGTGGCCAACTGAAAATGAACTGCCCACCACGTCCTCTGCTTGTTATTCTGCCAACAACCTAGTAAGCGAGCAGTTAGATGCTCTTCTTAGAAGTTATACGAAGGAGGAAGTCCTCTGTTTCGGATGCATTAATAAAGGTAGGTAGTTTTGACCATGTCTTGTAATTGGACAATGCTGACGAAAACCGGCGAGACCGAAAGACTGTGTGAGCACCAAGCCAAACATTCGTACGTTTGACGGCTCTATAGAAAAGTTGCCATTCTCGGCAGAGCAGTTCGACGTTGTCTTGGTATCATGGAAACTCGAGTCTGCCGTCGATATGGAAGGAGCACTGGCAGAGATATTGCGCGTTACGAGGACAAATCCATCATCTCGGATCATGATAATTCAGGGAGCACCAGACAATGAATTCATTCGTTTCCTTAACACGACCTCCTGGCTTCCCAGCGCAAGGCACCAAGGCCGTCTTCTCCACTTTGCCAAAGAGTATATGGCAGGGCACGGGTTTGGTAAGGCTACGGTGAGCCATATTAGGGCGCATTATGCCTTCCCTGATGAAGATATTTCGACAAAATGCAAAGCAGCTGTTGATCTCCTCGCTGGGGATGCGTCTTCCATTGGCGATAGGGAGGGTCTTATCTCAAGACTTGAACTTCATTTCCGTGGAACTGAGCATGCGATTGGGCATAATATGGTCATGCTGGACATGAACTTGACTGCAAATTGAGAAAGGAAGTCGGTCACTGAGATTCCTTGCGGTTGAATAACGGATATAAAAAGTAAAAGCAGTCAACTACTTTATTTCTGAACTGACAGGGTGGAAGGTCATGCATTAACTATCTGTAGCAAGTTAGCTAACGAAAGGTTTAAAGCGGATTTGTTATCACTTTTAGTCCAGTTTAAGATGGGTATGGCTAGTTATGGGAAGAGTGGCGGGTATGGAGTTGCTTTGGTGCTTGCTTGCTCCCCTGTACCCCGTAGACCAGGAGACAAGAGCCCAGCCACAGGAGCCTGTAGCTAATAACCAACTGGAGACAGTATGCATGATTATCTAACGCCGCTGTGGCGCTAGTTTAATCGTTCTTTGCGACCCTTGCAAGGAGTTGATAGTAGAAATAATCCGACGAGCTAAATCGAAATAAATGCTGGCGTTCAATGCAGCTGTTGTTTCGTGCAGAGAGATGGCCACATAGGACACTGCCAATGGCCCTGAACGAGCTACCGAAATGCTGTCAGCTTTATGTTCCTGCCATCAAAAGCTCTTGATCAGTAGGACACTACCATGCAGCGTCCGTTTGAGGTTGCGATCCCGCGGGAGAGCAGCAGCTCGACCTACGATGCGGCTCGACGGCTGCCTCGTCCGCTGTCGGTAGACGCAGCTCTGCAGTTCTCGCCCATGACGAGTGCGCCAATATTCGGCCTGGGTAAGTGAAGCGTGACTTGACAGTCTGACAAGTGATGCCGTACTGACGGAACGGTCTGTTGTTCCCCTGTAGACTCTATCTTGCGGCCGGATATCGAGCAGCCCTCACTTGCCAACTGGGCGCGCACCTACGACTCCCACACCGCCGGCAGATTGATAGATACCCTCGACAATGAGACCCAAGCAAGCTCTACAGACTCGTCCTATATCGAGACCGTCCGCAAGAATATACATAACCTGCTCATAGGCGAAGGATTGACAGGCGACGGTCTGACAACAATGTACAGGCTTCTTTTGCCCCCTTCCTTTCTCTACGGCTCAACATTGCTGACTTTGAGATGGCGTGTAGTCGCTTTAAAGCCCCCCCGCGAAGCTATCAACCTCGCCCTTCTGAAAAGCCCCAGGCACCTCAAACCAACATGGAATTCACTGCTCATGAACGTCTTGGGCCCTTTGCAAAGATGGTGCTTGATACTACCAACATCCCGTATAGATGTATGCCCCCTCTTTCTTTCCCTCTCTCTTTTAGCGCCCCATGCTTGGATCTCCATGTTTTCTAATACAGCTGCAGATCCATCACCAAGCTCTCCAAGTCCGCCAAAACAAGTGCACCGGTCCAAACCAGCTCCAGCTCTAGACCAGCATAATAGGAATATCCGTGATGATGGAGGAAAGGCGGTTTCAAATACCCAGGTCCCAGGTATGGCCGTCAAACCCGTTGTCTTGGTTCCATCGTTTTCCGACCCCTCGCAACTGAGCGAGTACCAACATATTCCAAATACCCATGCAAAACGGCGGTTGTTGTCTCCAGCTACGCAACACGCTGAATCAGTAAAAATGCGAGATCAAAGGGAAGTGATCAACACGGCTGTAGCAAACCTTCAGTCGCTTCTCCAAGATGTATTTGAATGCGAAGACGAATTACAGCTTGACGGCTCCCAAGGTCAAGGGCAGAATACCAATAAATACTTTTACACCATGGATACAACAGAAGACAGCAGGCCGTGTCTATCCTCAGAGACCCATAAGCAGCTACAGAAGGCTTTTAGGAGTGTTTCCGGATATGGGAAGCTTGGTGATATCCCTAATGACTTTATAACGCGTGTCCAGAAGCTTTGTGAAGGCTCCATCATGGCGGCACAGTCAGTTGACACCAAGGTTGAAAGCGACATGTCTGAAACCAGCATTGAAAACTGGGCAAAACAACTTGGAGACCTGGAAAACGCATTGCTTGCGATGGGTACACTGCTACACACCATGGATGGCCGTACGGATGCAAAGGAACTTTGCTCTGAAGATATGATACAACTCATCCCAACAGCTTTGAACAACGTTTTCGAGCGCTGTATCATACCAGCGGTTGAATGCAGACCAAGTGGTAAAGATACAGCTCTCTTCAGCATGTTCGCAAGTCAAAAGCAAGCGATATCAAGCCTAACCCTACAATCAAGAAAAGTCCTGTCTCAGCTAGGCGTTTTTCTCTCCGCAGTTGACCTTGTTGAAGGTGCAATCACGGCAATGGAGTTTATGGCTACCAAATTGATATTTGTCGAAAATGCTCATCATGAGAAAGACTCCACTATTGGAGTTCAGAAATTCGAGGCAGTTAGACGTTGTGCCATGGACATGCTTGCCAAGGTATTTGCCAAATATGCTGAGCAACGATCTTTTATCCTCGACGAGATTCTTGTGTCTCTCGAAAAGCTTCCGTCGACAAGGCAAAGCGCTAGGCAATTTAAGCTCACAGATGGGAAAAGTATCCAATTGCTATCCGCGTTAGTTATACAGCTTGTCCAAACGACCGCGGTTAGAAGCTCGTCATACGATGCGGCAAAACCTAAACTGCGATCATCTGGTCAGAACGAAGAGAATTCAGACGATGATGAGTCGGGGTCTGAGGATGAAGACGATACGTCTCCATTTATAAACCTCTCTAAGCAGGTGGACCAGGCCTATGATAATGCCGTACGCAGCGCACAATATATCACCAGATTTATTGTTCAACGAGCTATGACCTCAACGAAAACTGGTGATCAACCTTACAGAAATATTCTAGATTTATTTACGGAAGATTTGATAAGCATTCTTGGCTCTTCAGAATGGCCTGGTGTTGAACTGCTTCTACGGGTGCTTGCTTCTCAAATGGTGGGGATAGCAGAGCATGACAAGAGCACAGCAAATGCAAAAAATATGGCCCTGGAACTGCTAGGCTGGATGGGATCTGCAATCTCAGATCTGACTTCCACAGCACAACATTTGAACAACTCAACAGATGAGGGTGACTCTGAGCTAACTGAGTACATAAGGCAACTATTCGACAACCATCTTAGCCGCTCATTGCATGTTCAAGACTTGGTCGTTAGCGATGGACCTTACCGTATTGCCCTTGAATACCTTAATACTAAAGATGTGGCAGGCTCACACCTCCCAAGTGCTCGAGACTATCTCCTTACATCCTGGGCTAAAACTGCATGCACTGTTTATTCTGATACCTCTCAGAATGAGACTATGCCTCGCGACTCTTCTGTCCGAAAGCTAGCAACCTCATTGAAAAGCTTGATTTCAGAACCTCAATGGCTTGAACAACATCGGTATGTAGCATCCTGTTCTCTAGCTTCCGCAAACTCCGGTATCTAATTAGATCGTAGTGAGTTTGAAACTATTTCAACCCAACAAGCTCGATTCGCCTACCTCATTGTGATTCTGAGCAGTGGATTTTGCAAGGCCTTTGATACCATTGTTAAGGTTTTACTTAGTTCCATTTCCAGTGATCAGGCAAAAGTGCGCAGTAGAAGCTTAAAAAGTGTCATTCATATGCTTGAACGCGACCCAAGCTTGCTAGACCGTGATGACTCCATTATGGACTTGATTCTTCGATGCGCAGCTGACTCGTCACCAATGGTTCGCGACTCTGCCCTTACTTTAACGGCCCGATGCATTTCCCTCAAGCCAGCATTGGAAAATGAGTGTTGCCGTGCAATCTTAGCCTGTGCTTCTGATCCAACGGTTGGTGTGCGAAAGCGATGCATTGGTCTGATGAAGGACGTATACACGGCAACCTCCAACAAGGAGTTGAGAATTTCTATCATAGAGCAGATACTAAGGAGAGTCCAAGATCATGAAACCAATGTTGCAACACTAGCACGACAAGCTCTGGAGGAACTTTGGCTATCACCACTCCATTCCGCGGAGACGTTCGACACACCGCAGGCCAAGGTATCTCTCGGAGAACTGGTCGCGCTTTTCATAGGGGCCGTTCAACGAGGTGATGAAGTAGTATCGAACCTTGAATCCTTCTTCAAAGCGGTCCTTCAACCAGAATCCAGGTCGGTGGCGCAAAACTTCAAAATATGCAAGGCAGTGGTTGCTACTCTCTTCGAAAACGTAGTCCATGGATCCAATGCCGACCAGCGATCTCTGCAATCTCATCTTCGGACGCTAACAGTATTTGCGAAATCGAATCCTAAGCTACTTACCCCAGACCAACTCGAGACTCTTCACCCCTACATTGGACACCTTTCAAGCACAGATGATCTCCTACTTTTCCGTTCTGTGGTGGTAATATACCGCTGTGTCCTACCTAACCTCTCATCTGCTCACAATAACCTCCTCAAAGAGATTCAAAATGACTTGTTCAAGAGCGTTTCCAAGCTTGCTAGGACCGAACTCAATGAGGTCATGGCCTGTCTGTGGACTATCAATGGTGTTTTGCAGAATACCGAGCGATTAGTCAAACTTACAATATCTGTCTTAAAAGGAATTTACCAGGCATCGAACAGCAAACTTGATGTTTCTACCAGTGGCGATGCCTTAGGCCGAGTTCGAAGTTATATAAGGATTGCTGGCTGTGTGGGGAAACATTGCAATCTGGAGAAATTTACTTCATTCTTTGCCCACGCATTCCCAAAATCCAGCACCGAATCAGTTTCTGGGCTCATGGTGGAGTTTATAGCACCATTTGCGTCTTCGACATACCCTCATGAGCTCAGAGTTATGGCTTTAGAGAGCTTGGGCTCAATATGTGAAACATGGCCCGAACAATACGGTAAAGAGAAAGCCAGGTTGGCGTTTTCTTCGGTCTTCAAGGAAGACAGTGGAGACCTCCAGGATATTGTCCTGAAAACGTTCCTCGCTTTTTTCTCCATTCATGAAGGTAAATCAGAAAAGTTTGTGAATACCACTGAAACGAATGGTGAGAATACCGATACTAGCAGACTTGGAGGATCATTAAAGGCCAATGCAAACGATGGTGCAGCCGCCTTGATAGCGCAAAATTTCCTACCCCAAATGCTTCATGCCGCTATGTCAAAGCAGGATTCTTTTGCACTAACAGCCATCGAACTGATCGCGAGTATCAACCGCCAAGGCCTTATCCATCCAAAAGAATGTGCAGGCGTACTGGTGTCCTTGGAAACTTCCCCTAACTCAACCATCGCTACAACCGCATATGATATCCACAAAATGCTTCACCAGCAACATGAGTCTATGTTTGATCGTGAGTACATGAGGGCAATCCAGGAGGCATTTTACTATCAGCGCGACGTTGTCGGAGATTCAACTGGAGCCTCAGCCCGTCCGTTCACTTCAAAACTCGCTTTACTATTCGATATCATTAAACTTAGCAACAGCAAGTATCAAAAGAAATTCCTCACGAACTTTTGCTCCAAAGCCAACTTTGAGCTTAAAAAGCTCGATGCTTCAGGGACACCGCCTGAACATTTGGAACTTACAAGGTTCGTGTGCCAAAACGTTGCATTCTTTGATTATGCCCAAGTCGCCGAACTTCTGGCTGCAATATCTTGCATGGAACGTATTGTGGGGACCACTGGCACCGCAGTTGCACATTCCATAGACACAGAGGTTCTCTCTGTGAAGGTGCCAGAGCCAATCGAACCAACCGAACCACAAGAAGGAGACTCTAGTAGTATTGCTCCCCCTGTTGACCCTGCTGCTCTAAAGCGACTTGCAACGGCTGCCGCAGGACTTTCAATGTTATGGGAGACAAGGTCCTATCTCCGTCGGCTTTATAACCTGAACTTCCATTCATTACAAAAAGAGGGCAAAGTTTCTATAAAAGAACTAAACAAACCCGCCTCTAAAGTACCTGGCATCAACGGCGACCGGTTCTGGGAGACTATAGCACGAATTATGAGATCTTTGGACGGTATTGACTCCATGGCTAACATGTGCCGTGAATTTTCTACCTTAATGTCGGTGGATGACGAACTCAAGATCGCTGGTGATGAAGACCGAGGCAGCCCTGACCCCTTTGCCGAAGTTAACGACATGAGCAGCGTGCTTGGGGCTGCAGGACGACCTGTTAAGCGAAAGAGCTCCATCTCTAGTGCCACTACACCAAAGAAGAGACCACGAGGAAGGCCAAAACTGGGAACTAAACGTCCTAGTGAAGACTCAGACGAGGACAGTGACATTTAGAGATTCTGTCACTCCCATCCTTACATTGTATATTATTATACCATTTCCTATGTCATTTCATCTTGTTTACGGCAGCGATGGGGCGCATGGGCCATTCTACCAGCCCCTGATTTCATTTATCGAAACTTACAAGCATCATATGGTGAGCAATATATTGGTGGGCGAAACGGCACTCATGGTTCCAGAGGAGTTAGACCAGAGGTCTATTATTATTATTATTACATGACGGGGGTGATCTGTGATTAAATATGCATACTTGATAAAACTATAGATTTACATTTTCTATCCTGCAACATTGCTCCTTGCTGTATTTATTTAGTATGGTAAATACTTTACTGTCACGAGAAAAGAAGCCAAAAAGATATCTAAAAACACAGTGATGGATTTCTAGAACGACAGCGTACAAACTACTGCTGTGGAAAATATTATATACACAACATGAAACGATTGAAAGCCGCAAGCTCTTTATTTTGTCTTGATGTATTTGAGCTTCCTGGCCTCATGTAGGAAGTTATTTGCGTAGGCCTTGGGGCGGAAAACACGCTCGTTTGGCTCCTGAACAAAGTATTCGTATCCTTGCTTCTCAGCAAATCGAATTGCATCTTCTTTCGATCTGAAATTGAGATGGGTTCCCTGCATGGCATCTGCGGAGGACTGCCATCCCATTAATGGATTTTCCCAACGGTGACCTTTGGATAGGACATCCCAGTCCATTCTCCAGTGGTGGCTGCGCCAATTGCCGGATTGAGTGGCTGGTTTGGCGCTACGGTATATTCTGTGATGGAACAAGGGTGAGTAGGCTGTATCATGAACTAGATTAGAAACAGGGTTTGGCAGAACGGTACCTGACTGTTCGGGCTTGAAGGTCTGTTGGAGCACCGGAGAGAACGGCGGCAGCAACTACTTCGCTTGGCTCACTTCCGTCCATTACTCGCTTGGGGACTGGGGAGAACAGGCTAATGAGAATGGTAATTAGCAAATGTGTGTGCATGCGTGTCTATTTTTATACGGGTATGAGAGTCCAGGTGCCGAGGGTCCTTACGATGTGCCATGGTCAACGGTGGCGTTATAGTCGGGTTGATGGCGTGGAATCGATTCACCAGCAGTCTCTTTGCGGGTTATAGCACTTCCAGTTGATGGTGTCGCGGGAGCATCTTCGGTGGTGGTCTTGATCTCGCCTGCTGCTTGACGGGTGGCGGAAGAGCTTAGGTACCGGGCATTGAGAGCGTATGTGGATCGAACGGCGCGGGTGCAAGTAGCCCCAATGGCGGAGGGCCCGCCAGCTCGCAGTAATGGCATCGTGGAGCTGAAGATACGTTGGCGTTTGGCCTATGTAGCGTTGTGGTTCTGGCTCAAACAGCGACGTTCTTTTGATATCTCGGGTTGCGGCCAAAGTCACGGGAAGTTGAGAAGCGACCGGAATTATGGTTGTGCCGGCGTCCAAATGCGGTTTAACGCGATCTCTCTGCAACTTCAACTTGACTCTCCAAGTCTGAACGTCGGCAAAGCCATCGACGGAAAAGCACGAATTCTCCCGCTTGTTTATCATCACTACGTAGTCGGTGACCTGTTTCTACGGTAATTGACTTCTGGCAGGAATTATTGGTGGGCTGCTTGTCTTTCTCGGTGCGCTAACCTAGCTTTTCGCAGACAGATCCGATCATCATGAGCTTCATCGCCCGACGAGGGATCTCTACCCTCATTCCCCCAAAGGTATGTTCTGTTTCTGGTGTCGGAACGTGAGGGAACGAGTATGTTAGCTGACCAAGTATAGATTGCCTCTCCTTCGGTTCGTATACTGGGCCTTTCCCCCTCAATTGAACACAATCTCTCTTGATGCCGTCTGTTGTGACCGTGGATGACATCAAAACGACCATAATTACAAGCAGACAACGTGGGAAATGATATAGCAGGCTTACAATGTTATTAGGCAATCGGCGCTGCCAAGGATGCTGCCCGCATGGAGCGCGTGAGTGACTTTTACGCCAGACTCCCTCGCGGCCCGGCTCCCGAGGTCAAGCCCTCTGGCCTCTTTGCCCGTTACCAGGCCGCCTACTTCGGCAAGAATGCTTCTTCTGCTCGTAAGTCTCAGGCTAGACATACCCATGGTCATATGTGCATTTATCGGGCGATGTCGTATACCTTTCTTGCTACTGGCAGAAAGGCTTGACTTTAGCCTGAGTGTCGGGGGTTCATGGCTGACCATTTCTCTATAGCTCTTGTCCACCTCATCATCGGCCTGACCCTGGTTGGCTACAGCATACAATACGTTACCCACCTCCGTGAGTGCTCCTGACACCTGTCGTCCCTTTAATACAGAGTTAGGTTCTAACTGCCACCTTCCACCTCCAGGCCACCACAAGAACAACCCTCACTAGTCGGATAACAAACGACGCTGTACCACATATATGTAGATATTCAATAGAATGAATCACTTGCTTTAGCTTATACTCTCTACCTTCACATTGCCATCTTATGACCTGCTTTTCTTTATCACCCACAAAATATTCAGGCCCAGTTGGTGTGTAGATATCGCGCTAGCCTGATCGGGCGCTTCGTCTTGGCACAGCTGGCCGACTTTCGTCTTTCAAAAGTGTCACCTTTCAACTTCTGCTCTTGATCTTGAATTCTACAACATCGTCAACTATCTTGACAACAACCGGCGTCTTGTTTCCGGCCTGTGATCGGCGTTCCTGGGCTTACTGTAGCTGGCACTTTTGGTTCGACCTCTTCTTTCGCCTCACCAGGATAGCAAGGAAGCTTCTACTGCACTCTCAGCCAACGCGTGTTCGAACGGCCTGCTTGTGAAAGTCCTCCTCTCTACGGATAGGCTACTTGGGTGGTTCTCCGTCGCAATAAATAGTCTTTGACAATACGTACGTTTTTCGTTTAGACCCCAGTTGGGTTTTGTCTAGGCTCTTTGCCGCAAATAGAGGGCGAGATCTGCGAGTACTGGATGGCGCTGACCCATATTACTTGAAGCTATAGAGCATTGTTATGGCAGAGCAGAGCAGCAACGATGTGGTAAACCAAACCCGGTCGGGCGGCGACCTCTCGCCTTCCGACGTTCCTGCGAGCAAACCTGACAATTTGACTGCTGGAGGGGACCGGGGGGATGTTCAAACTTCTGATAACAACTCAAAACCAACGGCAAACACGGAATCGTCGCAGGAAATATCAACGGGTAACCCATCGTCAACTGAAGTGAACGGAGTCAGTTCGGAGAATAACGATGCAAATACCAGCTTATCGCCAAATGCTGGAGATGGGAGTGGAGGATCCGATACAGATGCAAGTCGACCGGACGCAAGATCTAACGCAGACGGGGCTCAACACTCTAGGACAAGCTCTGTAAAAAGGCCGGCATCATTCAAACCAGTTTCGTTCGCCAAGTTCTCTGTGACAAAGCCCCTGGGTTCGAATGGGAATAGCAAAACAGGTCCGGAGAAAGGTATCTTCTCTTTCTCTCTGTGTGTTTCATTTTTAACGACGAGCTTTTTACGTTCTCAAAAGATTGAATATTGATCCTCTATATACACAGCACCATTTCTATCATCAACTCCGCCGTCATCCACATCCACCCCTCTCAGCTCGCGGCCACGGTTAGTCGCGAAATCTGGAAGTGGGCTTCGAGATTCTTCCCCCCGGACATCTACTGCTGGGAGTAAAAGCGTCTCAGGGGCGCCTGACGCCAATCTAGTATGGAATAAAAACCGGCGTAAGCTTTCCTTCACCACAGCAACTCTGTCTATAAATTAACAGTTTTATAATATAGCTGTTCAACCGCCCCCGACAAAGCACCTTACGGACGAAGAATTGAAGCAGCAATATGGAATCCACATGACATCACGCATACAAACCGATGACAATGAGAAAGAGGCCAAATGGGCGGATATTGATGACGACGAAGATGACTGGGCTCCTGAAACTATCGAATGGAACGATGGCACCAAAATTACATTGACTCATACTGAAGGCACTGCGCCAGGCTCTCAAGAGACTAGTGCTCCAGCTATCAACTCAAGCGATCAAAAAAGGCAACCGTCACCAGCAAAAAATGCGCCACCAGCCCGTGAAGCCCCTAGGCTTTTACTTTCGAAACCGTCAAGCTCTCTGGGGTCGAATACCACAATCCTGAAAGTCGGCGCAAGCGCCGAAAAGCAGCAATCTAAACAGGGTGGCGACTTGTCAAAAATTAGCAATGACAAGCCCACATTAACATCAAAAGGCCCTTCTGCGGTGAGATCACCTTGGGCCCCATTACCACCTGTGGAGAAAGCGTCTCCTCTAGCACTTAACCCCCCCGCTCAGAGCCAAGGCCATCGATTTAACCAGGCCGAGCCTCCGAGGCTAGATGCTGGCCCAGCTCCTCCAACGAAAGAAATTGCTGCCGATGACTTCAATAGGTCTTGGAGGGATAGACAACCCGCCGCTCCTCGTGAACTTTACAACTCTCATTCAGGTAGATACGAACCCGTTCCAGACAACCGACATAGCGCTTTAAGGAATGATAGATCGGTGAAGAATGACGGCCATTTCAGGCCTGCTTCCCTTCTTCAAAGGTCGATGCATAATGAACAACCTGGGCCCGCTGAACCGTCGCCTGCTTTCCAGACTCACCGAAGCCCTACGGAAGCTAGCCCTTGGGGCCGTCGACGCGCCTCGTCAAATGTAAGTGGCGGTAGTGGAGGGTTCGCTAGAAGGATGTCTTTGACCAGACCCGAACTTCCTTTTAAAGCCGGCCCACCATCCACAGGGACACTTGAGAGGTCCGCATCACCAAATGCCCGTCAAATGCAAAATGGCCAAATCGCTCCAAGCCTTGGCTCCCCGTCTCAGCAGTCACACAGGAGTCTTGATCATGGACCACCCGGCTATCATCAGGCTTCACCTATCTCTCAGAGCAACGTACCGTCTCAAGGTGTTGCGGAGGGTTCAACCTCTCAGCCTCCAGTCATTGTTGAAGACCCAGTTGCAATGCAACAAAGGATTATGCGGGAAAAACGAGAGATGGCGAGACAGCGACGACTAGAACAGGAAGCTAAAGAAGAAGCTGCAAAACAAGAGCGCATAAGGATAAAACTCCAATCTATGGGTGTACCTGCCAATGAACTCCCAGGGGCAAAAGATGCCACGCCCTCTTCAAGCGCAGAATCAAAACGGCCAACCAACCCACCATCAACATCCGCTACTACGATATCCTCACCTCCGAAACCCCCAGTCCCGGAATTAACAGGAGAACCCAAGCAGTACGGCATGATGAAGGTGCATCACCCCGAATCAGTGAAGAGGTTGGTAGCCTCTTCTGAGAAACCCCCTGAGAAACCCCATCAGGCTGGAAATGAGGTGCAGAATCATCAAATATCGCCTTCCCATAAGCAACCGCTACCCGAGGCCCATGTCACTGTTAATGGTTCAAAAACTCCACAAGAAACCCAGACAAAATCTTCACAGCCTATCTATGGGCCGCAACCAGAAGAAAGGCCGCCCAATTGGAAGTATTCCGTACCATCAACGTCTACCTACAGTTGGCCGAGTTCAAAAGGCCATGCGGCGAATCTTGGAGCTCTTTGGGGACCACCAACTAATGATAAGGCTTTGGGCAATGGCACATTTGATAGAAGTCTTGCAAGCTTTCCATCAGAACTCAGTTCTCTGGGCTTGACCGAACAGCAACATCTCTATCCCCAACAGGCCCAAGAAGGGACCGAAATGCCGGAGGGAATTTCACGCCCTCTACCTCCTCCCTCTAAAGCAGTTCCGGATAACGCAAAGCCATTATCCCCCCTGTCATCTCCTGATAATGTGCGGCCGGATCGCATAGGTGATAATCCAAAACCGATTGCTCCGCCCGGTCCGATTGCGCCGCCATCCTATAATCAAGGTCAAAGATGGCAGCAAGATCGATTACCTCACCGTGGTCAGGAAACTGCAGCTTGGGGTAATTTTCATTTGGTCGCTAGAAAAGCGGAGCTGGAGGAGAATGAAAGGTTTCATCAAGATCTCAAAGCACTTCATGAAGAAGAAGCCAGGACAGGAATCACCCCATCTCTCCAAACAACCTTCAATGAAACGTGGAGACAAGTTGAAGCTGGAGAACGTCCGGGGAATCGAAATATCATTGGAGTGGTTTCTAAAACTTCTGATAAAGATTCCCAATCTTCTCCCTTCCACCAAATTGATTCTGTCGGCGGTCTTTCTTTCAGTGATAAACAGAAAGCCGTGCCTCCGCCCTCAACCCGAGGTTCCCGTTTTTTCCCACCAGCCACTGAACCAAAGCGCCCAAGCAACCAAGAGCCTATGTCACCTCGCAGCGAATCTCCTCCCCCACCGGAAGAAGTGTCTAGCCACCCTGTGTTCACAGGAGATTCTCAACGGCCATTAGTTCACCTTCCGAACCCCAAACCTCGCGTCAAGCTCCCTCCAGGCTCCCTCCATACGCCTAACCCACCACCTCCCCCAGCTCCTGCAACATTTGCTGCTATGGTTGCTTCACCCCCTCCTGCACGAACGCCAGCGCAGCCAATTGCAAGTACCACATCCTGGCAAGACAGATTCAACGGACTATTTGGAAAGAAGACGTCCCAACCGGCCCAGAGGAAGAACAGCTCTCTCGCCGTTGCTTCTGCAACTAAGGAGCCCCTGGATGTAATATCGACTGCTTCATCTGCTGCCGTATCTTTCCCACAATATGATGAGAAGCGGAAATTTGCAGGGGATCCTGATAAAGTAGCGACTAAAGAGGTTGAGGATGAGGAAGCAATATTTGAAGATCGCGAGGCAGGATCGTTACCCGTCGTCAAAGTGCCTGACATGGCCCCGCGAGCTGCGTGGCACCCAGCCCCTAAACAGTCTCGCTTCCGAACCAAGTACCAGAAACCGGTGTTATCACAAAGCATTGAACCATATACTATTGGAAGCTTTGAACGTGATAGCAACGGGGAAATCTCTGTCATCGTTCGGCCACCAGGAAAAGGGTTGAAAATGGTTCCCTTGCCTAAGCGAGGTGGAAGCAGCGCAGGGAAATTTCGTTCAAATCCAAAGAATCGTTCACGAAACCCAAGATCCAGAGAAGGGAGCGGGTCATATCAAAATTCACACCCTACCAAGAAGACTGTGTCTACTACGGCCAACACTTCACCGCCTACCTCGCTGTCAACTTCCACTCGCCAGGGTTCTCACAGATCCCATCAAAGCAGCGCAAAGTAACCCTGCAGACTTCACCATTCTCCACCGTCACTTTATTCCTCGCCTTCTTACGTCGTGATAGCCGTGAATAATTAAGTTCGTGAGTTGGCACAGACCAGACCTTTCCGCAAGTCAGGTTGGTATCTTTTTCTTCCTTTCTGTTTCGGGCGGATTCTACTAAGCACAGATACCTTTTCTACCTTATTTTGCTTTTCTCTTTGTCGGTCATCAATCACCATTCATCAATCCTTTCTCGTTTCGCCTCGCCATCCTGTTTCTCTAGCTGCCTCCCTAGTCTAGCTTTTCTCCCTACTAGCTTCGTCTTCACCTTTCTTAATACTATCGCTCAAGCCTCTGCAACCTCGCAACTGAGATCGTGATACTCAACACTGTGATAGGGACTTTCCCGAAGGAAGTCCAGACTCTTACTTAACTAGTTATCTCTAATTCTTTGTTATTTTAAAGGAAGCGATAGGTGGCCGAAATTGAAGCTTTGTAATATTATTACTTTCCTCTACTCGTAATCGGTTTTTTTCAATGTCCTTGTATTTGAGTATAACGTTGGCAAGCAGTATACCAATTATAGACCGTCTTGCTCAGTGAATATGTGTTTAGGGTAAAAAAAATAGTGTCTTCTTAAATACAACTAATATACATATAGTAACTACACAAATCAACCATCTCTTAACCCAACACAAAACCAAACAAAGACCATAAAAATGCATCGCTTGCTAAAACCACCCGAAAAACAACGTCAATATAACTGTTCCATACTTCGGCTCCATTACCAGTTCCATGTTCTACTAGAGGCATTGAAAACTGGAGGTTTCCACTGGAGGCGTGAAGGGTCAATATTCCTAGCACCCTTGATTTTCTCCTTTTCGAGACGCTTCTTATGTTGCTCCATAACACTATCTGTTAAAACTAGTACCCAATTTCCTTTCTGTTGACGGCAGTCAGAAACACGTTATGAATTGATGTCGAGTATAGTTGGCAGGAACTTACATTATACCGTAGCAATCCAAGCACCACTAATGTCTCATGAACATCTTTTTCAGTCATAGCACTTAATGTCGCTAACTCGCTCTCACTTATTGCGTCCCGACCTGGCTCGACAAGAAGCTCAACCAGTGTTTCCCTCCAATATTGACGGTAGCTTAGTAAACCTAAGTCACTAAGGGGTTTCTCGGGAGACCCTAGTTTTCCTTCCCGCTTGCTAAGCTCGTAGCTGAAGGCGATAAGCAGTCGACCGAAACCACGACGTTGGTACTGAGGCAGAGTCAAGATGCATGCAACGTTGTATCCCTCGGCAGACTCCTTTTCCTTAGAGAAATATCCGACAAGATGGCATCCATTGGCATCCCGTGTGGTCATGCAATAGAATAAGAACGGGTCCACATCGTAGTATAACGTCTTGTGGTCTAAAAACAACTTGCTGAGGAGGCAAAGATTTCTGCACCACGTCCGTTGTCGCCTGCCATCGACTTCGAAAAAGGAGATATAATCATCCCGGTATATTTCGTTTCCTGGAGGGTGTAGCAAAGTACACTTACCCCGATGTCTGCGGAATGCGCGTTCATTATCGAAGTAGCTGAGACAGAATTCATCGATGTATATCATGTCGGCATCGCTAAATGACGTAGGGTAAGGAGAGAAATACCACGGCTCAATTTCAAATTTACCCATCTGAATCTTACTTAAGTTCCGTACACGATGGATTTCCGTTAGATTTTGAGTCATGCTTCCACCAGTCCTTAGTTTTTCAATTTCGACTTCTCGCGTTGTGTCAGCGGCGAGCTTGTCTTGTTCTTCTTTGAGAACGGCTTTAGCCTCAACTTCAGATTGGATATCTGCCATCTCTACATCTTCCGATTCTCCGTCACGAAGTCGAGGTGTGCCACTCACGGATGGCCCCTCGCTGCCAAGCATGGATATCTCGAACGGTGTACCGCTTTCCTCTTCCTGGTTTTCCTTGCCTCCAGCTTTTGAGGGCCTAGGAACCTTTGAAATATTCTGGTTCTTTCCAGAAAGAAGATCTGGAGTCGACGAAGCATCTCTGCTTGCATGCTGTCCGCGCTTGAGATTCTTTGGCTGGGCTTTGGTAGCAGCCGCAGCCGCGGCTGCGGCCGCCCCTGAAATTTTCTTCTTTTCAGGTTTCTCCGGCTGGGGCCATTCGACCTCCTTGGTAAGATCAATTCGAGATGCGGGAATCCATTCTATAAATATAATTAGCACAAATATTAGCCAATTACCAGTGATATAGCGTACCATCAAGTCGCTTGTTGAAGTCCACATAATGTACACTATGCAAATATTAGTACCATCCAATACCCATAATGGCCGGCCCAGAGACAGTGCAACTTACTAGAATATCGGACTTCCTTTCTTCTGCCTTATTGAAAGAATCTCAGCCTTTCGCTGCTCCCCGTCCTAGACACTTGGGGTCAGTATCAGTCACGTGATATAAAATAGGCAGCATGATTTCTCACTTTGTTGACAAACACCTTCACTCCGATGCTACAGGTACACGAACGTCAGTTTCGGATGATCAGAAGCGTAGGAAATGGCGAAATATGCGTGCTACTGGTGCAAGGCCGCAGGCATTTCATAGCGTACCTCAAGGTATTCAGGGTGGCAAAACCTCTATCCGCGGGGTCTGGCGTTCCGACACCCTCTTGGGCCCCTTCTGGGACACCCATATTGGCCTGTAGATGGTGTTCGGCGAGGTAACGGCCAGAAATTTGATGGAATACGCGTTGGTTGAAGAGATTTTGATGGATGTTGTTGAGATGCGACTTTGAAGTTGCGAGAGAAAATCTCATTAACCTTTGAAGTTCTGGGTGAAGGCGTTGCTAATTACCACGCGCTACCAAAATATTGACACGCGTGACAAAGTATCGGAAAGGAGAAACCGCAACAGCCAAAACTGAAGGGGAAGGTAGATAATTCCATGATTAACCCCTAGATACAATAGGAACGCCTTGCAGTGCCAGGTAAGTAAAAATACAGCAAGATGAGGGGAAATGGAAGGGTAACTACAAAAAAAAAAAAAGAAGACTTCCACCGGGTAAAGAAGCTGGAAATAATAAACCCCCCTTTCAATGCCATCCATTCACTCCACCCAAAGATTCAAGCTCGTCTTTTCTAGCCCTGTAGAGTTCCTGTGCCTCGCGCTCTCGCCTCGTAATAAAGGTTACCTCGTCCCGAATACCTTCGAATCGTAAGCTAATTGCTGCATCCTCCGCAATTTGTAGGGTGCGGAACGAGTCGAGCGCTGTGGCAGCTTTGCTGAGGGCGTCATCAGCTTGGATTATCTTATTTCGTAGCGCCTTTGCTCGAGCCTGATATCCCCCATAATGTAGTGCAACTTTCTTCTCCAGTTTGTTGCCTTGTTCAGCGGCTTGCAGCAAACTGGCCTGAACACTATCAAACGCATGAGCCATCTCATTCCTCTGTTGCCTGAAACGGGATTGATCTTCTTCTTCCTCTTCCTCGCTATAGAGGGAAAGTCCAGGCAAAGCAGAGGTAGACTCATGATGGACCGACCATGATGAATGGAAACTGTCATTCCACTGCTGCTGTGTTCCAAGTTTCGCGGCCTCTGCGGTGACCTCTTCTCTTGCCTTCGATATCAGGTCATCACTTAACATGTCTAGCTTCGGGATTTTACCCTCAACTTTGGACCCTGGCAAAGGAAACTTTCGAGCATCATTCGCAATCAGTTTAGCCATTTCAAGCATGATAAGGCGGCGAGCAGGGTCGTCTATTTTATCTGCATCCTCCATTAGGAGGCGGATATTGACTGAGATTGGGCGAGGAAGCCCCTGTTGGTAGACTTTTGTCTGCCGTTTAAATTCTATTTCTGCTGCTTTCTCGGCTGCGACCCTGTTTCTCATGTCGCGCTCAGATGCATCCTCTTCTGAAACCTCAATAGAGGACTCTGGCACAGGTTGCTCCGAAGGCATTTCCTCTAACTCCCATTCGGTTTCCTTAGGCTTGGGTAGGCTAGAAAGTTGGGCTCTTAAATTTTGTCTCGCAAAACTTTCCCGCATTTTGACTTCCCTGGGCGTACTGCCTACAAGCTGGTAAGGATCTCCTGTTTCTGGATTAATCATTAAAGAATCTCTGGGGGTTCTTAGCGGCGTAGCACCGGGCCCAGCACGCATAGGGGTAGCGTTGGCCCCATTGCCCATACCCTGACGGAATGGCGTTGCCATAGGATTAGGGGTAACCATCTGGTGTTGGCGAGGCGCTATTCCCTCGAAGCCAGTTGAGCCCCCTTCATAGAGAGGGGTATTCTCGCCACCTAGAAGGGACGACTGAGTCTCTGTCAACGCTTTTATATTTCGGATCTCATTGGCAATCCTGTCCTCTTCCGGTGGTGCCCTGGGTGTTCGAATAGGCGTGTTCCCTACAATAGTAGAATAATTGCCAACAAGCCCTCGAGTTCCATCATTACCATCTTCACCAGCCATCTTACTTGCACGTTCTCCAGCCATCCCCATCTTGATAATCTCTTCTAGTTCTGTTTCACCAACCTGTGGGCTTGGGAGAACCAGTGCGCGACGCTTGCTGCTCTGCTCTGCTTCACGAATTCGCTGCATCTGGCCCGCTTTAGCGGCAGCCGCAAAAGCAGAAGATGAACCGTTTTTCTCATTCTTCCGCCGCTTCCTATCGTCGTCTTCTTCCTGTTCCCCCTTCCGTTTGCTTGCTAGTTGGAGCTTGCGGGGGTCGAAATTCGCACGTTGACGCTCGTTCTTTGACTGTTCATCGAGGGTGTCATAAAAGCCCGGGGCGGGCGCTTTCTCAAACGGTATATCTGCATTGTAGTCCATTTGACCAGGTTTTCTGGTAACGACTTTGATATTGATTCCCGCATTTTTGAGCTCTCTTCGTTTTTGTAAGACTGCAAGTCGGCGGGATTCCTCTAATTGGCGTTCTCTAGCTTTTCGCTTCGCTTTCTTGCCTTGGGTGTTGGCAAGGCGCGCTCGTGCTTCGCTAAGCATCTCCTTTTCGTCCTCGTCAAGATCGATGGTATCGGGGCGCGCAGGCTTAGATTCAGGATCAGGGTCAAGTTCTCCCGGACTGTAGGAGCATCATCAGCAAAGATCAAAGATGATATTGATCAAATATAAGCTTACCGTAGCCTCCTAACATCATCTGCACTAGGTGCAGAAGCCTCGCCGCCTGCAGGGCCGCCCAAACCGAGCTCGTCTGATTCCCGTGCTTCAGCTTCATCTAATAGTTTCTGATATCTTTCCAAGCATTGCGTAGCTGTTCGCCCAACAATGGGTGCAATGGTTCGCCATTGCGTAGGCATCAGCTTTGCCAGATGAAGTAATTTTTCATCCTCCTCTTTAGACCATTCAATCTTCCGGATGGCTGGATCTAGCCATTCTGACCATCTGGCTTTACATTGTTTCGGTGTTTTGCGCGCAAGAAGCGAAGACACTCGAGCCCATTGATTGAGACCGTACTTGGAAACAGCAACCTTGACGATTTCGTCTTCGATATTCGTCCTAGAAAAATAGTCAGTAGCCTGTCGTCAATAACGCGCGTTGAAAGAAATAGAAAGCAGACTTACCAAACGCCACCTTTTACGACGGGCATATTGACGGATGGGTAGACCTCGATGCTTATTGTATTTTTGTATCGAGACTCGCCCCTGGATTCCTTCTCCAAGAAAATGAAGATGAGTGCAACGAGTCGTTTAAAGCTCTTACTTTACGGCTTTGGAAGAAACGTGAAGTCCAGACATTTAGCGCATTTTAGCGCCAAGCGCGATAAGCAACTAACCAAAAGCGCAAAACTTAAAACTTTTTCTCCATGAAGAAAATTGCGACAGCAGATAACAACCCAATCGATCTCTTACAGATAAATTTCTTGATACGTTTTTTCTCAAGACCACGATTTACAGCATGTCGGCCACGGTGGGAGCCCCACAGCAGTATAAACAGCCCTCTCGAAAAGGCAAGAAAGCGTGGAGGAAAAATGTTGATGTAACTGAAGTGCAAGAGGGGCTTGAGCTGGTTCGGGACGAAGAAATCAAAGGGTATGTGAGATTCTTTTTCTTTCTGTGCAACCTAGAGTAATTCATATACTAATACTTGGCTTGTAGAGGTGTACTGGCGGAGAAGCCATCGGAGGAACTCTTTATACTTGACCCTACCGGCGATGAAGAAGTTCAGCAGAAGGTCCAAAAGAAATACAAATCTTTACGTGCCGATGAGATTATTGCACAGCGCTCAGCTATAGGCGCAGTTGACAGCCGTAAACGGCCGTCCAATTCCCGGGTTACAGATGGAATTATAGAGCCCAAGACAAAAAGAAGTCGAAGCGACTGGGTAACTAGAGAAGAATGGCTACGGTTGAAAAAGGTGGCACGGGAAGCCAAACTTGATGAAACAGCGATCCAGCCTAGTGTTGCGCATGACCCATGGGCAATGGATGCTAAACAAGAGGAGGAATTTTCCTTCTTGGAGAAAAAGAAGTCGATAGTTGCCCCGAAAACTTTGTCCCATGCCCCTATTTCTCTAGCCGCTAATGGCAAAGCGATACCGTCAGTTATAAAGCCAAGGGCAGGAACAAGTTACAACCCATCTTTCCAGGAGTGGGATGAGCTCCTAACAAAGGAAGGAGAGAAGGAAGTCGAAGCCGAGAAATTACGACTAGAAGAACAGAAGCGGGAAGCGGACCGCATCGCACGTATCGAAGCCGCCGAAGGCGATGATGGGCAGATAAAATCTGACGATGAAAGTGCATGGGAAGGGTTTGAAAGCGAATACGAAATCGAGTCAATAAAGAAAAAACGGCCCGAGAGGAAAACGAAGGCGCAGAGAAATAAAATTCTAAGGAGGAAGGAGGCGGAGAGAAAAGCAAAAGCAGAAGCCAAAATGAAGAAACGGGGGCAGCAAGCTGCGCAAGCTAAAGCTATCTCTAAGCAGATTGAAGAGAAGGAGAAGGCGAAATTGGCCGTGGCTACGGCTGAGGAGTTGTCTGAAGATGAGGAACCCACACTCCGCAAGCGACCATTCGGTGGCAGAAATCCGTAAGTGCAGTTATTATACACTCAGTGCAAACCCGCCACTAACAAATTTCAACAGCATACCGGCCAAGCCACTGGAGTTGGTCCTTCCAGAAGAACTTAAAGATTCTCTCCTACTCCTCAAGCCAGAAGGGAATTTACTAACTGACCGATATAGAACGTTGATGGTGCAGGGTAAGTTAGAGGCCCGGAATCCAATCACACAAGCTAAAAAGGCAAAGAGAAAAGCGACGGAAAAGTGGACGTACAAGGACTTCAAAGTCCCATCGGTTTAATATAGCTAATCATAATCTCCTTTACCTTCACGACCCAAAAAAAGAGAATCTGAGGTGTTTGGTAATTCTGGCGTCATGTAGATACGAGAAATGGTTGTTTTTTCTCTTAATCTTAAATACTTTCAATTGTGAGCTTCATCTCCTATCTCACCTGCGTATCATTAAATCAAACATCTTTGATGATGATGACCATTAGGGAGCATCATCTCCCCTATATAAAAGTTCATGGTATATTTAAGGTTCTGCCCGTGCGTATTTCCACGCAAATTTTAATTACATAATCATCGTACCGTTTGCACTGTTTGTATTCACGATAAGCTCTTTCCTTTCAACTTCAGATGAATATTTTTTTTTGGCACAATCGAGGAGAAAAGGGAGAGAGAAGTATTTCCATTATACTCCATTAATGAATGGCCCTGTAATACACACTGTATAACTGGGATGGAGCGGAAGGACCTTTCGAGCAATTGGAGAAGGCTTCAGCAGACTCTGAAACCCAGCAATACTACGACTGGTAAGAGTTCAGCGATAAAAAAAAGGACATCAACTGGTAGCTCAGCGGGATACAATGACAGTGTGACGAGGAAAATATCATTCTCTTCGAAGACCTCCACGGGTATTAGGGGGAACACTTATCGTGGACACCCATCTAAACGGCGGAAAACCATGTCCGCAGCTACGGCGGCTGCGGATGAAGATGGTGCGGCAACACAGCCCAGTCAAATATTGTCAGACAAGGACCTAGTGAATATAGGTCTCTCCCCTGAGTAGGCGCTGCCCTATAACATTACTGGTGATGAAGCGCTAACATATTCATGGCAGAATCGAAGTGGGGAAATACATTGCAATCGATTGCGAGATGGTTGGCGTAGGCCCGGACCCCGACAAGGACTCAGCCCTCGCCCGCGTCAGTATCGTGAATTATAACGGGGATCAAGTTTATGATTCCTATGTTCGGCCTAAAGAAATGGTTACCGACTGGCGCTCAGCGATAAGCGGCATCCTACCCAAACACATGGTTGAGGCGCGATCCCTAGAAACTGTTCAGCAAGACGTAGCTAAATTACTTGACGGCCGTATCCTCGTCGGGCACGCGGTGCGAAACGACCTAGAGGCCCTTCTACTCAGTCATTCAAAGCGGGATATTAGAGATACTAGTCGCTACCCGCCATATCGGAAGTTGGCAGGGGGCGGGTCGCCAAAATTGAAGGTACTGGCTTCAGAGTTGTTAGGCCTGGAGATACAAGGCAGTGCACACTCTAGCGTTGAAGATGCGAGGGCGACCATGATGCTTTTCCGCAGGGATAAGGATGGTTTTGAGAGGGAGCATGCGAAGAAGTGGCCTTCACGGCCCGTTCTTGTGGATGGTGGATCAGGTGAACAAAAGAAAAAGAAGAAGCCGAAGAAGAAGAAAAAGTAATCTGATTATCACGCAGATAGATGGTTGTTTTTGGATACCCCTTCCCGTTTGTGTTTCATTTTACGATTTCATGTCTATTGGTATAGATTTGCTACGTTGTACATACAGAGGTGCATTCGAAAGCGTTAAGTATTAGTTAAATAGTCTTATGTCTCAATTGCCATTAAACTATCCATCTATATCCTGTATTGAAGCAAGTTGGGTGACTAATGGGTGATTCTCCGCTAAGTAATGTTGCATCCTATAACTTTAGTCAGTTCATAATTACTGTGTAAGCGACGTGTTGAATGGAGACAAACGCGACGCGTCAAATTCAATTTAATCTCACACACCTTATTTCAACGTCAACGCATAACTAACACAGCAATGGAGACATCAAGAAACTCATTGATACCCAGTTAGCACTCACATTTATACCCTGGCGTGCAAATAGAGATCGAATCAATTTGCAAAGAACTCCCTTTATCTGCCAGAAAAATGCTTGCTCTGCGGCCCGCAGCAACCAACGAGAAGGTCCAAAAGCCTGAGAAATCACAAACAGACCAAGAAAAGATGCCACGTTTCCAACCGCATATTAGCAGCTCTCAAACAGCAATGCCTGTGTCGATGAACATATTACCTTGTCGAATTCACCACGATGGCTCGATAGAAGCCTCGAAAAGACATTGGAATCCTGTTCGTGACGAAGGTACTGATGAAAGTATGTAATTATTAACTTAATTTTTCTTACGAGCAACATTTATTCACCGAAACCTTGTTGATTTGGATAGAACAATCAGTTTCAACGGCATATTTCCGTGGTCGAAAGTTGCGTGGCCGTCCCGTACTCCTTCCGGACGGGTACCATGGTACGTAGTTTAATATTGCAATGCGCTATTATTTCTAATGTTGAATAGGTTTGGTGGTAACCAAACTACCACAAAATGAAACTGCTATCAAACGCATAGTGGGAGATGAAAATGTCGACGAAGAAAATGAAGAACCCCTTTCTCAACTCGAGACAGTTGGGACATTTTCTACACTTACAGTATGGGAGCATGAGAAACTTCCAACTGACGACGATGTGTACGTTCGATCTATGGAAGAATGGGTATCTTTTGCACATTCGGTAAGTATTGACTTCACGGGGAGGGGAGGGACCTTGGCTGACAAGGGAATGTAGATACATGATGATGGAACCAAAGTTGAGCAACTTGAAAATTGAACCAGCCAATTATCATATTCGGGAGCAGATTAGAGGTAGATTGAAATGTCACGTCCAACATTCACTCCATAGTACTGATTCACTATCTAGCGTGAAAATTAAAATAATACATATTCTTCCATTGCGGACATTAAATAATATCATAAAAGAAAGACGTGAAAAGCGCGTTTATACAACAACGTTTACCATCTGGTCTTGCTGAGACCAAGGCACTGAGCCATACGGAAGAAGACATCAACGGAGTTGTAGACGCCGCCAAAGTCCTCCTGGCACGGTCCCATGGCGAAGACAGGGACATCAGTGAGAGAGTGGACGCCCTGGCCTTCGTCGGGAGCAATGGTGCCGTTGACGATGAAGCCGCTGACGGCATCCTTGTAGTTGACGTAGTAGTCCTTGGATCCGCGGGCGGCAGTGGCTGGAAGACGAGGGCCGTCCTTGTGGACTTGGTAGTTCTCACGCTTGTCAGGGTGGGCACCAAGGCCGCTGTGGAGAGTGTATCGGGGATCCCACTGAGCGGGGAAGTGGACGCCCTCAGAGTACTTGAGAGAGCCCTGCTTCTGGACGGTGTATTGGGATAGACCAGAGTTGTAGTAAGTACCAATAGCATTACGCTTCTCGCGGTCGGACTTCTGCTCGGCGAGGTACTTGGTGTCGACGGAGCCAGTGACATCGAAGCCGTGGCCGTGGTCAGCGGTGACAACAATGAGAGTATCATCCAATTCACCTAGAGCACGGAGCTTGGCAATGGTAGCACGGATGGTGTCATCAAGCTCGAGAAGCTCGCCGAGTGCGCGGTCGTAGTCCATGGTGTGCATCTGCTTGTCGATGCTGGCGGCCTCGGACATGAGGAAGAAACCCTTGCCACGGCTCTCGCGGTTGTTGCGGTTACGGGTATGGAGGATATCAATGGCCTTGAGGGTCATCTCCTTGAGACCGGGCTGGTCATCGGCATCCTTGTCGGAGCCGTCGGGGTAGTTCTTCTGGTTCTTGAGGTTGTCCTTGTAGACGTTGCGGTCGAGCCACTTGGCCATGACGCTGGTGGAGAAGACACCAAGGGCACGATCATCGTTGGAGGCCTGGGCGAGAGCGGTGGCGTTCCAAAAGAGAGAGTATCCCTTCTTCTTGAACATCTCATAGTAGTTTTGCTTCTTGTTGTCATCGTTGGGGAGGAAGTCCTCGGCACCGCCACCAAAGAGAACATCGGGGCCATCCCATTGAGTCCAGGTGTAGTTAGACAGACCGTGGAAGTAAGTGTCGATAACATGAGCACTCTGGCCACGGTCACTGGTGTGGGCAGTCAGAGCAGCCGGGGTAGCATCGGACAAGTGAGCAGTAGAGACGATACCAATACCGGCACCAGGATGGACACGACGGAAGATCTCGGCAATAGTCTCGAACTTGGGGTCGTCAAAGGGAGACTTGGAGGAATCACGGTAGACGTTCAATGCGTTGACGGTGGACTTGTGGCCGGTGTAAAGGGCAGTGGCCGAGTTGGCAGAGTCGGTGATGAAGGAGTCCATGGAATGGGTCATCTGGTGACCAAGGACGGGGAACTGGTCCATTTGCATCTTGGACTGGTACTTGCCGTTGATGGATTGATGGGCCATCAGACGAGCAGCAGTAATCATGTTGGTAGTCATGCCATCACCGATGAAGAGGATGACATTCTTAGCACGACGGCGGGTGCGCAGCTCCTTGACCTCCCAAGTGGCAGTGGTTTTCTTGCCATTGTAGTAGGTCAGGACAGCCTCGTAGATACCGGGACGGTCGAGACTGACACGGCGGAAGGCCTTGGAGGCGACATTGACGACGGAGGGTTTCTTTGCATCTTTGGCAAAGAGATCTTCGTACCAGGAGAACTGCCACTTCTCAAGCTTGGGCTCTTCAGTCTTGAAGAACTTAGTGGCTGGCTCTGGTCGCTGGTGTCCGCGTCCCTTACGCTCAATGGTGAATGTGAACTTCTCGTCCGGGTCACCGACACGGGCTTCGGATCCGTTGACTGGCGAGTGCACTTCAAGACGGATGTCGAAGAACTGTCCAGACAAGAACTCGGCCCTACCGCGTTTGTTAGCATCGTTGTTATCCCTCAATGCGAGGTTCTCTGTAGGCAACCTACTTGTCCGGTGGGAAGATGCATCCGAGCTCGGGACAGCCGCCCAGACGCTGGAAAGTCTGGGCAAAAGCCGTGGAGGCAAAGGCGGAGGCGACGAGGACGGTGAACTTCATCTTGCCTGTCTGCTTGGCTTTGACGAGGAAGTGCAAGATGAGAACGAAAAGGTCAACGGGTCGGCAGAGCTGGCTCTTATATGTCCAGTGTCAACACGAATTTCGCCTCCCCTAGCCCTCCATACCCTTGCTCTGCTCGCCTTCTTACGTCTTGCTTTTTGATATTGGCTTTGATCGCGGCCCACCTCCCACGTTGTCCAAGAAAGGTGTGCGCACCCTTGGCTGGCGTACCTTTGCATCATCTTACATCGCGAGTCAGCGCTTCAACTACCGCAACGTGCTCTCCACGCCCTGGCCAGGCTATTGTTTTCCTTGGGGCATACTCCATAAGTACAGTATGTACTCCGTTCTCCGGACATGGTTCGGAGGATTCCGTGTTCTAAGTAACTAGCTCAAGAGGCAAGCTGACCGCGGCACGAAAGGCTGGTCCTCCTTTTTAGCTGTTCGTTTTCTTTCTTTCTTTCTTCCTTCCTTCCTTGACTGCAATCTCCGAATCACAGCTAGGTATACATTATACCGACAGGGAAGTTTCTGTCGTATGAAAAAGAAAAGACGCGGGCCAGAAAGTACTGAAGAGCCAGTAGAGTCGTCACGGGAAGGCACGTGCTGGATGTTAAACCAGGTCAAGCCTCGCCAAGCCTCGCCAAGGATTTATCCGTAATTATGTCATCCCGTCCTATATATAGCTTAGATTAGATAAGATTGTCCAAAAAGGGAAGTCAACAATAGTTAGGACAGACGAAGTCGCGGTGGGTAAAAGAGACCAAAGCGAGCCAAGTCTCTCCAGCCAAGTTGAGGAAGTGTCAGAAAGGATAGAGAAGAGATTACGGAGTACTCCGTAGAGACAGCCTTGAAGATTGCCTTGTCCCTTCGCGTACATGCAAAGTGTTGGTTGCTCCATCTCGACCAGATAGTCGGTCCTCGGGTCCATCTCTTGGTCTCGGACAGCTTGGGCTCCTACCCAATGGCGGTGCTGCTTATGGGTTCGTTTCCACAGAACATGCCCCGCAATGAATGGAGTAAAGCTGCATCTCCGAGCCCACTCAAGCTGCTGTCCTCGCGAGGAAGAAAGAGCGTTATGTAAGGATTTCTTTAATTATGTAAGAAATCACATAACTAATTGTGTACATACATTTTTATCAACAGTTCCGCCAAGCCAGATCAGACCACAGAGATCCGCGGGGCCATAACCATAACTATGGCGGAGAGTCAAGTAGATATCACCGGTTTGGTGAAACGGTTCAGTCTCGAACGGCTGCTCAATCAAGGCACGGTGTCCTAAATAATAATTGACCCCTTCCCACATGTGCAGTTGCGGCTAACCCATACCATAGACCAGAACGACAGGCGTATCTCGTTGCTTGGCTCCATCGATAACCAACCCGCCATCCTGCTAGTGGAACGCGCCGCCTTTGCCGTTGACCAGGCTTTCTTGGCCTCCCTGAGCAATTCTCTCACCCATGTATCTCTCATTAGTGCAAACGACATCTACCACTGGGCCCTTGCTTGTTCCCCATCCTCGCCTGCTTCACCAGACCTGAAGCTAACCCTCATTCATCCGTGCACACCCCAACATGTTGCCAAATACTCAGTGCAACCGGTACGGATGGTCACGGAGACACCAACTATCTACCAGCAGCATGTTCGCCCTTACATGTCCGACAAGCGTGAAGCCGGCCGTCTAAACTGGGTCTATAACATCATCGAGGGCCGCAAGGAGCAAGAGGATGTGCTTTACCGTCACCAAGACGAGGAGGAAGGGTTCCTGATACTCCCAGACCTAAACTGGGATCGCAAGACAATGGGTACACTTCGACTGCTAACCCTCGTTCAACGACGGGACATCTGGAGCCTACGAGACCTGAAGAAGAAACATGTACCATGGCTGAAGCACATGCGGGAACGCATAGTAGACAGCGTTGTACAGGTCTATCCGTCAATGGAGGGGGACCAGATAAAATTATATGTCCACTATCAGCCTACTTACTACCACTTCCACATCCATGTGGTCAACGTCATGCTTGATGCGGGCAGTACCCAAGCAACTGGAAAGGCGTTTGGATTGGAGAATATTATTTCCCAGCTTGAGACTATTGCAGGTGACGAGGAGGCGGGAATGGCAGATATGGATCTTACTTACTATGTAGGTGAGGCCAGTGAACTGTGGGTGAATGTATTTGGCCCATTGAAGGGAAAATAAATATACTTTCTATGAATAATGACAATTCACGGCTGCCGCGATCATAGATGCTCGGCCGGTGTTTGGCCACAGAATTGGTTTCGTATCATTTGCTAGTTTATTTGGATTTACCATAGCTGTACGGAGCACTTACAACAATTCTCTCAACTATGGTAGAGATCTACTCACAGTTGAAACTAACAGCAACCCGTTAATTTTCAGAACCATGTAGGATAGTATACGAAGATTTAGTCATCTTTCACAAGTATCAATGCCCTAGTTGGCGCCATAGGTATTATTTACCTATCAAATTCAGTGGCTTGGTGGCTTCATAGCTATCTCGTATTCCGCTAGGAAGTCACCATGCAGGGCACATCATCGGCGTTTGAGGCTTGATTCAACAAATAGAAAACTTGAATCCACATTATAACTTTGTGTTGTTCTTTGAATATGCTCCGTTCGTTGGTGATGTGGCCATGCAGGCTGTATCAGAATTGTTTCCACCTCATTAAAGAGAGCACTGCCAAGTAGTTATTTAATGACCTGGTGACTATCTTACATGGGCGCGAGGATTGGAACTACCACAGAATAGATCAAGGTATTTCCATAGTCTCTCTAGCTAATAGTCGCCTTTAGTATGGATCCGAGATTATGATACGCAGACAAAGGTTCTACTTCCTTTGCTATTGAAGAACCGAAGGAGTGGCTACGGGTAAAGTATTTATTTTAGTATCACCCAGACTTATTTTTGAGCACATGAAATCCTGCATGTCGAGTGCTACGGCGTTGCTGGACGGCGTGTGATTTCAGTTTCATCACCTGCAGCCAACACTGGAATTTGACGGGACCTGGATAGGTGACTAATGAGAGATACCTTTTTAAAAGGCTCTCCCGTGTCCTTTGGAAGAGATATACTTACAAAAGTATCAAAAACTCGTTTACGTCGTCTCAATTATCACTGAATTTTAACCCTCAAGGAACCTGATATTTGTACCCTAGATGGATGGTAACAAGGTGGAACCGATCGCGGTGGTTGGAATTGGATGCCGATACCCTGGAGGGATTACAACCGTCCATGAGTTCTGGGATGCCATTCGGAATGGAACAGACACGATATCAGAAGTTCCGCAGGATAGATTTAACGTCCATGCATTTCACGATCCCACGGCCCAAAATAAGGGCCGGATCAACAATGTAAAGGGCGGTTTTCTGGAGGATATAGATAAATTTGATGCCGAATTCTTCGGGTACTTTCCAAAGGAAGCATGCCGAATAGATCCACAACAAAGGTTAATCTTGGAGGCTTCTATCCATGCTCTCGAGGACTCAGGTACTCGACTAGACCAGGTGTCTGGGTCGCGTATGGGGGTATTCGCAGGAACATTCCAGTATGATTACGCTTTCATACAGGGAGCCAGTGTACAACGGGATCAAGCCAGCGGGCATTCAAACCTGGGAGCCGGGGCTTGTGGTCTTTCGAACCGGGTATCTCATCGTCTGAATCTGCAGGGGCCTAGTGTCACGGTGGATACAGCTTGTTCAGCTAGTATGGTAGCTCTTCATCTTGCATGTCAAAGCATCTGGACGGGAGAGAGCACAGCTGCCTTTGCGTGTGGAGTTAATGCAATTTTACGACCTGAAGCAAGCATTTCTCTTTCCATGGGCGGTTACGTATCAAAACAGGGGGTTTGTAAACCCTTCGATAAAGAGGCAGACGGCTATGTGCGAAGTGAGGGTGTCGGGGTTGTTTACCTTAAGCCTCTGGCCCAAGCTCTTAGGGACAAAGACAGGATTTACGCTCTGGTTCGGGGGTCGCTACTAAACCAGGACGGTTATACAGAAGCCGGGTTTTCTGTTCCTAATCCCGCTGCCCAGATGGCCCTCCTGCAATCAGTGTATGAGCGTTCTGGAATTGATCCTGGTAGTGTCAGTTATGTCGAAGCACATGGGCCCGGAACCCCAATTGGTGACCCAATCGAACTGCGGGCACTAGGGGAACGACTTGGGCAGGCCCGTCCAGAGGAAAATGGACCCCTTCTAGTAGGCTCCGCCAAGGGGAATTTCGGCCACACTGAGGGAGCCTCAGGTATCACGGGTTTCATCAAAGGCGTTTTGGTGGCATTTCATGCAGAGGTTCCCCCCCAAATTAACCTTGAGACACTAAATCCAGACCTGGATTTTAATGAACTCCGCGTTACTATTCCTCAGAAAGCAACCGCTCTTCCTCTAGGAGACAAAAAGGAGCTTTTCATCGGCGTCAACTCATTCGGGGCAGGGGGGACTAATGGACATGTCATTCTTCAAAATGCATCCCCGTACACATGCCAGCCCAGAACCAGGCCAACTCCAGCAACTTATCACAGCCTAAAGCCTTTCATCGTATCTGCGAGGTCTACAGCTGCATTAGACGATACAGGCAAGGAACTTGCTTGCTGCATTCGGGCAACCCATCCTACGACAGAGGATATTTCCTATACTTTGAATAGGCGCCGGACCTTCCATTCCGAAGTTGCAGTTATTGCCGCAAGCAGCCTTGATGACCTTTGCCTCCATCTTGATCAGCTTGCTTCTGGTGGTGCGACAAAGGAGATTTTGTCCTTGCATCTGCAAAGTAATGAGAAAAACCCAAAGGTTGCTTTTGTGTTCTCCGGACAGGGAGGCCAGTGGCTTGGGATGGGAATGTCGCTCGCCATCCAGGAACCAGTATTTCGGCAATCCTTAGCTGATTTTGATGCCCACTTTACTGGACTCTCGGGATGGTCCCTTCGCGCAGAGATTTCTGCCCCCCTTGATGACCCGTTCTCTACAAGCCAAACGACAGTGGTTCAGCCAGCTATTGCGGCGATCCAAATTGCATTAGCCAAAACATTGGCCTCATACGGAGTCCATCCTGACGCCGTAATTGGCCACTCCGTTGGCGAAGTCGCAGCCGCCCATATTAGCGGTGCACTCACCCTGGAAGAGACAGTAAAGGTCATATATTGGAGATCCCAGATACAAAGTAAAGCGCAGGGCCAAGGGGCAATGCTAGCTGTTGGGTTGTCATCAACTGAAACACAGAAACATATATGGCGCCGGCGACTGAAAGATAGAGTCGAGATTGCTGGTCTGAATGGGCCTCAATTGACGACCCTAAGTGGCGAGACAGAGGCTCTCAAACAGTTACTGGAAGATTTTCAAAAAGAGGAAACCTTTGCCAAATTCGTGAAGGTCAATGTCCCGTACCACAGTCGTTTCATGGATCCTTACAAAGAAGAACTCATAGGGTCTTTGTCTTCCGTCCAGGGGAAAGAAGCCGCCATCAGTCTATACTCCACCGTCACCGCAACCAAAGAGTCGGGGACACACCTAACGGCAGAGTATTGGTTCAAAAACATTCGCCGTCCGGTGAAATATTTAGAAGCAGTGAGTGAAGTACTCAAAGATGGCCATACTTTAGTCATAGAAATTGGACCTCACCCTGTGCTCGTGGGCGAGACACGGCGTATCGCACGGTCATTGCAAAGTCCTGCCACCGTACTTCCCTCCATGTGTCGAAATAATGATACTGCACCCCTTGTTCACGTGCTTGGAGTAGCACATATTATGGGGTTCCCCGTAAAGCTAGAACCATTCACCGAGGATGGTGGGAGTGTCATCGACCTCCCCTTGTATCCCTTCCAGCGTCAGCGTTACTGGTTTGAAAACCCAGAAGGATATCGTATCCGCCAAATGAAAGAGAATCACCCATTCCTTGAAAGCTATTCGCCGTTGTTAGATGACGGCCGTGGTATCGTGCGTCTTCGCCTCAGCACCGGAGTTTCACCATTCCTCGCAGACCACATTGTGGATGGGGAAATAGTCTTCCCGATGACTGGACAAGCAGAGGTTGGGTTTCTCTCTGCCACAGTACTAGCTCATCAACAATTGGCCACGAGCATCCGAATATCGGATATGAGGTTTGAGCATGCTCTGGTAATGACTTCAACGGAGGATTTCCCTCTACAGGCACAGTTAGAGGTCACCTCTGCCGCTCATGATTTCATCATTAGCTCCCGCGCGGCAGATGCTAAACCTGGAGACCCATGGCAAATAATTTCGCGCGGACGAGTGAACGGCTCGACTAGTTCAGAGTCGCATTCTTCAATAGAAGAGCTATCGTCCGTGCGAGCTCGAATTCAAACAGGAGAAGAAGTTAACATTGAGAAATTCTATTTGAACTTAGACAGGGCTGGTCTTCGGTACGGCGATGCCTTTCGCGGCGCACAAAGAATATGGAGACTGGGCAACGAAATATTTGCATTTGCAGCACTCCCCGAAGCCTTTCATCAAGAAGCAGCGCGCTTTCGAATCCACCCTGCTCTTCTAGATGCAAGTTTACACACCTTATACGCTGACCAACAGTACCGAGGAAACCCGACAGAAATCTACCTCCCTTATGCCATCGAGGAGGTGGAAATGTTTGATGCTCGCGGGGCAGTAAGTACTGCTGTCCATATCCAGATTACTCGCCATGATGACATGTTCATTTGTGGCGACGTAACCGTCTGGAGTTCGGCCGGTGACTTGATCGCTATAGCCAAGGGGTTTTCTGGGAAGAGAGTTCCAGGCCGCAGTATTGGCGATGTGCCACAGTACGATATCTTATTTATTCCAGAGCCAGAAGAAGATTCCTTCGAAATCATGTGCGATAACGTGGTGTTATTTGAGCCGCAATCAGGGGTTATGGATTGTACCCCCGCCATTCGTTCTGCTTTTCCGGGTGCTCATATACAAAAACTCGAATACACCCCTCCAGAAAAGCCCAAGATACCAGAAATGCTGGACTACCCTTTGGATGGGCGTGGCCTCATTGTAGTCCCAAGCATCTTGTTGACTCCCCAAGATGATCCAACTATTGATCTACAGGTTAACCTGGAGCTGATCATCCATGCAATCGTGGAAATTGCAAACCGCCTTCATTCACGCCAAGGGGCTACACCCGTTGTTGTCATTAGTAGGGGAGCTTGTATGACCCCAGTAGATTCTCAATGCGACCCATTCTCTTCCGCTCTGCAGGCGGCAGTAAGAGTAGCGGCGAACGAACTTCCATGGGTCCGAATCCGATTGGTTGACCTTGCACTTGGTGCTAATGATAGCGATCTCGAGTTGCTCGAATGTGAACTTCGTAAGGGTCGGCTGCGTTGTGATGAAAATGTGGTCGCCTTGCGTCCTGGAGGAATATTTGTGAAACGACTTATCCCCCTCTTCAGTTCTGAAGATGAACGATGCGAGGATGACATCCCCGTCCTCACGATGCCCGCACGAGGCGGCCGTTACTTTGCCGAACCCGATCCTGGAGGCTCACTAGATGGAATCAAGTTCCGGCAATGTGCCCCCCGGTCAGGTATCCTTGGACCTGAGGACGTAAGCATTGACATCCATTATGCAGGTTTAAACTTCAAGGATGTTATCAATAGCTTAGGCCTGTTGAATGAACGTGCAGTTTCTGGGTCCCTCTCCGGGCTCACACTCGGGATGGAGGTGTCGGGAACAGTCTCTGCCATTGGCGAAAAAGTACAAGGCCTCGAAGTTGGAGATGAAGTTGTGGCTAGAGTGGCTAACGGCATCGCCGGGAATATTGTCACCGACCAAAGTCTAGTTCAATTCAAGCCAAAGGCACATGACCTGGCGCAAGCTGCTGCCGTCGCTGGGGCTATGTCAACTGCATATTATGCACTTGTGTCTTTGGCCAAACTCACGGAGGGGGAAAGTGTCCTGATTCACGCCGCTGCTGGTGGTGTAGGGATGGCAGCGATTCAAATCGCCCATACTCTTGGAGCACACGTATATGCAACCGCCGGAAGGACCGAACGGCGTGAAGTTGTGGCAAAGATGTCCGGCGTTCGGGGGGTTTTTGATTCCCGTTCAGTATCGTTCCGTGATGCGGTCAAAAAGGCCACAAATGGCCGTGGTGTCGACGTAGTACTGAACTCGCTAGCTGGCGAGCTCCTGGCTGCATCTGTCGAATGTCTAGCGCCATTTGGACGGTTTGTAGAGATTGGAAAAATTGATATCTACCGCAACATGCGGTTGGGCCTAGAGCAATTGGGCCAGAACTGTTCCTTTTTTGTTGTTGATATGGATCGATTGGTCAAACAAAAGCCGGAGAGACATCATGAATTATTGCGTGAGCTTTACGAGTTTTTTAATTCAGGCAAACTCGAGCCTCTGCCTCTTACTTCGTTTCCCGTAACGGAGCTAAAAGCAGCAATGATTGCTCTGTCAAGATCTGAGGTCATTGGGAGAGCTGTGATTGAAATGCCTGAGGGAGTTGAAGTTCCGGTCATTCCATACGCACAGCTTCGGCTGCACAGCGATCAAAGCTATCTCATCACAGGGGGTGCCGGCGGATTGGGTTTGCAGCTGGCCGTCTTTCTGGCTGATCGAGGGGCGAAAAATGTCGTGCTTGTCAGCCGGTCAGGGCCTAAATCAGCAGATGACAGGGCAACAATTGAGTGTTTACGAAGGCAAGGAGTCAAAGTCTGGGTTGAGCTCGCAGATGTAACAGTCGCGAAAAAAGTCCATTCGCTGTTTAGCCATGAAAGAGAATGGCCAACTGTGTCTGGTGTTATTCATTGTGCTGCCGTATCAGGTAATGACTCAGTGAAAGATACCACAAGCGATACTTTCCAAAGAGTCTTTGACCCCAAAGCAAAAGGAGCGTGGCATCTTCACCAAGCCACAAAAGACATGCCGCTGGAATTCTTTGTCCTTATATCATCCATAGCTAGTTCAGTTGGTATCCCCGGACAATTGGCCTACTCGGCTGCGAACCAGTTCCTCGATAATCTGGCGCATCATCGCCGAAAAGCCGGGTTGACCGCATTGGCCATGAATTATGGAGTAATGGGCAATTTTGCTAGTATTTTCAAAAACTCTGGCCACGACGCCGAAGAGCTTGTTGAGTTCAACATGATGAGAGGACTATTTCCAATGAGCCTTCCTGAAGTGTTATCAACCTTGGAGAAAGCTATGATTGACAATACCACGCAACGCATGGCGGCAGATGTGGATTGGCGTATGTTTGTAGCCGAAGCCCCTCACCTGGTATTAGATGGAACCTTTATCAGTCTTCCCGAACAGAGTGCAAAAATGTGTAGATCCGATGGTTTCGGGTCTGGAAGTGGGCCAAGGACCGCAGAGGAGATAGCCGATATACTGCATACGGGTCTCGCAAAAATTCTTGGAGTTGAAGAGAGTAAAATCTCTCGGACAACGAAACTAGATCGATATGTGACCGATTCGTTGACTCTTGCACAAGTGCGAGGGATGATTCAGCGTGATATTAAGATATCGTACCCTGTCATGAAGCTCTTTGGTAGCCCTACTCTCGAGAGTATAGCTCAGGAACTTGAGAGAATTGCAAATTCAGACACCAACAAGCCAGAAAACATGCCACAAGAGCAAAACCATGAGCCAAGCCAAGAATCCCTCCATTTCGATAAACTAACCGATATATCCGCCTGGTTCATACGAGGAAGTCATGTTGCCGTTGATAAAGGCCAGCCACGTCTTATCTGCATCCATCCGATAGCGACGGATGCTACTTTTTTTGCTCCATACTTGATTAACCCGCCTCAGGGGCTAGATAGTATTGCGGTTCAACTTCCTGGTAGAGACAACAGGATAGACGAGCCTATACCGTCTAGTGTTTCTGAAATTGTATCAGGGCTTCTTAAAGAATTAGAGTCTACCATTGGAGTTCCAGCCATCATCTGGGGCCATTCATTCGGTGGTATAGTTGCCTTCGAGACCATTCGAGAATTGAGACGTCGTGGAGTTCATCCGCTGCCACGGCTAGTCGTCAGTGCCACCGTCGCACCACGTCTCCTCCGCTCCTGGCAAAAAAGACCAGTCATGCAAAGATTATTCACAGACAGCGTAGAGGCAGATTACTTTATCTCTACCTTGCGCTCAATAGAGGATGCGGCCTTTGTTCGATCTATTCTGCCACATTTTAGACGTGACGCGCCCTGGTTCACCAGCTATGAATACGCAGAGGAGGAGCCACTAAATGTCCCTATCACTGCGTTTGCCGCCCGCCAGGATGATTTCGTATACCCGGATCAGGTTGAGGCTTGGAGAGAACAGACGGACCAGTTTGAATTCACAGAGGTCGACGGCGATCACTGGTTTGTTCGTAATAACCAGGACTTGATTCATGCGACGTTGGAGAAGATGGTGCCCTTACCTAATTAGGCCTAGCTTTATTAGCACCTGATTAATGCTTAGTTATCCATAAATTAGTCATAGTTTAATCAGATTGTAAAGCTTAGTTAACCTTGTGTTTGCACTGTTTGCAGTATGACGCATTTCCAATTCTTTCCTCCACAAGTTGAACCAACAGCTTTTGTTCCTCTAGGCACCAATGGAGAAATACAACACCACACAGCAACGGCCAGTAAATATTTACAATAAGAACCGATAAACCCCATATACAAAGACGATAATACCAGTTTTAAGATATCCAAGATGGCGGATAATAATCCTGACTGTCCAGATAATGCAAAGGCGTTTGTGCCCCTCGGTTAGTTCACCCCTCACTCACTTGATTATGTACATGCGCTCATGTGGTATTACGACTCCAGAAAACAATCCGGAAGTCATGTCGCATCTAATCCACCAGCTTGGCCTTCCGCCTACCCTTGGCTTTGCGGATGTTTACAGCATCTCTGATCCAGAGCTTCTAGCCTTCATTCCTCGCCCTTCACAAGCTCTCCTTCTTGTCTTCCCCGTCTCTGAAACGTATGAAAAGACCCGAGTTGCTGAAGATGCTGGCATCGAACCATATACTGCTTCCGGGCCTCAGGAACCCGTAACGTGGTTCAAACAGACTATCCGTAATGCATGTGGCCTCATTGGTCTTCTACACGCTGTATCCAACGGCGCGGCAAAGAAGGAAATTGCCAAGGGCTCTGACCTAGACCAGTTATTACGGGAGGCTATCCCATTAGCCCCCCAACAAAGAGCAGACTTGCTGTATTCTAACTCTGCCCTGGAGAGTGCACATTCAGACGCTGCAAAGAAAGGCGATACGAGTGCGCCTAGTGCAGAAGAGAAGGTTGACTTGCATTTTGTGTGTTTTGTTAAAGGTGACGATGGCCGGCTATATGAACTTGATGGGAGGAGAAAAGGTCCACTGTGTCGAGGAGAGCTGGCTGAAAATGAAGACATGTTATGCGAGAAGGCACTTGATAAGGGGGTGCGGAGGTTCTTGAAGACAGAAGAAGCAGCCGGACAGGGTGACTTGAGGTTCAGCCTTGTTAGTCTAGGGCCATCATTTGATTGATGAGGTTGATGTAAGCTGTACTCTAGGCGGGCGGGTCAGTATTGCGATAATACACAGGCTTTCCACACGGTCATCTCTAGTCCGCCCACCAACCATCCCAGTTGAACTTTATTACCTCGTCCCCTACTGCCCACCAACCCGCGGTCAGAGAGCGTGCAAACACCTCCAAGGCCGTATATTCTTTGTTATCGAAAAATGCCTGTTCAACTAGCTCCCTGATCGCTGGCTTCCGTGAATGTATATCCGGTACACCCGCTGTAATCCTCCTCCTAATATCATACTCTTGCCCTCCTGCTCTCCCTATTATCAGAATTTCATATGGCTTCCTCCATACTCCATTAAGCGCGGTCACCACCTGTCCAATAACAGTTGTTTTAACCCATACCCACTCCTCAATTTTCCTCACACCAGCTGCCTGAAATGCATTTTCAACTGCCCGTCGCGCCTTTTGGGAGTTTGTGACCCAAACGGCTACTATGCCAGAAGATATAAGAAATTTTCGTGAAATATTTCCAATTAGAAGTTCTAGATCATCAAAGGATAAAGTTGATATGGTGTACTGCTTCGAGCGTTTGGCTGAACGATTAGGCCATGGCGGATCGGCAAGAATGAAGTCGAAATACTGATTAGGCGGAACCAGAGAAAGGGGATTGGTTAAACATGGTAAGCTCGGTTGGAAATGTGTCAGTATAAAAGTTGATTTAGGCGGGATTCGAAAGAAAATCTCTCTTCCTAGATCAGGCTCTTCGCTGGCTATGGTTGAGTCGAGAGCTCCAGAGAGTTTTATCCTAGTTTGATGAGAGCTGGGGTTTTTCACAAGTGCATTGGAAATTTCTCTGGGTGATGAGAAGACGTTCAATTCTGACGAAAGAATAACCGGCGGAGATGTTGACACGAGATCCCGATGACTCTGTCCCTGGTTTTTCTCTGGGGCCATAGTTTGCCCTGTTGGGAGAGCAAATACCAAATCTAATCCGTTGATTCCCAGGTATTTCTTCGATGGTAAAGGAAATCCTGCTTCTTCGCAAGGGGGTAACGTTTGTCTGGCATAACACCATTCGCCCCGGAAATTTCTCCCAAGCCTTCTTATCTCATCTTCAACTAGTCCACATATCAATGTGTGGTATTCACGCTCCTCTGCAGGAACAAGTTTAAGAACCTTGGCTTTTGCCTGATCCGTCTTTGGCTCAGGAGATGGGCCGCTGTACGGGCTAGCGATGGCATCTGAAGAGTATATCAGTGGTATCCTGAAATGGGAATCATTTTTGGTAATGTTTGGTAGGTGCTGGGCTAGGCTGATAGATACTGGTATATCTATTATAAACAGATTCTGTGACGCATCCTGATATATAATTGACGACAGAGGAAGTAGTAATAGTCCATTTCCTGGCTTGTTAGGACTCGAGTTCATGTCATTTGGTCAGGTTGTCGATATTTGTGTGGTCGAAGAAGTTTCAACTCAGAGAGCGTTTAAAAGGCAGAATTCAGGTCTTGGCGTGTTGACCACTAAAAAACTAAATACCTCTCACAATGGGTTTCTTATAATTTAATTAAACCCGGCATCAACCAAATATAAAAAGTAGCAAAGTATGTCAACAGCGAGCGGCCCCAAGAATGCGACCCCCAGCCCATCCCACGCGGATTTCTTCGAGGTTGGAAAAACCCTGTTCTCTGGCAGGGAAGAAAAATAATCAGGTATCAGGAGCTGGGAAAACTCCTCACAGGAAATTGAATTGGGTTATAACTTCTCTGCATAGCCCAGTATCGAAAGCTGGTCTCTTCTTATATCTAAAATGTCCAACTCAGATAGGTTCATATTATAAGGCTGCAATTAGAAGTACCTTAAGTCAATGAAACCCTCAAAAATATGGGAGCCCAGGCATCTTAAAATGCAAAGGTGAAAGGTATTCGGCAGTTTGTGCACATGGCCCCTGGGATTCTATTGGGCAGTCTTTTATATCTTACTGTTTTCGAGATATTGGATGGCTAGTTAAAAACAAATTAATGCCGACATATATTATACTCCAACTAACATCCGACTCAAACCAGAATGTCGGTTTCGAGTTCTTCTAGCAATAAATCCTCATGTAAGCACCTAAATAATATCGCCCCACTCCACTATCCAATGCTTCTTTGAAGAACTCTGCGACTTCTCTAGGTCTAAAACAGCATCAAAACTTCATATATAATGTGTTGATGTATTTGTGGCGGAATTGGCTCAGGTGAGCAAAGGGTGGACTCCTAAGTATGGAGCTGTAGTATCCATGCACAGAAATACTTGACAGCCTTGACAACCTGTCTCTGATAGTTAGGTCCATTGGTCAGCATCCGCCATGTCTTCAATGTCGATCTTGCTATTAAATTTGTACCTAGCTATCCTTGGTTTTTTATTCTAAGCCTAGCGGCTGCTCGGCGGACCAGAAAACTCTTAAGTAAATGCCCCCCAGACCTATTCTATGGAATTTTTACCTGCTTTGCGATAAGGATTGTTAACTATGTCGCCTAGTTATCAAGACGAACTTAATCCCTCGGTGATTAAATACGTTCCAAATTGTTCCAGCGTCGCCATGGCTTTGAATATTTATTTGTCTACTGTAGGGAGTATAAGGTTTCAACTAGTTCCCTGCCTGTTTGCTGCCTTCAACTAGTAGAAATCTAAAAAGGGCATATGACAAGTACATATACTTGAGGAATGACTGAGTCCCCTTATTTAGGGTGGCCCCACATGCACCAACCCGGCGGATCATGCCAAGAGAACTTAATTTAACGACTAGCCTTAGGTGGTTGGAGTTGATGACCAAGTCAATCATTTTTAACTTTATTCAACGGCTTCCTAAATGAGAGCCATAGGAGAGTATTTCCCGACCGTGTAAGACCGTGGGGAATGACTCAGTATCAAAGTAATTGTGCATTTCTAGACGCTGACCCACCATGAGGATTCGCTGTAGCATGAAGGGCCTTAGCAACCACCTAAGTAGTTATTACTGCCGACAAGAATTTACTATCGAGTCAAGCCATCCGCCACATCTCGTACACGGGTAACGACCTCCTAATATATTATCAATTCTAGGGTAGTTGGTTCTTCAGCTTTATATACTTTTGATTTTGACTCCACAGATACATGCCTCATTCCAGAACCTATGAAGAGGAAGCTTACGTGTAATAATGACATTTTGTATCTTTGAGCACGGCCATCAAATAGCCTAAGGGATCAACCCAGGATCGGCCAAAAGATGAGGAAAGATAAGGCGAAATAAGAACACGTCAAGTCCAGCTTGCATAGTATGGAACTGAGGGGAAACTGTGTTTATGTCTAAATGATGGCAGTGCATACCTAAGTACTGGATATGTTTACAAATTGGGTCAAGTGAAGGCACAGCTAGTTGCTTTTCCTAAGGAAAATAGAAAAAAACAAAAAAAGACAAAAAAAAAAAACATACATTCGCCTGGCTTAAAGACATATTTCCTCGTACATACAATTCGCTCTCTTCCCCGTCTTGATAGGCAAGTGCCTAAGCATATGAAGCTTGGGCCTGGCCGGGACCAGGCAATATAACATGGAATGAAAATCACACAAAAGAAGGAAATGTGAAGGCAGGGAAAGAGATAGACATAGAGTAGATGATTTTCTGGCATGCATATGACTGATAAGAAACAAAAAAAATTTACAAACTAAAATGAAACGAACATTTTTGTAACTTGGAACCAGTAGACAGGAATGGAAATACAAACGGGCCAAAAGGGTGCAAAACGAAGGAGGGAAAACGATAAGGGAAAATGCGGTGAGTAGAAAGAGTATAATAGGGAGAATGAGGAAGACTCCATTTTCCATCCCGTTACCATTTTCTCTGTGGCTATGCCAGGCGTCTACCTACGCTTTGCATTCCTAGCTATATCATCCCGGCGAACCAGCGCTGGGGAGATCTAGGTAAGAAATGACGAATGCATAGTAGGGGTAAAGAAGCAGAACCAGCTTCTTCTTCCTCTGCAAGGGGAAAGTATCATGTCAAGACGGTTTCCATCCATGCTCGAGGTGTTATAATTCAGATATAGCATTCAGCATTATTCCTGGATCGCATGAGTATGAGAGGTGAATAATGCAAATAAGAAAGACAGAACGACAGTCAATAAAGAGTTCCCAAATTTTACATATATAGTTGCATCATCGATAAATGGCTTCAAAGAACGTGCACACAATGGTCATAAATCAATCAAGAATACTATACGAGTAGACGTTAGCTCAATAACAATATAAAGGTACGGAGAATATTGGGTGATAGTAGTTTAAGGAACTTACACGACCACGTCGTCCAGAAGGTGGAGCACCCTGTGCTCCTGGGGTTGGCTGATAAAATTGTTGAGGGTAATTGTATAGTTGACCAGCACCCATGACAGGGCTAAACTGCTGGTTTCCATAACCAGTTGGCTGAACCATCGAGTTTCCGCCCATTGGCAATGGAGCACCGCCGGGGCCTGCCATGGCTGGTTGTACAGAGCGGAAGTTATCCAAAGTTGAACCAGTAGTGACGGGGAAACCGTTCATCCCCATCCCCATACCATTTCCAGGGGGACCAGGAGGGAAGAATCCAGCAGCTGGGATGCCGCGAGATTGGGCGGAAAGGAAAGCTTGGTATTGGTACTGTTGCGGATTTAGAGGCGGCATTTCCTGGGAAATGGCAGGGTTTGCCATTGGCAAGCCAGCAAGACTATTCATGGAGCCAAATGCATACGGGTCATACTGCGGGATATTTTGTTCAGAGGAGGTAGATCGTGCCATGTTTGGAGGAGAGTTGAGAGGTGGCTGCATGTTTATGTTATGTGCACTCATCTGCGCACCGTACTGACGATCAGCCGGGTTTTGTTGAGCTGGGAAGTTATTTCCTTCCTGGCGTTGCTGGCCAGGCTGACGCTGATGCTTCTCTCTGTCGCTGCTGGTACCATGGTCACGACCATGGTGGGAATCACGAGAGGTTGTGGTGCGCGAGGACAAACCAACCTCATCCATAAGTCGCTTGTACCCCTGGCTAGGAGTAGTCTTCAGCTTGGTAAGTACCTTGGCGACTGTCTTCACAACCTCTGCACGCATGGCTTCTTCGAAGAACGGAGTAGTGAGGACTTTGAAGATCAAGGTTGCACCAGAAGACTGATCTTTGAGGATGTTTTCCAACGTCTCATCTCCAGGGCTGTAAAATAGAGCCTTCAAGATAATCTCCCTAGCCTCTGGCTCGTTTCTCTGGTTAACAATCTTTAATACTGTCAAGTAAGCGACCTTGTGTGTACAAAGAGCCACAAGATGGGGAACCAGCCGGGGAGCAAGTACGGTACGGCGGTTGGGGAAAGTGCAGGTATCAAGGAACCACGTGAGAAGCAGAGCGCCGTTGGCATTCGTTGCTAGTTGAACACTGTGTAGCGCGATGGCAGATGCAAGCATTCTCTGCTGATCCTTGGTGGCGTGGTGGCTCTCCAAGCAAGCCCTCATGGCTCTGGCACCGAACCGCCCCTGCGAAATTTCCCACATGCGGCTAAGCATGGTTTCGAAGATGAAGTCATTGAATGGTGGGCCGAAGCGCAAGCAGCATTGCAACACATAGTTTCCGTATTGGTCAAGGAACAGCGGGACGGTGTATGGTCTCAGGCTGTCAACAATCATCTGCTTCTGGGAATCTACCTTGGAAACATCGATGATCTTCTGCGCGGCCCATGTGCCATTCTTGTGCACACCGATTTCTGCAAGATGAGGTGCAATCGGTACCAGCATTTGCTCCTTGGCTGGCTCGGAGCAAAACTCGAAAAGTTTCTGTACCACTGTGTTGCCCAGATAGTCGGAGGCTAGCTCGGCAATTTCAGGGAGCATTTCACTGGCAGTGTCTTCGATTTCCTGGGTACTGCAGGCGCCGTTGTCTATCTTCTTCCTTATTTCACGCAGGCGAGGAGCATCAAAAACTCGGGATTGGCTGGGTTCAGGAACTGGACGGATTTCGTCTTCGAATGCGGTGAAGTCGATTGCACGCTGAATGCTTTTCGTGATGTTTTGGCATTCAGATTCGGATGAACCGAATTCGATAACAATACTGCTCATTTCTGGCTGTATTTCTTGCAGGTCTGGGATGGAAGAGGAGATAGCAGCTTCACCATCTTGGGTGGTAGAGCGAGTTCCATCCCGCGCCACTGATCCAGCAGCTCCGGTACTGGCATCTGGCGTCGGGGAGTTTTGACTACCAGATTGGCCTGGGGTCTCGGAAACAGGAGTAGCTGGGACTTTGGCGTATCCGATACGAACGGGGCCAGCTCCCGGGAATATTTCCTTTCCATTGAGAAGAGATTTGGCTTGAGTGGCACTTTCAACACGCTCGAAGTTGACAAATCCACAGTTCTTATGAGTCAAAACACGAGTCGACTCAATTTTACCGTATACGTTGAAGATAGCATCCAAGGATGTGACAGTGGTGGAGACAGGAATACTGCCAATCCACAAGGCTCGGGTTGGGCCTTCCAAGTTGTTCTCATCGACGGGTTCTTGAGCTCTTAGTCCTCCCATGCCTCCTAATTGCATTCTTTGAACAGCTTCAGGTAAACTATCGTATTCAGAAGCCTCTGTGATGTGGATATCCGAGGCATTGATACTGTTCTCAAGTCTCGAAGGGCTCGCAAGGTAGTTACGGATGGATGAGCGTTGGAGGGGAGCATCTAGAACACCAGCAGTACGAGCGCGGGGTCGACTTGAGGATGCGTGGTTTGCAAAAGCTTGGACGGCAAGGTTATGTTGATGAATTTGAGCCTGAGTGGCAGCAAGTTGGGCGGCAGTAGCGGCGGCGGATGGAGTTAGCGTTCCCGAGGGGATAGCAGAGTAATGCGTGCCGAACTCCTCGTCCTCTTCGGCATATTTCTCCTTTGCATTAACGGAGTAGGAGCGGAAACGATTTGAACCTCGATTGAGCATGGCTAATTCTGCAAGGAGGGGGGGCAGGGATGAGGTCGGCTGTTGTTGTTGTTGTTGCTGTTGCTGCATAAGCATGGCAACCGACGGCCCTGCAAGGCTAGCACGAGACTGCTGGGGTGTTTCTGCCAATCCTAGATAATCTAGTGTCCTCACATCGGCGTCAGCAAGGCCATCCTTTGAGAAGGAAGACTGGGTGGGCGAAGAGGGCCCTTCAGAAGATCGTATGCTCGCCAGTGTGGTGGCACGCTCGCGCTCAGATGACCAGTTTGTCGAAAAGACAGAAGGGCCGAAGGGACCTGTGCTGTTCAGAAGATTGGGCCGCTGTGGCATCGAGCCAGCTCGGGAGGCGAGACAGCAGAACTGTGTTCGACTCTGTTCCTGGAGCAGACACCATGGACGAGTCTACTCCAGTTGAATTT
>NW_003345200.1:3001161-3011527 GCF_000150975.2 Nannizzia gypsea CBS 118893 | reverse complement strand
TGGACAGAAGACAGCAGCTGGAGGCGAGGATGGCCGTCCGTTACGGTACGGGTCAGTCTATCCAGCGTGGGCAGCGCCGTGGTGAAGCCGTCGAGAGAGAGTCGAGTCGACTACACCAAAGATCAGACGATAACTAGGCCCGACTAACTAACTGCCAACTAAATAACTACTGGGCCGTCTAGCGAGGCAGTTCGAGATGGTAGCGACGGGCTCGAAAGGCTGCTGCAATGGACACTAGACGACGGGCGGTTGCGCACTCTGAATGCTGGCTTGCACTGGCACTGGTTGATGCGAGGAGCTGGCCATATCAGAGGCCAACGTTTGGTCTGGCCGGCAGCATCCACTCAGGACCGCTCGATCGATTAAATTATTCGCCAGTAATGAGAGAGATAAATAAAAAAAAGGGCCTTCGGGAATAATTTATATTAGACGAACTACTGTCCGGGGTTAAGAGAAGATCCCAGTCCCAGCCGGCAAGCCGTCACAAGCAAATCAGCGCGCCGCCCGTTACTTATATATAGGGGAGACGGATCTCCCAACCCAAGGGAACGACACGATCGATCGATCGATCAACCAAACACACGGGTCAGTCACCAGATGTTTCGCTGGGGACGAGAGGTCGAAGAACATTCTACGGACCTCGCTGGTCACTTTTAGATGCTCGGGTGGAAGGAAGCAGCAGCTCGCTCGGCGACTTTCGAACTGTCCATATTGGTGCTCAAGACTACAGGCAGACGCCCGTCTCTATCCCCACCAGGAGTTACCCAGTGGGAGGAGCGGGAGGAGCTGCCAGGTGCATTTATCCGTACTTATAACGGCATCGGAGGTCGACCACTGAACCCCATAGTTATGCGTGGAAGAGACTGTTCCCGTCACGATGGAATCCATGGCGAAGCTGAAGAAGCTACTGCAAATCGTTGTGTGATGCAGCAGCGAATCACAAAGCTGCCACTTTCGTCTCCGTCCATTTGGAGGTTACACACGGCCACAAATTCCTACTTATTGCTACTGGCTCCTTTTGACAGACAAATAGCCAGCTGTGATCTCTCGGCCAACAATAAATAAAACGATGCTAACCAGGCCAGGAAGAAAGAGGAGAAGGGAAGAAGAGAAGAGGACAAGAAAATAAAACAGTTGTATAGTTACCGACCAGCTAGCTAGCTGGTTCCGGAACACGCAACACGACCGCCAAACCAACCCGGCTATACCACAAACCGTATAGAATTGCCTTGTCTCGCAGTTGATCCCCCACCAAGGAACTGCAGAGTCTAAAAGTACTTTTTACTGGATGTGCTCCTGAAAATCCTGCTAGAAAAGTTTCCTCTTGGCCTCTGATCTATTGAAAGGCGATCGCCACCTGAGTGCTGCCGTGTTGTGGCTGCCCACGTTGATCTCTAACGGCCGCCAAAACATCATTCTTCCGGACGCCAGGGCCAGGTTAAAATGTCTCCCTGCAGCCAGAAGATGGCGATTGTATGGAGAGAAGGACGGTTAGATATCACCCACATCGGCCACCTGAGACCAGAGGTAAGGACTGTGAGAGGTTACATTTACTCTCCCAGCGCCTCCTCTGACGCTACTCCGTACTCCTCCATATATCTGCACCCCCCTTCTCCTGCGTTTTGACTCGATGCATACTTCCTACAGCTAAGGCCGTGTCTGCAGCCTGGCTAAACCAAGAGGTGTGTCACTTAGCAGTCTGCGCCGCAGATCCACTCGTGTCGTCGTAGCTGTGAACTTTTTCGTGTTAGGGTTCAAGTGACCCCCTTGATGGGTGGTTATACATATATCCATAGTAGCTCCCCCGCCGGCAATCAAAAGCTACTATCGTCTCTCTGTCTCTCTTCTTATATATCCCTCTCTTTATTTCTCTTTTTACCATACCCTAGATAGGGACCGACACTCTTTTTTTTTTTTACATACTAATGCTTCTATTATGCAGCTCCCTCCAGTATCAGTTATCGCCTCCTGGCCTACGCCCAATTATGACAATCCAACAGAGGTTCATGGCTCTGCCATCATAATCATGACAGCCATCTTCATGCCCCTGATGCTGGCTGTCATTGGCATTCGTATATTCACACGCATCCGGATATTGAGGAGCTTTGGCTGGGACGATATATTCATCATTGCCGCTGCTCTTCCCACCCTCGGCTGTGGGATCATCACCACCACTGCAGCCATCACCTTGGGCTGGAACCGCCATATATACGATGTTCCTATCTGGCAGCTTATCCTAGGTCTCCGACTGACGATGCTATTGGAATGCCTCTTTGCTACCGGCTGCACGCTCACCAAGCTCTCGCTGCTCTTCTTTACCCGGAAGATCATGAAAGGCAGCGGAAGCCCGGCGTTGCAGTGGACTGTGGTCATTAACATATGGATTGTTGCTATCGAACTTGTCATCTTCATTCTAGTGGTCGTCTTTACTTGCAGGTATGTCCCCTTACCCCTTACCTAGCCCCCTACCCCAGCCGTGTAGTATTATTCTTGTCCAGGTTATTCTAACATAAGCACTCTAGGCCTGTATCCCTTTATTGGAAGCTATCTATTTTACCCCAGAACTGCATCAACGAGAGCGCACATCTACTTGCTAGTGGTGCAATCAACACTGCAACCGATATCATCGTTATTGTCTTGCCAATTCCCAGTGTTTTGTCTCTCAGCCTGCCCGTCCGGCAACGGATCGTTCTTATCCTACTTTTCGGTGCTGGTTTCGGTGTCTGTATCGCCGGTGGTGTACGTGCATACTACACCTACCGACTGAATATCGCCCACGACAAGACGTGGGAAGCCTATTACCTCTGGATCTCCGGTACCGTCGAGCTTTACGTTGGCGTGGTAAGTAGACCTTCTCACCTTTTTTTGTCATTTGTTAGTCAAGGCCTAGAGCTAACATTTGACAATGTAGATTGGGGCTTCAGTCGCGTCATTACGACCATTCCTCGCACGCTACATCCCATCTATCTTTGGCAACCAGCGTGAGCGCGCATCGTACGCCTTTGCAAGCACAGTGGCACGGCGCTACGGTTTCCGGCGTTCAAACCGTGGCAAGCCAAAGCCCAGGAAAGTAAAGGAGGTCAGCGAGGCTACTACCATTACCATGAACTGCGACTTTGACTTTGACCTCGGGTACCTCCGCACCCAGAAGAGCGAGATGGGTCCGGTAACTACAGCGTCCCGCGACGGGGCCGCAGAAGAATCAAACATCGGCATACCCCCTGCAGAAACGGGCGCAGGGTCTGCGGAGCAATGACGATGTGATGTTTATGTTGTTTTTGGCGTTCTGGGGTTATGGTGCACATATACAACTCCCTTTCAATGGATTAATGTTTAAACCCAAGCAAACCTGGTGTTTTATGCTGCAGAGGAACAACCCACTGACTCGCCGTTGGCTACGGCTCTTGGGCAACTATCACAGCCGAAGCTGCGCTTTCTTGCCTTGCAGTCGAAAATTACCCAAACGAGATATTACGTAATACGACTTTTCTTTTCTTTTCTTCGAAGCCAAAGAAGAAGAAGCAGAAGAATCTTGGGATGCGCCATTCGGCAGTTCGTGTTCATCTTCGTCTGCCTTGCCACTGACTCTGTAACACCGGAGGTCCCTAGCTGGCTGGGGCCGACTAGCAGCTAACTAGCGGCTCAGGCCAGAATGATGCGAGAACCAACCAGCCAACAAGGCCAGCTCTCCAGCGTGCTTCCATCTGCATCGGCCCCAGCTATGAAACTACCAGCCTGACAAGAACAAAAGGCCCGACCACCACTGCTCGGCATCTGGGCTGGCAATTGAAGCGGGTCGGCCATACATACCAGAGAAGAACCTGAAACTTGACGGGCAATACGAGATTCGATCACGCTAATCGCTGCTCATCCATGAGGTGATCGATCGTGTTGACTCGAGGCGCATACGAAGGGTTCTGCATGGCGCAAGGCGAAGGAATCGCTAGCTAACAGAGCCGACTGGGATATGGAAGCAGGAGATGTTGAAGCATCATTGGATAGATGAAGCACTCTCGCTGTGATGTCCGGCTGGCTGTTGAGGCACCTCCGGGTAGTGAGAGAAGAGAGTCGCAGAGGGGCTACTTTACTTTTCAATTGATACCGGATGGATGCAGGAGCTACCACTTGTGCCTTTCATTTTTGCACCAAGACGGATCTCTCTGTCTATATTGACGTTGTAGTTTATTCTTACTCTATATAATTTTTAATAATACTAATTGCTTTTACCGCTTTTATTAATGACTGCTAACTGGTTAAGTTAATAACTAAGTAAGTAGAAGTGACTCACCAAACTAGGATTCTCCATACAAAATAACATTTTTATGCCACTTCGAACTTTTACCCCACTGCACACTTTTTCTTTTTGATATATTTATTCAGCGAAAAGATAGACGAAGATAAAAAGGCCGGCAGGAAGAGGACCGGGATAGAAGATAGACGGCCATGGCGAGCGCTACCAAGGACATCTTCATTGACGAGGATGTCGGCAAGGACGATGACTCCGCGACGGGCAGCGAAACCGCTGCATACAAGACGCTGGTCTACGCGATGCTGCTACACCCCGCCACGGCCGACGCTCCAGTGCAATATATGACCAGGAAGTCCGAGACGGGCCCTGTTGCTGAAGGGGAAGAAGCCTCTGTGCGTCTGCAGTGGAAGCCCGCAACCAAGTCCGCGCTCAAGAAGGCCACCAACCTCGTCGAGCAGCGGAAGAAAAAGGCGCTCAAGGAGAAAGAGCTGGCCATCAGGGAAAAAGAAGAGGCCGATAAGCGAAGACTAGTGCTAGAAGAGGCAAAGAAGGTCATCATAAAGGAAGACGGGTCGTTGCCTAAGCCCGTCAAGATCAGACTGAATGAAAAGGACCCCACGGTTGTCAGGCCTCGAGCCGAAGGAGACGAGCAGCCAGGCACTCGTGTGCGCGTTGTTGGCCGAGTCCATCGTTTACGGGTGCAGAAGGACATGATCTTCCTGACGCTGTCTGATGGCTACGGATTGCTCCAGTGTGTCTTTACCGGGGACCTGACAAAGACGTATGATGCCATGACTCTTACGCTCGAGACCTCTATTGCCATCCATGGAGAGATGCGTGCCGTGCCTGTGAAACAGCATGCTCCCGATAACCGTGAACTCCACGCGGACTTCTTCCAGGTCATTGGGCGTGCTGCCGGTGATAAGGAAGCCATTACCACCCGCGTGGCCGCAGACGCTGATCCCCAGACCCTGCTGGACAACAGGCACCTTGTCTTGCGTGGAGAGACTTCCTCATCTGTCCTCAAGGTCCGCGCAGCTGTCGTACGGGCGTTTCGAAAGACGTTTGAGCAGAAACAGATGCTCGAAGTCACCCCTCCAGCCATGGTGCAGACGCAAGTCGAAGGTGGAAGCACTCTGTTTGAATTCGACTACTATGGCGAGAAGGCCTACCTCACTCAGTCCTCTCAACTCTACTTGGAGACCTGTATCGCCTCACTAGGCGATGTGTTCTGCGTCTGCCCATCTTTCCGTGCCGAAAAGTCTCTCACTCGCCGTCACTTGTCTGAATATACCCATATTGAATCCGAGCTGGACTTCATCACTTTCAATGACCTGCTCGACCATATCGAGGAGATAATATGCAGTGTTATTGATATCTCGATGGCTGATCCTCAGATCGCCGCGTTTGTCAAACAGCTCAACCCTGACTTCCAGCCACCGGCCCGTCCCTTCAGGCGCATGCGGTACTCTGAAGCCATTGAGTGGCTGAACGAACATGGCATCAACAACGAAGAGGACAAGCCACACTCGTTTGGAGATGATATTGCTGAAGCTGCCGAGCGAAAGATGACCGATATCATCAACAAGCCTATCCTACTCACCCACTTCCCAGCCGAGATCAAGGCGTTCTACATGAAGAAGGATGCAGAGGACCCACGTGTCACCGAGTCTGTGGATGTGCTCATGCCCGGTGTTGGCGAGATTGTCGGTGGCAGTATGAGGATGGATGACTGGGACGAGCTCATGGCCGCTTACAAGAAAGAAGGAATGGATCCTGCTCCATATTACTGGTATACCGATCAGAGAAAGTAAGTTTACCCCTGAATTCTTCTGTGGAATAGAGAGACTTTGTGCTAACTATGAGCAGATATGGTACATCTCCTCATGGAGGATACGGTCTTGGTCTCGAGCGATTCCTCGCCTGGATGTGTGGACGATACACTGTCCGAGAATGCTCGTTGTACCCTCGTTTCACTGGCCGATGCACACCATAAGCATAACATCAGTTTAGAATATAAAATAAATAACAAGATAAATGAAGAATGAAATACAGTTAGAGCAAGGGCCAGAGTAGTCATGAAGATGCATTGTACTAGATGTGAACAAAGGAGAAATAAAAGTAATGCAAATGCTGTGGGAAGTGGGTGTCATCAAGATATGCGATCCCAGGGCGGCCTTGCCTTTTCCATAACAAAGTATGACGAGGCAAACTTCGCGCCACAAGGAGGAAAAAAAAAGGCCGTATGCTTTGTGGACAGTAAGGGGCCATCACTGCTGGGCCTTTTCAAAGAACGCGCTGTCTCCATGGATTATTACCGGACCAAGAACTGCGGCCTTGGATTCGATCATGTCGTCCTGTAGTAGAATGAACTTCTCATCCGAGTCTGCTCCGGGCGACGTGATGGGGCTATCATCTGCCGAAACCGCCGTCGTAGCGGGAGAGTGAGTCAATAGTGGCATATCACTGATTTCCGTGCTGCCAATAAGACTTCCACCGTTTCCATATTCCGATGTAGACCGCAGTGGAGTGGCTGGCGTCTGGTTTGTTTGCAGAAACTGAGTAAGGTATTGATATGCAGCAGTGAACTGCACTGGTTTAGATGGGCCCTGGCGTGTGGAAGACATTGTCTCTGGTTCTTGGTGTAGAATGCTCAGCTGCGGCAGGCTGGTAGAAAGAGATATTGTGGTGTTTGGCAACGAGTAGAGCAAGCCAGGGTCTGAAAATGAGCCGGCCTTTACACTCTTTTGGTATGGATATGACCTGGGAATGGGAACCGGGGAGAAAAATGAGGAGGAGAAGGAAGATGTTGCTCGTGAGAAGAAAATAGGCCTGGAAGGAGCTTCTAGAGGTTTTATAGAGTCTTGATTTCGACACCTGGGAGGCGAAACAAGAAGAAAAGAGAAGCAGAATAAGTAAACCTGTGCTTGCAGGGGAGAAGCGAAGAGGATGGAAGAGAAAAGGTTCTATCTGTATCATTTGCTCATATGATGCAAATGGTACGGATAAGATCGGACAAGGTATAGAGAAGGAGAAGAAAGGTGTAGCTTACCGTTGGCTACAGTATAAAATTGAAGAGTCTGGGTTTGATATCATTCTCTCGCACATGGCACTGCAAGGGAGAAAACATTGTTGAAACAAGCAGTTAGTAAAGCAGGTCATTATTGCAGCTCATCCTTTCTTCATCCATGTGTCATGCATTCTCATGCCTGATCTCCCTGGCAAACGGCAAGGGAAAGGAAATGAAGCAAGCCAGAGAAGGCTTGTTCCACGTCAAGCAATGCTGGCCCTGCACCGCCGAGGACAAGGGTGAGGGAGGGAGGGGGATAGGGGGGATAGGAGAGAATAGAGACTCCTTCATCCATACCAGTACTGGCAAAAGCAGGTGGCCATCTGCGCTGCAACACCCCCTCTCTCCCGCCCCGGTTCCCAGCAGCTGGCGTGATCTTCAGTTCAGGGCTCTGAGGAATGATACTCCTTTATTCGCCTTGCCTTGTTCTTTCTATCCCTTCTTCGACATGCGCCGTTTAATCGCGGACCTGTCAGGCCTGGGATGCAGGCAGCGGCCCTGAGCCTGGCCTGGTGCTGGCGAGGAGTAACAACCTGTCTCGTTCCTTTCTCTCGACTGTGTAGAAGAAGAAAAAAAAAGAAGTCGCACACAATCCGTAGAAAATGATATATATGAGAGGGGGAAAAAAAAGAGAGAGCTAGGCCAAAAAAAGGAACCCTTTTTAATCGAGATATAAAAAGGAAATCTTAGCAAAAACGAGGCCCTGGATTTGAATTTAAAAGAAGGCGAACGAGAACCTTGGGAAGATGCAGGCCGGTCAAGGAAGAAAGGAGCTGCATATGCTTCGAGTCGCTGTTGGTGCTGCTGGCGCTGCTGCTGGCGATGACGCTGATATATAGCTGAGGCGGTGAAACAAGGCCTCGCCCAGCGCTGAGTCACCCAAAAAACCAACGGCCTGAACTAGCCTGGACGGTCTTGTCTGCTTGTCTGCTGCTTGTCGAGCATCAAGGACAAGAAAAAGGGGGTCGTGGCCTTTCTCCTGAGGCTCGGATCATAGGGGACCAGACCCGGTGGGACGGGGATAGCCTAAGAGAGGGTCAGGCGCCGTGCCAGCGCCCACAGTTGACATCGTCACATCGGTCTCGTTCGGTCTTTTTTCTGCGGGTTTTGACACAGTGTTCTTGTCGCCTGTTTGTACATCTCCCTCTTGCTTGTTACTCAAGGGTCTCCAGTTGACGTTTGTCTGCCGTTTGAGACGTCAAGGGGCAAGGGAAGCGGAAGAAGCAAAAATTAAGAAAAAAAGAAGAAAAAGAAGCAAAAACAAGAAAAAGGGAAACGAAAAGGAAAGAAAACGACAGCCTGTCGCGTGATGCTGGAGTCCGACTCTATCCGGCCGAAAAAGGAAAAACAGTGAAAAAAAAGGGCTGAAGAGCATAGGAGGTGGAGGAGATCGAGGAGATCAAGGGGCCGTGAAGGTCGACGGCGGAAATGAAGACGATAGATAGAGCCGGAGCCGAAGGTCAAGAAGAAGGTGAAAGAAGATCAAGTAGATTCAACGCCAAACGCTAAGATGCACAAGATAAAAGTACAAAAACCATCATCACAGCGACCAAAAAAAATGACCTGGCGGGACAGCGTAGCCACTGCTTGTTTGTTGGTCGATCCATTATCATCATTGAGCAGTGGATTTGTCCCCAGCCGCCGTAGTTGGCTTGCCATCGCCGTCTCCGGGCTCGAACAGCTGCTGTGGGGGAGCGGCATTAGGCGCGAGAAACCTCTCCGGCACTCCTCTGGCGCCGACCCCTATCGGCCCAACGAAGCACCCAAACGTCCCGCTCCATGCGTACCGATGTGCGAGCACTTGACGAATTTCGCGGTAGGCTAGAGAGTTCGAGTAAGGGAGGCCGGTCGTTGGGTCACGGTAGCGGGCGGTATGGGAAGTGATAGGACAAAACTCGGCCTGGGTTTCTACAGTCGCTTGTTAGTCCCGCTGCTGGTAAAATAAAGTATTCCTCGCACGAAGGGATGCTGGGATATAGATTAAAAAGGATGACGTACTGGGAAGCTTGACAGGCTTTTTCGGATTGTAGAGGACGCCAACGTCACTTCGTTCTGGAGCGGTAGATGCGTCGAAGTTGTCGAGAACAATGCATGTCCGGGATGATCGTTCAAGAACCGGTTTGTCCTTGTCCGGCTTCTCCTCTGCGTTCAACTCTTGCTCCTGAGGCATGGGCACGACTTCTTCTTCCAAAGGCTTGTCGGTAGCCTGACCTTGGTCTCTCTCGTGCTCATTTTTTTCCTTCTCCCCAGGGTTCACAGCCGATTGCGTGCTTTCATTCTCATGGGTCTCCTCGTTTGGCAGCGCAATCGTTTCTGTTATAGGCGCGTCAGGTTTAGGTATAGAAGTTGTGGCTGCATTAGCCATTTCGGCGTCTGGACACGTCGAAGCCTCCTCCATCGAGGCGTATAAATGTATGCCATCCAGAAACGAACTAGGTTCTTTTGGGGCGGGTTGGCCATCCGTAGGCTGTGCGGGTACTGGGTCAATGGCAGTTTTGGGCTCCTCTGTCGCCTTGTTCGCACCCGGCGCTGTAGGTTGTCCCTCACGGCCGGTTTCACTGGCACGGCCCTTCTTTTTACGGCCGCTCTCAGTATCAGCAGCCTGTCGAAAAGTCTTGATACCGGCCATTGCCAGTTTCTCATTAATCCATTTAGCGATTCCACTCCAGAATGTGATAACAGGCCCTTCCAGTCGCCGATTGTGCAGTGCTTCCATCTTCAACCGCCGCTCTTCGCCTCGCTTCTCCTCCATCTCCTCCCAGCGGGTCAGACTGCCAAAGTTCAGTCTCTCGGTCTTTTCGGCTTCAGCGAGACGGTCCGCCTGGGTCATTTGTTTCGGTCTGGCCTTCTCCTTGCGCTTGGCTGTCTCCTCCATCGTAGCAATCAACTGAACCCGCTTCTGTTCACTGCGTTTGAGCCGTGCATGGGTTTGGACTCTGTTCTGCATAGTCTGGCGACGAGAAGATGCGCGCGTGGGCCCGTCATCGGCCGTGGGGAGCCATGAGATGCGCTCTGATTTCTTCCCTCTGGCGTGGAGCCGGGAGTGT
>NW_003345200.1:2998340-3001061 GCF_000150975.2 Nannizzia gypsea CBS 118893 | reverse complement strand
GGTCTATCTTGACCTTTTTCTTGCGCTGGGCCGGTATCCGGAATCCTTCCTGCTGCGCCGTCCGTTTCTTTGCCCGCTCCGCCTTTTCCTGTCTCTGTAGCTCTTTTTCTCCTTCAAGCTCATCGTTACCAGCGTCTGCCGGGCCGCCTTCGTCTCCTTCGTCTGAAGAGGAAGAGTCGAGCTCCATGTCGTCTGCTGCGGCTTCTTCTCCGCCTTCTTCCTCGCCATCCCCGGATTCAAACTCCTCGTCATCTTCTTCTTCTGCAAATATACGCGCCAGTTCATCGTCAGCTTCGGCGTCGAGAAGCGTGTTCATTAGACGGCCAGCCGTCGACCGTCGCTCTCGCCCCGTGGCAAGAGGCTCGACATAGTATTCATCTGGCCCACTACCGTCTTCCGCCTCAGCTGGGAGTTCTGCCATGTTTGGTTATGAGTAACTGGGTCTCATCGTAGCTCTTCTCTGCAGCTCTCACATCGCGTTTCGTAGTGTCTTTCAAATATCAAAAACGAGACTAGGTGAAGGTTGACCCTGTAGATTATGTTATATACATTGATTATATAAGCCGCCACTTTATTCTGACCTTCGATTGTTGTGACTTTTATATCGACCAACACCAACGACAAACTTGCAGAAGACAAAGAAGAAGAACAAGACGGGGAGGATAGAAGGAAGGGGAAGCTGAACGCGGAGAGCTCCCAGGCTTCCGCTTGACACGACACGCCCATACACATCTTCTTGCAGGGCTGACTTCTCTCGTCACCCCAAAAGCCACACTCTCGTATGGGATGGGGTTGGAGGAATGTAACGCGAGCTGAGGCTGGTTGACAGCAAATTGGGCAAGAAAGTACACAATCTAGCAGATACCAGCGATGATCCTTATTTGCCTAACTCCCTTTCGCCTCGCAGGTATCGAAGAGCAACCGGTCATGAACAATAAATATAAATCAAGCAACAGGAGAGAGGGGGATAAAATAGTAGTGACAAGCGAGTTGTACGGAGTAAAGAACACAGCATACGGTTTGGGCTTCATCAGTCGGAAAACGCATGAAACGGAACTCAAGCAGGCGCAGCTCAAAGCATCAAGCTCTCGCTACCATGGTTTCATCCGTTCCGAGAACCGGCTGTGCGAGTTGAATCCGGGTACCTGCATCGAATGACACCAATCAACCCGTATTGTCTGTCTGGTGTTTGTGCCCGTCTCGGCCATCTCATCGCCAGTCAGTCAAAGGAAAGAAGCCTTTGGGCATCTATCTCTGCGTATGTTTTGTTTCAGAACAAGAGAAAGACGGTTCCTGTAAACTGAGTTGAAGCTATGTTTGATCTCTCCGCCCGCCAGCAGCATCGCTCCAAGCACCTGGACGTCCCTGACTTTCCCCTATCAGGCTCTAGCGGTAATGAAGACCCATGGGTCCTACCCACCAATCAGCCGGGATGATGCTGTAATGAGTTTTCCTCCAGAAGAACATCACGAAGGTTTAGTTACTTCGTGCCAACACTTCGCCAGACATCGACTCTGCTTGCAGGAGTAAGGCCGATCAACGAGAAGAGAAAAAACGATGCCACCGGCCTCCTTGGCCGCATGCTCCTGAACTGGACTGAGCTGAACCAACACAGTGGATACGTATATGCTTGCTAACTATGCTTACATACATACGGAGTACATACACACATACATACATACATCGATGGGGTTGCCTGTGCCCTTTGATGCTGTACAACCGCAGGAGGACGAGAGAAAGGAGAAGCAAGCTAGCTAAAACCACATGGCTCGTTCCCCTTTACCGCGGCGTCTCCATCCATCTATCGCCTGCCTGTCCCCCTCTCCATCCTCCTGTTCCTCCTGTTCCTCCCTCTTTGCCTGCTGCTAAGCCTGGCAAGCCAAGCGCCCATCATCCCTGGTATTGTATCGTATCGAGGCAGGTACCAAATACCAGTCCGGGGTGGTGATATACAGGCGCTCCTGGCGCAGTCGCTGCCTGTAACTTTGGTAATCGCAATACGACTAGTCCTTTCTCCATCCACTTCTTTTTTTTTTCTTGCTTTCTTCTCCTTCTTCTTCTCCCTTTTTTCCCCTAGTGTTGATTCTTTCGCTCTCCCCTTTCTTCTTCTTCATCTTCTGCTTCTTCCTCCTCTTCTTCCCCTTCCTGTTCTTTTTCTTCCTCCTGTTGTTCTTCCTGCCTCTCCTGCTCGCTTGCTTTGCCTGCAGGTCTTCGTTCTCCTCGTTTCTCCTTTCTTCCCGACTCCTTTTTTCCCTTCTAATTCACTCTTTTCCAATCCTTTATCTTTTTTATATTTTTCTCCCTTTTTTGGCTTCGATTCTTGCTTGTTCTGGTTGCATCATCACCATCATCACCATATATCGCCTTATAGTAAAGCTTGCCCTTCCTCCCCTTTCATCATTTACCTATAGCTCTCCTTCGCGTTATACGTTTGTTGCTTATCTGTTTAATCTGACTTGAAATAGCAAGCTCTATATCTGGCCTCCCTGACCCTGCGCCAGGTTGCTGAACCCAAAGTCTCTCGCGTCGTGGATTCCCGCCACCGTCAACTATTTGTTTCCGGGTCGGACAGTTCTTCATACCCCCCCTGAAGGGGTGAACACCATCTCGGTCTATCCTCTTATGCCAGGGTGGCTCGCCAAGTTCTAAGAGATAAGAAACAGAGTTGAAAACTTCCCTTTTTTACCGTGGTCGCTCGCAAGGCTAGCTCTTCCGTATACT
>NW_003345200.1:2988780-2998142 GCF_000150975.2 Nannizzia gypsea CBS 118893 | reverse complement strand
AACCAGGACGCTACTGTCCTTCCCCCACAATCTTCTCGCCAATGCAAGCGAATGGACACCGGTCGTTTGATGCAGCCCTGGTTCTAAAGTCTCCAGTAACGGAACTACTGAGTCGACGGGCTTTTCCCATAACGCATACGCATCCAATCAACCCGCTGAGCTTCACTGATCGTAACTCCCGGAGAGCCAACATACCTGCTATCAATACCAACTCTACTCCAGCAAACTCCAAAGATCAGCTCCATTACGGTGCTCAGTTCGACATGAACTTCGCTCCTTTACTCCCATCACAGCTCCTCCTCGGTAGCCCCTTTCAACCAGGGACTCCGTCCGCCTTCGCCTCGCCCCAATTTGGCAACTTCCCAGGTTTTTCGCAATCCAATCAGACTGTTGAACAGAGTCACCAAAACCAGCTCAACAGCCCAACTCAGGCTCAACATGGACCCCTATCGCCCCAGATGTATCAAAGTCTGATGTCTCCCGGTGGCATGGGAAGTTCCGCTCTATTAGCCGGTCCGACTTCGCCCATATCAGGGCTCCCAGCGTTTGCGAATGCATTTGCCCCAAGCCCGCAGCTTCAATCGGGGCATGGCATCCTGTCAGGAACCAGCCGGACTGTTTATCTAGGAAATTTGCCTCCGGAAACCACCTCGGAAGAGATTTTGGGTCATGTGCGGAGCGGCCAAATCGAATCCGTCCGCCTTCTCCCTGACAAGAACTGTGCCTTTATTTCGTTCCTGGATAGCAGCTCTGCTACTCACTTTCATTCAGATGCCATCCTTAAAAAATTATCTATCAAGGGTAATGATATCAAAATTGGATGGGGGAAGCCGTCGCAAGTTCCTACATCCGTAGCACTTGCTGTGCAGCAATCACACGCGTCCAGAAATGTATACCTTGGAAATCTGCATGAAGATGTTACCGAGGAGGAACTACGTGAGGAGCTCGGGAAATTTGGCCCCATCGATACTGTGAAACTTGTGAAGGAGAAGTCTATCGGCTTTGTCCATTTCTTGTCTATCAGTAACGCGATCAAAGCAGTTACTCAACTCCCGCAGGAACCCAACTGGCAACCCCCAAAAAGAGTTTACTACGGCAAGGATAGATGTGCATATATCTCAAAAACCCAACAACAGAATGCTGCACAATACCTTGGGATTGCCCCCGGATATGCCCATACGCTAAACTCACACGATCGTGATATACTTTCAAATGCGATAGCACAGCAATCCTTGGCCGCCGCTGCCGTTGCAACCTCCGCTGGTGGCATGCATAATCTTGGAAACAGAACAGTATACCTGGGTAACATTCACCCAGAGACGACGATCGAGGAGATTTGCAACGTTGTCCGTGGCGGCCTCCTGCATCATATCCGGTACATACCAGACAAGCATATCTGCTTTGTTACCTTTGTTGATGCTACATCTGCTGCTTCTTTCTACGCACTTAGCAACATGCAAGGTCTAATGATCCACAATAGAAGGCTGAAAATCGGATGGGGCAAACATTCTGGTGGACTTCCAACGGCAATTTCATTGGCTGTCAGCGGAGGTGCATCCCGCAATGTGTACATTGGAAACCTGGATGAAACTTGGACCGAAGAACGCCTACGCCAGGATTTCTCGGCATATGGTGAGATCGAATTAGTCAACACACTTAGAGAGAAAAGCTGTGCCTTTGTGAACTTCACCAATATTGCCAACGCTATCAAGGCAATTGAAGGAATGCGAGGATCAGAGGATTATAAACGATTCAAGATCAACTTTGGAAAAGACCGCTGTGGTAACCCCCCTCGCCAGGTTAACAATAACCAGAATGGCAACCGCGCGGATGGTTCCAGCAATTCTGTTAATGGGGCCATTCAGTCAGGCGGCAACCAGAACGGACAACAATCAAGCCCAAGTCGACCTGCTCTGTCCCCTGTTACTGGCTCTTCAGGATCCTTGTCCCAAAACGGCCAAAGCAAACACCCCTTACACTCCATAGCAAGCCCTGGATCTCTCATAAGCGCGGGAAGCAACAATCCCTTGACTCTTTATCTCAGCCAGGTCTCCCAACAAACTAGCCGTGAACAAGAGTCTCGCCTGGGTAACTCTATGCAGTATCCTTCACTTCAAACTCAAAACTATGGCCACTCCCAAAGCAATCACGGACATACCCATAGCCACAGTCACTTCGAAGGCACCAACGGAGTGGTAGACAATGGCGCACCAGGCGAACCTCTCCTCCAGCACAAATCGTCCCTTAACGGCTTGCTAAACGTCTCCAGCGCTTCCAATGCAGCTCAGCAGCAACACAGCCCGACGAATGGCAATACCTTGAGTGTTCCGCGTGCTCAGCACTCGCGAACCGTTAGTTTGCCATCGTTTTCCCAGGAGCGATTTGGCCAAGGCCCACATTCACATCTTCCATCACGATCAGGCATGAATCATCAAACCCAAGGGAGCTTCTCAGGCTTCGGTGGGCTAGGAGGGCTTAACCATGGCGGTTTCGGTGGCCTCTCCATAACGAATGAAGGCTCTCTTCCCGGGTGGGCTGAGGAAGAGATTGGAGCTAAATAACTCCAACTTCCCTGCTTACTTCTTTTTACCCCAACTGTATTATTTAAACTATCTTTACTCTTTCGTTCTGTGTTTTCTCCCTTTTTACCCTTACAGATCTTTTTTCCCTAGTCCTAGGACCTCATCTTTCTATGCATTTAACTCCATGTCTTATTTGTTTACCTCATTCCTGTTTGGATTGCACCTTACCCTAATTATCCCTTGGTCCCAATATCCCGTTATAATACGCCATACTACCGTTTCCTTTTTGTTTTCATACTTTATTTTCGTTGGATTCTACCCCTTGTTTGATTTTTTTTTACTCCTTAATCCCGATATGCATCCAAGATCAACCTTTACTGAAATTTTAATGCGCTTCACAACAATCATGTACCTTCACTTGTGACAGCGGTTCTAGGGTCATGCTTCGTTTCTGGCCGGTTGGAATAAGAGGCGGGAAGATAATACAGCTGCAAATATACATTGCTCATGAGCCATGAGCCCATCGTTCACTTTTCATACCACTTGTTCGATTTCCACTTTCAGCTTCTTCATATTTTGTGGTACAGCTCGTTGTCATCGGCGCTGTTCTGTCTTTGATATTTCATTTGCCTTCGCTGGTCACTTTGTCTTACTTTTGACCGACAGTGTATTTTCTTCCGCTTATGACACCCCCCTAATTGATCAAATACCCCCAATATAATAAGTAATACCCCATGATACTGGCCAAATCTACTTTATAGCCCTTTGAGAACATCATGAGCAGGAGATGATGAGGTGGAAACTGGATAGATAAATAATATTACTACCAACGAGACTGACTAATTGACTAATTGATCAAGGAGGCCAATGGACCATTTCTTACCGTAGCCTCTGAACATTTATAACCTCTTAGTTAACCGCTACAATTCTGCATTTCTATGAAATTGTTTGTTGTACTTGAACTGAGTGAAACTAAGTTGTCACGTGGCTTCCGCCCGGCCAACGTTTATTTAACGTCAGAGGAGACAAAGAATAACAAGACATGTTCAACCAGTTTACAAGACGGCGAAGTCTTCGTGTTTCTTGCCACTTAATATCGAGAGGTGTTTAGGTTGCTACGATTTGATATCTTCTTTTATAGACTGTGATTCTTAGTTGCAGCATAATGTCTCTCCCGCCTGAGCGAATCCGCATCAAGCGGCGGAGAGAAGATGAACCGGTAGAGACTCTCTGTAAGTCATCACCATGTTCAGTGTCCAGTTAGCTGCATTACTCTACTATACTATCCAGCGTAATGTGGTTTTTGATCTTGTTATTATATCTTTCACTCTGAGCCAAGATACCCTAGGCTAATATTTTTACGCCGATACCCCACGCGGCCCTACATCTTTGCAGACATTCAATCAGATATCCACCAGCCTAAGAGGCGGTTCACAGACTACGTTTTTCAACGCGTTGTTCTGCATATTGACAAAGAAAATAGCCAGGATGACCCTAAGGGCGGCCTTTCACCCCAGTCCCAGGTGAAGGGGCGACCTCAAGGCAATCGTTCTGTAACCGTCAGTCATCATACTACTAAAGCCTCCAGTACTGCGGTGAACAACTCGGGGATTCCAATTATCACTACGCCATCTACGCGTAGTGAAAAGGCTAAATCAAAGCAGAAACAGCCTATCGCTGCGGATAGAGATGAGCATGACGGCACTGATATTGAGTCAGCCAGAAGTGAATCTCCATCGTTGTCAACCTTGTCCAGCGTACCTAGAGTTATTTCTTCCGCCAAGAGGCCGGCTACAGAGCAGCCTACTAGCTCATCCATTCGTCGTTTCCATCTGGAGGCACCGAGCGCTAATGAGGACTCAGATGATAATCTGGATGTACTTCACCGAGTCCATGGAGGTATTCAAAAGAAGAGATTACGAAAAAATTCCAGCTATCGGCCTGTTATTGTGGAGAATACTGTGGTTGCCAACAAAAGGGCCATTGACAAGCCATCGAGCTCTACTAAAGGAAGCCACTCGAACCTGCATAAGGGGGCTGACGAGACTAAAAAATCTAATGCCACCATAGAAAAGCTTTCTGTAATTGGCAGAGAATGTAAAGATTCACCAAAGCTGCCCGGGTCTTATCAGCTGAGCAAAGGGACCAGGAGCGGAGAATCAGTCCTTGAAGACCCGAGCACATGGGACCACGACTCCGATAATCTTGCCAACGAGCTGGCACGTATTGCCTTGGAAATGACGAATGACGTTGACCCATCCGAGAAGGCCCTCTCGGCCACAGCAGCAGCTACAACACGCCCGGCTCCGCAAAAAAGGCCACTAAAATATAAACCACGATTGCCTAAAACACCTCGGACAGGACATCAAGGTGATCAGCATGGAGGGGTTCCTGTACCAGCTGCTAAAGCCTCAGATGGGGTAGTTACAAACAGCATTGGCTTCAACAATAATGACTGTGGTACTAGTAGTAAGCTTGATTACCACCATGCATCTGATACCCCAGAGGAACGGGCATTATCCGTGCGGGATGAGGATTCTGATTCCGGCTATGTGTTCGACGAATTTATCAGAAGACCTGTGCATGATGTTGTTGCCGACCCAAACGTTCAATATTTTCAAGATGGAAAATGGGCTGAAGGACGCGAATATCCGAAAGGTGTGGGCATTGTTGTCATTACACAAGATGACTCGCATTTCTGGGATGCGATTGCCGAAGACGATGATGAGAAGGATTGGGATACAGAGGATGAGGATTCCAATGGTGAGTCTTCCGTTCATATTGCCTCAGAGCAGCCTGCTTATACCTCTACTATAGCCGAGGATAACCCTGCGAACGAGTATCCAGATGAGGATCTCGACTTTGACGATGAATACTGTGATAACAATGCGATTTACCGGCGTTTCCGTGTAAATGCATCTGATGATGAGGAATATGATACACTTGATTACGATACCTACGGCTATCGTACTTACCCCAGCAATATGCTTAGTGATAGTGATTCGGACATTTGATGTTGCCAGTCGCGCTGTTCTTTCTGCCTTACGCTAGCTATTTTTCATTACCAAATGAATGAATCAATGAGATCCTATTGACAATTTCTTAGAATACACCTATCCTATCATGAAATGCTAGCTCCTAGGCCCTGCACAGCACCATGTTGCTGATTGGTGGTGTTATGCCTGTCTAACATTTTTGTTATGCGGCTCTTGGCATCGAATGTTTCTGTTACCGCCCTTCAACCCCGTGTGGTGGGGCAAACCACCAAACTACTGGTCTAGCAGTGCTAATATTTTTTGGCCCCCTTTCAACTTATGCAAACCCCTGGCACTTAGCTACAGGTTTCTGTTACTGCCTGTCAACTTTATGGGTTGGAAATGGGCTGTTGGTTCAGAAGATACCAGATTTCTTTTGAAAGGCTAATACGGACCCCTGACAATTAACCCTGCTATTACCAGTAAGAATTCGGAATTTTGATATCTTTGGCCTTACGAGAAACATTATGCAACTCGTCCATCTCCTTTCTCCAGATGACTATATGCTTTCTTGGTTTCTTTCTATTTCATCATGCAGCGGATTATGATTTACATATCCACTTATGGATGTTTCTACCAAGGGCTCTGTTATAAGGCCTGAGTCTTTCCCCCTCTGTCCTTCACTCGACACAAAATTGACTCGATATACAATTTACTCGATATATAACTCACTAGCTATTCTCACATAAATTCTCAGCACCATCCACCCTGAAAGCCCCTCTCTGTGGAGAATTCAGCATGCCTCTGGCCGCCAAATCATCCCCGTCAAACCAGGCTGGAACCGGAGTAAAACTCCTGACGGCGGAGGATGTGACTATTCAGCCTCTGATACAGTATTATAGCAATTTTGAACGCCATGTCAAAAGCAACTCATTGCACAAGATGTGGTTTACTGGCGACATTGAACCGTGGAGTAACTTTGAGAACGAGGTATCCAATGCTTGTTCAAAAATTCCATGGGCCAAACACCCAGACATCATCGCATACGGCCCTCCTGACGCAGGATTCAGTGAGTTTCATATAGGCTTTAGGGACCATTACGCATGTGGGGAGGAGCTGTCAATTATCACAAGATGGGCCCAACATGCTCTTCATCCCGTATCCGCTGTCAGCAAGGTCCTGGGCTTTAACCTGGTATTTGGGGACTGGAAAGCTACTTCGAAAAAGAGGATCGATTTCGTTCCAGCCGTAGAAGTTGACTCCACGATACGGGATTTGGCTAGACCTAAGGAAACGGAGACGTCCATAAATAAAGGCACAGGCAGAGAATATGTATTAAACGAAAGTGAAGATGTCATAAATGTTCGAACCAGAAGATCCTTGGTCCCTGACTATGCCTTGATGGTAGCGGCGGATGGCGCACCTCGGGCAGTTGGAGAAGCAAAGACTCCTTGGAACCATGATTTTCCACAAGTTTGGAGAGAAGTTATGGATATAGGGGGCCCGGAGCCCAAATTCCTAGCAAGGCAGACCCTAGGTAAACTATCGCTCACATTCCGGAAATTTCCCTAACTTGAATGCTGTTACTGATGGAAGACCAACAGGCCAAATCGGGAACTATATGATCGAGCTTGAGCTAAAGTATGGTTTTTTGACCAACTATATCCACACCTTTTTCCTTAAGAGAGGGGTGAACAAGGATGGAGAAGAATTGTTCTACTGCTCAAGGCCCATTCCATACGACGATTCACCTATGACTGGATCTAAGATCTCCGTTCGCCAGTCACTGCTCTTCCTTGCGGATTCTGCTCGTGGGGAGAATGCGTGGTACGCAAAGAAGATCTCGAAGACAAACATCGTGAAGAGGAAAAAAGGCGAGTCGATGAAGAAGGTGCGGGATAAATTAGCCGCAGTCACCCAAGGTAAGAAAAGGAAGGCAGCTGAAGAACTTGGTCGTGATGTCACGGCAAAAGCCACTCTTGAAGGACGCTCCTCCCGACACCGAGTCCATTTTATGGACGATCCAGAGGTTAGGAATAAGAAGCCTCGCCGTCTGGCTCCAAAAAGACGTGGCAATCTGGCCCCGAAGATCATTAGTGGGTAACTAAATGTTAAGCGTAAGTACGTTTCGGTTATCTTGTTCCTTAGTTACCTAGACAGTTTTCAATGACCGACCATGCATTTTCTACATACTACTTACCATAGGGAAATAAGAATATAAAAAACTCTCAAGTGTGAAGGCTACAGTTTTTCACACATATATTTTAGACTTAAAGGTTTTCTGAACTCCCCCATTTCCCGTATGGGGTAGTTGGTTTGTGTTTGTCAAGCGTTTGAGCTAAAGAGTGAGCCCACAATGGTGGTCGGGCGGAAGCTATATTTTTGACGTAATTTCACTTTAGTTACTTGGTATTGAAACACTTCCATTAAATAACTTTCATGTCAAAATAAATACAGAAGAATACCTAGAATACCGGCCGGAGGCTGGAGATAATCTTTCTCGAGACACAGCCCTATTCACGTTGTATCGCTGAATACTATGAATGTTAACGAGCTGAATGGAGATCTACGCGAGTTGTACTGTAATAGATCATCCTTCCAGGTGCCAGACTATGGCACTATCAAGACAAAGACTGCCATATGGAAACTCGGCCCCATTTTCTCTGAGCGTGAGAGTTGGGATGTCAACGATGACCTCTACCACGCTTACATTACCGAAGCGGCTGGCGTTTGCGTTGCGACTCAGGTGGAGGGCCCTACTCCGGGCGTACAGGGCATAGCGAAGATACGAATGCAGTAGGCATCGCCCCTGATTGTCTATGATATTTTACACTGTAATGATTCTTACTGGGCCTGCTCAGAATACCGAATGACTACGATGTCCCTGCACCTACCAAGCCTCAAAAATCTAGCTTCCGGACTAGTCTTGAGGTCCTCAGTTTGAAGGAACTGACAGAAGCCGGAAGCACTTGCACTCCAAAGCTTCTGGATCTTGCCTTTTTTAAACAGATCCGGAAAAATGACCCTCTTCCTGGTGGATTTCTGACGTTTATTATAATGGAAAGGTTGCCTGGGAGAAATTTGGTCAACTTTCACGAGTTGCCTATGTCTGAAAGAGACCAAGTCAGACTGGCCTTTGCCAAAACAATACGGTAAGTATTCTCAACTCCTAGTCTTTTCTTCCGAGACTCTAACAGTGTTTCGTTCTCTCACCAGGGAGTTTTATGCCCGAGGATACACCCACTGGGACCCCCATCGTCGCAACCTGATGTGGGACCGCGAGGATAAAAAATGGTGTGTATAAGGTTCCCATATATAGTCTTACCCAAGCGCCCTGTTAATGATCGCTACAGCTACATAATTGATCTTGAAGATGTATGCCAACTCGACGATGACTACCCCCGAAAAGTATTTACGCCAGAGAGAGATTTCCAGGTCTGGGGGATTGCAGACCCCGAAATCAATACAGGCTCGTTTGGCCTTGACCCAATGGTCCCGCATGATTGCAAGTTCATCCAGGACCCCGGCGATGAGGAACTTGAGAAAATGGCTCGGGATGTTACTGGGAAGCCATTGTACTTTGAAAGCAAAAGCCGTGGTGAATGTCAGCCGTCAGAAAATACCTCTACCACTGTGGTTGAATCTTCATAAATGAATATATGGCGTTTGGTTATAGCGTTTGTGCCTTGAGGTCGAAAGGAGGAAAATAAAACTAATTGATAAATCACTAAACTTATAGCTAATTAAAACATCTATTTAGTTATCTGCACTTCCCTTCGGTTTCTTTCGTTGCTCTCATCATGCGAAATTCATCAATAATTTTTTAGAGTAATCACTTACTCTAATCCTATCACCACGACTCAAA
>NW_003345200.1:2945925-2988520 GCF_000150975.2 Nannizzia gypsea CBS 118893 | reverse complement strand
CCGCTGCCTTTGCTGCCTTCTCTTCGGCAGCCTTGAGGAGTGGCTCAGCCGTAGCGTTGAACTCTGTTAAGATCCGTTCAAGCGTAGGTCGAGTCTCTATCCTCTTTATCCAGGCCATTACGTTCGGGAATTCGGTCTCGGGATTGAGTTTGTCTTTCCACACAAGTCTTGGGAGGAGCACTTGCCATGGGTACATTGCTAGATCCGTATAGGTGCATTTGTCACCCATGATGTAGTTCCTTGGGCCTTTTCCATCACCTCCATCCTCGCTACCAGCAAGCCACTTCTCCAGTACGCCGACCACGCGGTTGATTTCGTTGTAGTATCGCTCGATGGCACTGGGCACCTTCTCCGGGTGGTAAGAGATGAACCAGAAGTATTGGCCAAAGTAGGGTCCCTGGCCAGACATCTGGAAGTGAAGCCATTGGTTTGCAGTGTAGTATTCGTTGGTGTCATGTGGAAAGCTAATTTTGTTCTCTTTATCGTACTTATCGACGATGTAGCTGATGATTGCTCCAGATTCCCAGATTTTCAGATTGGTGTTTGGGTCATAAAGGGCAGGGGTACGGCCATTTGGATTGATATTGGTAAACGGTGGCTGTTTCCTTTCGATCATCGAGACTTCTTCGGTTTCATAGGGTAGACCGAGCTCCTCGAGAACAAGGGCAACTTTGAAGGGGTTGGCAGGGAAAATCCCGCCATATAGCTTCAGTGGTTTGATGGTAGACATGATTGCTGGTTGATTCTCAGTGTTGTTGCTGGTTTAGCATTGTAAACCCCCTTCTGCTGCTGGGACCGATGTTGCTTTATATACCTCCATTCCTACGCCTAGCTCCGTCTTCTATCCCCGTAAGCTGCTGCCTGGAGGATCGTCTTTTGGGGAGCTGGAGAAGCATACCCCTTGGAAAATGCCCCTATTCACACATTTCGTCCGTTGAAACCCCAGGAAGGATGTTCTGGCGGACGAGATGGAGCCGTCCGCCGTGGGTATGCGGATGTCCGGCTTTTCGTCCGTAGTTTCGATCCAGCATTTATCAGCAAGTCCACATATTTGGTCTTTTGCGGCACAAGACATGACAATCAAACCGAGTGATTATTGTCGTTAGTAATTAAGAGGGCTTCGGCTGAAAAGGTCCAATGTTGGGCTTTCAGGAGCTGAATCCGTCGTGTATTCTGCAGCCTGGCTGCCAGAGCTCCCTACATATTGGCTTAGCTAGTTACCTAGTTAACTCATGGACAGAAAGGTAAATGGATACATTTACCAGCTGCGTAGTAATCTTTTCTCTAACTATTAGTCGAAATGGCTGGTAACTGTCCTGTTGTTTGACAAGGACTGTCTGCGGGAGGAGTGCGGCCCAGGAAAGATCTAGCTACCTAGCCTGGCACTGGGTAACTAGAGCTGGAGGATATTGAGGTGAAGATACCTATTGGCTTGAGACATGCACGAATGCCAGCGCCTTCTAACTACGCCATTGCTGTAGAAATGGTTATTATGCGCGGCGTAACTGAAGGCTGATGCAACCTGAAGACAAGATACGCTTTGGTTCTCCTTTAGCCGCATGTAACTGTACACGCTGGCAAGAATGTATGATAGCTGCATAAGTAAAAATAGCAGTAACCGAGCGCATAAAATAAACAACCAACAGACCAGTTAACTAGTTAAGTGGAGAAGCAAGTTGACTTGGAGGCGTTTTTGGCCCCAGTTGTTATATATAGATTCCAGACAGTGTATTATCCTCCACTTTGCCTCATTACCCCAGGAATAGCAAGGTGAGAGTCGATTATATTTTAGTTTACTTACATGGGTTTCTTGTTACCGTTATCGTTTTTGACTGTTGGTCTTGAGTCTTTTTCATGGTTGATACATGAATGTCATGCAGTGTTATTGTATTGTCTAGCAGGTAGTTAGAACCATCGCTTACACTTCCCATGCAACCCGTTTCCATAGTTAACCCTTAAAAATAAAAACGCTAAATGGAAACAATTGATAGAGTGATACATTTAAAAGTAAACACTAAAGTTTATAAATATATTGCTATATCAATGCTGTCATCAATCTGCACTGTCATACTGCGACGAAGGGTTATAAGCATGAAGCGTAACCTGTGCAGCACCAACAAACAAGCCTATGGTCGAATGACCAAGTATGAATCCGCGTATATTTGTACAAGAAAGGCTGAAACAGAAATGTTACAGGTTATTGAGGCGTGCGTAATAAAGTAGGAATGAAGAGTAGAATGAAAAAGAAAAGAACGAGTATGGTCAGGAATTAAATGCCCTCGGAGCATTTATTTACATGCCAGTCCTTGCGCAACCTTTTACATTTATGACATGATGATAGTGGTTGGGGGAATATAATAAAAAGGGTATATTTATAAGAGGTAAAGGAAGGCTAAGGAGTGCTTTGCGAGAGAACGACTGGAAGCATGTCGTATAATCTGTTCCCTTGGCTTATCCAAGAAAGAAAAGTTATCATTAAGGCATTAAGTCATTTCACGCGTAGCATCGTTATATTGGACCCAGTCACCAACGAACTGAGGAAGCAGGTGGAAAGGAAGAGAAAATTCACGGTATGAAAATGTCCCGATAGGCGCAGCCAAGAGGAACAATTCTACTGCTTCATCCAAGGGAACCGGGTGCCCGTCCAGCGAATCACTCCATAAGCTGGCCCATCATCGTTGAAACGGCAATTCAGCCCGCCATAGTTCTGACCTTTTTCTCTCCCCTCGGAGTCGCTGCCGGTCTCACCCCCAGCTGCAGCCGAAGCGGCAGCAGCGCTTCGTTTTCTCCGTTGCTCTCGTAATGTGGGACAGTTTTTTTCCTTGATAAAGCGGTAGTACTTGCACTGGATGCCCTGGAAACCAGTTCTCTGGCGGTTTGGAAATTGAGCGTTAAAGCATTCACGGACTTGTTTCCATTCCTGGCCTAGATCAACTCGATGGTACCAGATGAAGTACATCTCTTCCTCGTCGTACTTTGGTCGAGGTGGCCGACGGCGTTCTGGAACTGGTGCAGATGATGTTCCACTTGAGACAGAAGGGAATCGTTCTCTTCGATAAGGTGTTGGTGAGGAAGTGGGTGACACTGGGCCTTTGCCAACGTTGTTGCTATTGCCATTCACTGTACTGTGGTAGTGGTGATGGTGATGGTGATGAGTAAAATTATAGTTATCGGAAGTTGCTGAGGTAGGCTCGGGCCGTCCATCGTAGGAACCATAGCCCGTGTTTAGGTATTGGAGTGGGCGAAAGTGTGTTTGATTGTAGCCTTGGAAAGATGCATTTACAGGTGTTGAACACGCACTGCTGATGGTGGTTGATGATCCGCTGGAGTATCTTTCACGACGATCTGGATAGTCGATATATGGTGGCGGTTGTTTGCGTGTAGGATAAAAACAGTGGGATTCGCATGTTGAAGCACTCTCTGGGTTGAGTAGTGTGTCAATAGCGATGCGCTTTGATGACTCTGTGGGTGATTTTGGGGATGGTAATCCGTATCTTGTCGACTCCATCTTGAAGGGGGACCTGGTTTTCGCTCTTCCTCGTCTAGAGTGAAAGGCGAACTGAGTATGGTAGATTGTTTCGCACTGGTCAAGTGTGGAAGAAGAGGAATAAAGAGTAAGAGTGGAAGGGGGCGGGAGGGGCAAGTGTTATAGAAGAGATGTAACAAGTCTGAAGAGTAGGCAGTTGGTAAAAGTATCGATTGGGGGATTCCAATCAGGGGAATTTATGCAAATTCCAGGGCCACTCTTGGGAGCAGATCTGAATGGGGGGTATGCCTAATCACTTTTTGCGATAGACACCCGAGTGGTCGGCTATGCAACCTAAACGTGGGTTTCCGGGTCTTTTTTGTGAAATACAATCCTCTTAAAGGTGTAGTGTTATCCCTTTCCTGTTGTTGGGAGAGGAAACAGGCACCACAGCCACGTTGATGAGCCACTCTCGTGGTTGTTCGAATGCAAGGTATCGAATGCAAGGTATGTTTTGTGTAAAGCGTGCGCGAGGTGAAGGAGAGGAAGCGTTGGTTGCTCAAAGAAGATCTTCTGCGGCTTGCTAGAAGTTGGTAAAATGTCCCTCAAACGTGGAGCGGCGTATCTTTGTGTACTTCCCACTCCACCAAAAAGTTGTGCTAAACCAAAGGGGTTTGACAGCTGGGGAAGAAGAGAAAAAGGAAGATGTTGTAAGACTGCCTCCACTTTTCCCCTATTCTCTCTCCTGTTTTCGCTTGTTCTTCAGGGTCTTCTTCGTTCAAAAAGGATGATGTTCTTTGTTGTAGATAATTCCGAGGTGACCTCCCGATATATAACCTTTTTTTTGCTCTCTATTTATCCAGAAGTGACCCTGGGTCTTTGATCCGCCAGTTTGGTTTTGTAGTCACTTGCACCTCAAGCGCAGCTTTTGAAAAGTATATCTCGATGTTGAAGTATAAAGTGTGTAGAAAGAGAGTTTCCTGGGGGGGGGGTATAATGAGTCGAGCGAGGATCAGGAGTGGCCAGGAGAGAAAGGCCATATACTTATATGTGTAGAGTCGATCCCTGAGCCCAGGCACCGAAACGGGATGTCCGTAATAATAATTTCTTAGTGACCAACTGCAAAAAAAAAGTGGGACAAGACCTGCTCCGGTATTGTTTCTTCGTACTTATTACTTCTTCTGCTGCCTCCTGGCCTTCTTCTTGGGGTTTGGGCTTGGGCTAGGTTGTGAGCAGGCGGTACCAGTCTCCTGGGAATATCAAGGTAACCATGGGGCAGGGGGAGGCGGAGGGTAGAGATGCCTGGCGCGTAGGGGGGGCAAATGCTGGAAAAGAAAAAAAGAGAGAGAGAAATGGGTAGAGGAAAAAGAAAAGGCAGTCAAGTAAAAAAAGGGACGCGGCAAGAAACGTGGAGAGGGTGTACTTCGATAAGACGGTGAGTTGATGCAGGATGTACGTAAAAGCACAACAAGAACAGTTGCCAATGAGTTGTCGACAAGCACCAACCTCCAGCGTATATATACTGTAACTCAGCCGTCTAGTGTAGAAACTCGCCAGTTGGATTCTAGACCGGAGACCAGGGGTGCAGACGGAGGGACAAGAGGGGGGATAATGTGGGCAATGGAGACAGCGGGACGACTACTGAGTGGACAAGGGAACCGAGTCAGCGAGCCAAACAAGAGCGATGGCTCTTCTCTCATTTTTTTCTTCTTCTTTTCCTCTTCCTCTTCATCCTTTCTGGGAAAATTAACGCTTGAGCAGATATTATGGCAGTTGAAAAGTCACAGAGAAACAGCAGAGAGTCCAGAGATCCAGAAGCAGCAGCCTTGTCGGTACTCCGTATATAGTATGGATGGATTGGACCATGCATGCATGCATGCATAGACGCAGTTGAGTATTATTATTACAGGATCATGGCATATATCTGTGCATCCACAGAACAACCAAGCCCCTGGTCATGAAGTTCGATACTAGGCAGCAAGTGAGCAAGGTGGAGGAGCAAAAAAATGTGTTCGTAGAAGGGATCCCTCCCGAGAAGAGAGAGTTTGTACCGTCTGTAAAGAGCCAAAATGCACTCTATTAACTGCCGCGGCCAACTCCGTGTATCCGAACAAGTTGACGACTGTAGAAGACGGATCCAGTGTGGAATTATTGAAGAACATCACAAGCTTCTTAACCGGATTTCCCTTCATCTTCTATCCATCTTGCATGGGCATGTCGAGAGCGGCCAACCAACCTCCGCTCCCCCCTTCTTCTCAAGCTGCAAAAATGCAGACATGAGAAACATGATGAACTTGCGAGTTTCTGCTGCTCACCACCCTTGACAGGCGATCCACTGGCAACCTTTTTCACTTTCGATGAATGACTGTGGTTGGCTGAAAGCCGCGGCGGCGCAGGTTCATCGATATAAATTAAAATATAAAAAAAAGCCCCGAATGATTTTTTTGCCTTTTCTCTTTTAAGTTTTGATACTCAGTGTTATTTTCGATACAGCCTGTATTTGACGTATTGTAAAACTGGTAAAGTTACGGGCTACGATACGTAAAATACAGGAGCCAAGCTTGCTTCGTCTGCGAAATAAATAAAATGCGAGAGCGAACCTCGACAGTTCTCGTTGACCGGCGCCCTTGGATGCGTTTACGAAGCAAAACTTGTGAATGAACTAGCAAGCGAACTAGTTGGCTAGTTGGTTGGGAGTTCAACTATCCAGAAGCCGGATGGAAGCCCGCATCGACCTGCTTTGCCTTGAAAGACAGCGGGTCGGGAAAACGGCTGCTGGAAATAATACAGCCGCATATAACTACTCCGTACTTCCATGCATACCCTCTCCATCTCTACCTCTCATTAGAAATAAGTCATCGACTTCGGCAGGGATTTCTCGCATTTATGGACAAATCAGAGCCCAGAGAAAGACAGAAATGTTGGACTCTTCGCCATTCGGGTTATTGTTTTATTTTCTTTGCTTGCGAAGTGAATAAAAATAAAAACGAAACAAAAACCGATCTCGGAGACCTCCAAGCGAGCCTGACCTCTTCTTCTGATGAAAGGATTTAATCGTCTGACGATTTTCTCGAGCTTGGCTCCTACTCTTGAAAGGCAGTCCATGCCGGAGTTATACCATGGCCACAGATTTTCTGCGCCGTTATGCAGATTCCAGTGATGTTGGCTGCGGGGAACAATATCATTCGATGGCACCATCAATAGACCCCAGCGAGCAAGCAAGAAATCAAGAAGGCAACGGTACCTCATCTCGCTTCCTTACGTCTGTTCCTTTCTTTTTGGTACCTTCTTCTCTCCCCATGCCGGGCGAAACGGAAGGTTGACATGGGCTGCTTGCTGGTCTCCCATTGCTGCGGGTTGTCTAACCGAGTTGTACTGCCGTTACCTTCCCCCCATTTCCCACCCTTTTGGCAGGCCGCTTGTGGTCGTACTTGGGCGTGATTTGTGCAACGCCAGCAGGCTGTCCATCCTGGCACGAAATCTGGAGTGTGCATGAATGGATCAATGGACCGGTGTATCGGGGCGTCCCGTTCCCAGGCGGTGGCTGACTACACTAGTTGCAGGACTGCCTGGATTGGGAGCGCGTTTATGATTGCTTTGGACGTCATATACGATAATGCCTAGGTAGGCCTCTGCGAAGGCGGGTTGGGGGCCAAAACTGCGAAGTTCACAAACGGAGAACTCCGTGTGTCTCCATAATTCCTACTCTTTACTTATTCGACATATTTAAATAGGTGGATTTATCCCCTCCGTTTGAGACCTACAACGAGTAAATGATATTGAGCCGATTCTTCATTACCCGATGCTACGTCGAAATAATGACTCCATTTTAAATCACTCAAGTTCGTCCTTGTTCTTTTTTTCATTCATGCACGTATAGCACGTGTGCGCTGTAGTGCTTCACCCTTTCCGTTAAAAGCATTACACACGTTAGATGGAGTGTATCAATAACTATATCCTAAGGCTAACGTCAGTCAAGACATGTTTTAGTTACGACATTAAATTCATACACGCTCGGGCATTCTTAATTATCCAGCGTCTCCATAGCTTTAACCGTTTCAATAGTTAGTGAGCTGGTCGGCCCTCGCGTATTATTAGGTTGACAGCTTGGTATGGACGGGGCTCAACTGAAGATCCTGTTCTCTCCCTTTCTTTTCTTTCATCGTCCTCTCTCTCTCTCTCTCTCTCTCTTCTGTGTGTGCGGCTTCATCTTCTCACTCCGTGCCCTGTGGAGAATCGAGATCTTGATCTGTGGGGCTGACATGCGCAGGGCATGGGATGCACTCAGCACACCAAGGACCATACACACCACGTACATGACGAATACAGAGATTACTCCTACATACTCCGTACATTTACAAAAAAAATGTACGAAAGGTCACTGCAAAGGTGAAAATGAAAAAACCACCATGCAAGTTATGCCATTTTTGGGAGCGAGGGAGGGAGGGCCGTATGATCACGAAGCAATATGGATTTCCTTGAACTGAGGGATCCGAGCGAGCGTGGGAGAAGGCATGGCATGGAATCTGGCATCTGGCATAGGCCATCTCATGTCTGTTCTGCTCGTGCACATGTGCTGAAGCAGATGGAAGCTAACCTTGAATAATAACACGTCGATCATATGTTTTGGTCGATGGGGATAGAGATTAACTACCATAGAGTGTCCAAACGCCAGACATCGTGAGACAAGGAGCAAGCAAGATCGCTTTGTACGGGAGGGAAGAGAGCAAAGGTTAGTCAGTAAGACAAGCCCGAAGAAACCCGATCAATGGCGTATGAACCTAGGTGGATAGCATGGAAATAAAACAACTGGATAGATGAATGATATTCATGAGACAAGTGTTGGATTTTTCATATGTCTTGACCCTGCTCTCCCTTGAAGGGCCGAGGAGGGCCGTCAGATCACGCAAAAGGTGGTAGGCAATAATAAGAACTAGCCAGAGTGAAAAAAAAGAGTGCCGTGGTAATGTCTGGTCGATACATAACTGTATACTCAAACCACAGCGTCGGTGTTAGGGTTGTATTCACAACTCTTGCGAGTTGGTTGGGTTGATATTGAGATCGGGTTTACATCATAGGTAATCCCCATATAGTTGACTAACTAGTTCAATCGAGCTCACTCGCAAGGTCTCGTGAAGTCTAAGGGGAAAACAAGGCAACAAAAAGAAAGGTCGGAAAGATCGGATATTAGCAAAAAGGGGGGGACAAAAAAGCTCTTTGAAAAAAAGAGCCCCTGAAGAACCCAAGAAATCTAAAGTAGCTGAATATTATATGACTGGATGTAAAGTAAAAAAGAGGGAGGAAAAGAAAAAAGAGGAAACCAGGCGAGCCTGTATAGATGATATACATTTAGATACCTGGGGAAGAGCCTGGCAAAGAGGCGTCGATAAGGGTAGAATATGTACTGTAGTATGATATATTGTCTTGTAGTGGCATTTCTTCTATCGACCGAATGACCGTTCTTACCACTTTTTTATTTTTGTTTTTTGTTTTGACTTTCCTTAACAAAGAAACGAACCATCTGCTATATTCGGCAACCGGGTAAAGGCAGAGGCAAAAGAGGCCTTGACGAAATACGGCCACTGTCTTTGAATAATCCCCAAACCAGATAAGAAGAAAGCCAAGACCAGTGCTAAAGGAACTATTTAAGCTGAGAATCTGAGAATGTGGAGGGAGCGAGAGAGGACAAGGGGTCTTTCCAAAGAGGGTCTCCGATGGAGAAAAGCGATCTGATGAACCGAGCTCCTGACAAACCCACACCACCCGTCCGTCCAAAACAGGGCCAGGGGCGAGGAAAGGGAGGGACCGAGAGGGGAATAATAAGGCCCGGAGTATACGTACAGGAAGTGTATGTACCTCCGTACATGCTTTAATATGGACTAGTCTTGTCTTTCTGACATATTGCGATGTGAGCTGGGTGGGGTGAGGAGGGAAGAAAGCTATGGGAAGAGAGAAAGAGCAGGGGAGAAGCGGTCGTTAAAACGGAGAGGTGGATGCTGGGGGCACCACCCCCTAACCCCGAACCCCGAACAGGGGACAAGAGAGCAAAGCCAGGGAGAAGTAAGCCAGTCCTTAGCAGCGCCGTTAATGATGTCCCTGTGCGATGAACCTTCTCCGTTAAAACGGAGGAAACATGCCAAATGGAGAATCTTGTCTTAGGTATTCATATACCTAAATAGGGGAGTGTATGTATACACGACCCTTCCGAGGATGTGATGAAGAAATGGCTTCCGAGATAATCTGCGAACTGAAGAAATCCTCTCTCGTATCGATGCAGGAGATGAAGAATCTTATCCGCCTGACGAAATGAAGAAGGCGAGCGAGAGAAAGAAAAAGGAAAGAAAGAAGAAAAAAGAGCAGAGAGTCGAGCAGCAGCAGGCGAAGGAATGGGACGAGAAATCTCGGGGAGATGAGGCAGGCGAAAAAACCAACATTGAATGAAGTCGGAAAAAGGCCCATGATTGGACATATGGCCCTTGATGGAGCTTGACCAGCCTGAACCGTTGCCTTGGGACCTGCCAGCCAGTCAGAGAAGATGCAAATATGCAAGAGAAAGGAGACTACTGCAAGACGCTTAAATGGAGGGGATGATGCGTGTGTGCGAGAGAGCGCCCATCCCTGGCTGTCGCGCTGTATAGGGTCGTTATACGTACGTATCGTGCAAAATACGCAGGGTCAACCGCGCGATTAGCCCTGAAGAAATGGCTCATCCTCCAACTTGTTTTCTTTTTCTCACTCCCTTTCTTTCCTTTTTTCTTCCTTGCTTCCTCTCGTCCCCCTCGTATAGAGATGGTCTCGTACGACGATGTACTGGTAAATAATATTCCGTGAAGAACGTCTTCCTGCGCCTGCCTGCGCCTGCTTGTACCAGAATGCATCGTACGAGTTGTAGGCAAGGAATGTGCAGGTAATCCTCGTCTTGGTTTGGGTTTCCAGGGCCAGTGTCCCAGTTGTTCCATTCCACCGGCGAGTTTCCGGCCCATCATCAACTCATCCACTCATCATCAGCCTGGTGCGCGTGCATGTCTATTCAAAAATGATGTATGAAGAACTCCGTAGTAGCAAAGAAAGAGTCGTCTGTAAGAATATATTACCGATTACTAATGCTAATAATACAGATACAGATACAGGTACAGGTACAGGAGCAAAAGTGGTGTGATACAGCTGTAATACGATTACGAAGCGTCTCACTCTATTATCCGCATTCATCTTAAGTCTCCAGCAGCGAAAAAAAAAAAGGAACGAAAAAGGAAAAAACAACGTCAAAGGTCAACCTCAACTTCAACATCCATCGTGCTGGGTCGGCCCAGCATCATTATTGCAAGTAAGTTCATGCTAACTCGGCGTCCAGCGAGCCACGATTTACCGATGCGAGGTTTCTGAGAATCGACTCAAGTCTGACACAAAAATAAAGGCCAGCGATCATGGGCAGGGGGACCGTGTTGTATTGTCACCCCAGCAGGCAGCAAGAGAACGGACTCCGTCGTCCGTTGACTGCCGGTGACATCGCAGAGACTCAAGCATCCCGGCCGCCCTGGATCTCCAATCTCACTGGGGGGAGAGAGCAAACACTTAAGCTTGATTCGTCATTGGCCATGGTAAGGGAGCATCTCACCGTCCAAGCCCGCCAGCAAACGTCTTCGAAAAAATAAACGGACCATATCTCGCAGCGCATGAAGGTCATGTGACTCGCATCCAGCCGGCTGATTGGCCTGATGCAGTGGCTTTTGGGCATGAATCTCGGCGGCTGTTAGCCTGCTGCCGCCGCCGCTGCTGCTGCTCGACTTTCTTTTCGTGTCATGGCCATCTCCCTTAACCCGGCCGGGGTTGGAGGCAGACGTGGATGTTGCACCAGTTTATGCAACTATTAGTCGGGCCAAGATGTGAAAACTGGAGAAATCCACCGCCCTTCCGAGGAGGTCTGCGTCCTTGACGTACGGGATTTGTATCAGTGCGATTTCTTCCTTCGTTTTCTTTTCTTCTTCCTCTTTTTTTATCTCCCTTCAGAAAGACGTGAGTTGACCACAGGGCGGAGTGGTTGTGGGTTTTACGCCTCCACATCGCAAGTCTAACTGTGGATCTATCGGCGGATACCTTATCATCAACCCGCGGCCAGAAGTTCAAGGTTGAGCGCTAATTGGGTTTCGATGGGGCTCCTTTCTCGATTTCTTTTCCCCTTTTAGTACCCTCCACTGTCTGTGCTGGCCAGCTAACAGACACTACTGGGCTGCCTTTCGTATCCATTATTGTTGCAGAATCTCGAAAACACCCCGTCCTATTCATTCATTTCGCATGAATTTACAGAAGAGCAAGCCAGAAAAAGCCAACAGGTGTTTACACTTTACCTAGACGCTCGAACAAATTAGGTAACCCTGTCTCCTGCTTGGATGTGCCTGGACATGCTGCTGCGCCGCAAGAAATATGCCTTAACCATAATCGAAGTGGTTGATTAAGTGCACCATTTCTTAGTTTCGTCAAGGATAAACTTCGGCTTACTTAACTAGTTGGCCGTCTGAACATTCCCCGGGGAAACGAAAACGACCTTTGATGAATATGTTTGAGATATGAGATAAAGCGATGTCGACATTGTTCATGAAGGGCGTGAGAGAGAGAGTAGACTGAATATTGCGCTATAGTCCGAATCGAAGGGAAAAAGATCACCTAAGTGCGGAAAAGAGCAAGACACCCAGGTTCACCCAGGTTCATCCAAGCAACAACTACTCAATGCCATATTAGCAGTTCCTTGCCTTTAGTGAGAAGCTGAAGAAGGTCGTCACTCAACCATACCTAATTTGCACTCTCTCCGTCTTTCTCTCCCACCAGCTGTCTTGCGGAACCCTTCTCTTTTCTCGGAATCCCTGCAGGTTGGCCTGGTCTTGCTGGCCGCGTAACGACTTATGCTATTATTATCCTCCTCCTCCGGCGCCCCTCTGATTCTTCACCTTGCCCTTTTGTTTTATTTTCAACAGGAAAATAAAATGCAGGTTCTAATAATAATGTCTAGAACAACAAAAAAGCAACTAACGGGGCATTCGGTGATCCAGTTTAGGATCAACGGCTCGGGATGAACGCTCATCAAGCTGCCCGCCTGCCGCGCCTGTTATGCACAGACTGGAGTTTCGTATGGAGTACACATACAAAGTTACACCAGAAACCGCCCTAGAATGGGACTGACAGATACTTGATTACTGATTCTCTGGCAACCTCAAGAGCCAAGCAGCAACCCCCAAAAGAAAAAAAGGGGGAGGGAGGGAGGGGGTTTCGTGTCGCATGTTAGTCTACAGAGTACTTCTGCGGATATTATGGCTGGGTCTATTTGGACCATAAACCTGCCAACATTCAGTACGCAGAGGGGACTCTACTTTTCTTTCTCGTTTTTCAGTGCATGAGCCTATGAAATCTATTGAAATGGGTGCGCCAGCTGATCAGCCTGTCTATGCGGGTTGACGCAGTTCCCGTCGAGATTCGAAGATGATTTGCCCTCCAGTTATCCTAGGTAGCCCACGGCCGTTCCAGCCAGTTTGAATGACGAGCTAGGCAGTTTCCTGCAATAGGTCCACATAACCGCTTAGGTTATATCAGTCTGTTGCAACTCGTGGAAATCTACGCTTTTCTCACATGCCTGCGGATATCCCCTGCTATTCAGCCCCTGCTCTGAACCAATGAAGGTCCAAAAGCTGTGCTGCACTGCGAAGGTCTGAAATCGCTGATCTCAAGGAACTGTTCCGCGGGTTTCGATCCCTCGTCATGACCTTCTGGCTTGTATCTTTCTCGCTTGACCTTGTCAGTTGTGGGCTGATTCCCTGCCCTGCACATTGCATTCTACCTATCAGGACCAGAATTTTTTAAACAGCAGCACGGTATTCTTGCATACGTCGGCGACTCTTGAAACTCTATTTCAGGGTCCAAACAGCTTGATCCTCGTTTCTGTCGACTTGCTCCTCCCTGTGGTCAGATTCAATATTTCACCACGTACGGAGGCTATTATTCCGCCCCTCCCTTTTATACATCGAGGCCACTCAACAGATATTTTGTTCATATTGTACTAGTTATCACATTCGTAAAGGGAGTGACATGCTTGAAAACTTCCTCACTTTGGGCTTCCCAGATGCAATCATTCATCCCAGGGTATCAGATATCGGATACGTTACTTCGCCGTGGAAACGGCTGTCATTTAGCTTGAAAGACTCATTTGGATTGGCTGTTTATCCCTACCTTTTACCCCTGCCAGCCGATACCGATTGCTACCTCGGGCGCATAGAAAATACTACCTTCCCAAGGGGAGGAGGCTCTTCTTCCCTTTACATGAGATTTCTTTAGTACTCGGGAGAATGGGTCCCATGGGGCTGATACTCACTGCAAGGCTGCCCTACCTTTACCCTTCATTATCCCGTCCGCTCACCGTTTCGTGAGTGCTGTGGGTAGATTTCGTCCAACTAGTGGCCTGCTGAAAATAATTGAGGAAGAACGTTGTTGCATCTTGAGGCCCCGCTTCGTTCCCTTCGCCCCTTCAAGGGTTCCCTCCTCGTTGGCCTTGAAGAACTCCATCTGATAGGCAGAGGCGGCCAGGCCTAGGGAGTGCATATTGCGGTCGCGGCGTACTGTATTACTACATGGGGGATGGGGAAGGGTTGTTATTAGTAGATGGCCGGCGACTCCGAGCTCACTGGGCGGTCTACACCATTCGACAACAGGATAGCAGAAGCAACCAGTTCACGGAGGATTTTCACATGGACTTAAAAACAGTTTGCATGTTGCATCGCGTTTAATAAAACCAAGTTGCGATACAGTTCAACTGGAATATCATGCAAAGAAGAAAAGAAAACGGTCAGCCGGAATTAAACCTCGTTTTCCCCTTTACATGTACAACCACACATATACATACAACCTCGTTCCACGCGCCAGCCTTGCCTTTGAAGGCATCATCCACACACATTTACGCACGCACTTGTACATGAATCCAAGCGCCAGTTATCATTGCGGCCCAATCCCCGGCCTCATCCATGTGCGCCTCACCCATGCAAGCTAATCTCAGCCCCAGGGCATTCCACGCATGACATGGGAAGCGTGAAACATGCGGTGCTGCTTGGCTGCTCCCTCTCTCCCTTCGCGTCTCGATGCATCAGCTTTCTTTTTTTGCATAAAGTCGATCATTGATTCTTCATGCCATTGTTTTAGGCTTTTGCTACGCCGCTTAACGCCATCATATCGCCCACTACTATCCCTCTCCTGGACGGGAGCTATGCCACGTATTAATATGGTGGATGTGGAGGGTCCTGAGCTACAGTTTCTCGATATAGAAATTCACATTGATATTGACAAGAATCAACACATACATCGACCCAGCCATGGAACCAACTGCCCTGTTGGTACGCACCAAAATAGGGCCATGCATTGCCATTCCGGCTGGCCGAATTAGATCAATCTCCAGAAGTTACCTGTCTCAAGGTTAAGATACAGCTGCATATTACTCCTTACATACCTGGGTACGCATCTCCCCTAGCCATTACCAGACGCAGCGCGGGATTTCCACAAATGAGAAAGCCGAGATATCTCCTATTTACCTTGCCTGTGGTATCTCTCCATCCCTTGCTTCGTGGTTCCTTTTCTTTTGCCTCAGCTGCTGTTGCTACTGCTCTAGATGATCATGGTTGACATCTAAACCGTTTCAAAGAGTCTGTGATTCCGGCGCTTAATTAGTTAACTGATTTGGTGACGATGGAATATTTCTGTCTCTGACATTTTGCCGTTTCATCCATTTCGACTCGAGAAAGTGACCTGTTAATCAACATTTCTTCTGGTTTTCTTCAAACTAACTATATGTGCAGCGCCGCCGCGGGGAAACATATTGGCGTCTCCTAACGGCTCGCTTCAGAAGCTGATCTTCCAAGACTGAGAGCGGGCGACCTATGCATATCGATTCATTACGACTGCATGGGGGAAAAGAAAAGGTAGATGGGGATGAATGGGGAGATAAGCCGAGGACATGGTTGATATATGTAGGTGAACCCCAAGTATACGGGACCTCCATAACGCAGAGGCAGTTTGGCAGAGTAATTCCCATTATCCTGTTTCTATCAAACGCTTTCGAAGGGCAATCATTGACCTCGAAATACACGCGAAGGCAGGGTAACATTTTGATACCTTGACTTGTTGGATTTTGACTGGCACAGGATTGATCTCGGCCAGCGATAGTATGGTTTTATATACACCACTTCTCTGCCTGCATCTGGAGCCCTGCAATCAATCAATCAGATTCAATCCACCAAAAGACGTTCTCGTGCTGGTTTTCCTCCCTTTCTTTTTCCTTTTTATTTTCCTCTCTTTTATGCAATTTACTTACCGGCAAAATACGCACCACCCCGGTATGTTCGGCCTGGGGGCGCGGATTCAGCTCTGGAATCCCTGAAGCACGTAACTAAGACATCAGCGAACGCCGATTGTGAAGCCAATGAGCAAACAGATCAAACTCGAAAAGACCAGATACCAACCTAGAAAGGAAATTGGATATTGGAACTGCATGATCAGGGATATGACAATATATATCTATATACGATGCATGGTTTGGTTACTTACCTTCATACATCCAATAATGAACGGGAAAGATAGTACCGAGAGAGGGACACTTTCACTCTGTTACTTACCAATACACCATTAGAGCATTATGTGGGCGAGTTATATGTGATGGATTGAGTGGTACAGGACTGCAACGCCATGCGGAAGAATGAGGGAAATACTTTGACGTTCATTTGAGCGGATGTAACTAGCCTATTCCTTTGGGATTTGACTATCTACAGTTTTGAGCCCTGCAGCCGTGGCTTTGACCTTCTGATAACGAGGTAAAAGACAAAAAAAAGAAGAAGCAGGATCCCTGAAAGTAGACGTTCTGTCCTAATATGTAGTCATTTGTAGTCACTGCGTCCTCCTGGGAAAAGAATTTCATTGAAGTTGATCCTGGCAAACACAAAAGGGCACGAAGGTGCGAGGAAGAGACAGGTGTAGATGCAGGCATCTAGTCCCAGTGGGTGCCAGTGGCAAGTTCGCATCTAGTAAGAGTTGGAAACAGGTTATGTTAGACCACCATCCATGATGATGTAGGGGGAACTAACGGTTCGACTTACGGGTCAGAGCCGAACTGAACATTGGCCTGGTCCCAATCGTCCATGCGGATAAGGCATGAGCGGAAGCGGACAGCAGAATCGATGGTGCAGAATCTGAAGACGACAGTGCGGATTTTCTAGTACAGAAGATAGGTTAATATCGTGTCTCTGGATGTATATGTTCGGAGTGTGCTAAATCACTTACAACTGAAGCTTCATAGGAGTCGATAATCTTCTCGAGCTGCCACTTCTTAGCATCGATGAGCTCGACCAACTCACCAATACTGACGCTGAGAGGAGCCCCGATGGCACGAACAACCCGAGTTGCTCCGATATCCAAACATTCGGCAAGACGAGAGCTAACGATGTCTACTTCCTTGCCAATGTCCACGAAGACGGTTCCACGGCTGCCGTTATACTCGAAGTCAATACCGTTAGGGTACTTGTCGTAGAACGCCTTGCAGTCAGCCGCGGCACAGAAGCGGATTTCGGCAGACTGGCTGGCAGGGTGAACGGAAACAGACTCGATCTTGCCTCCATGGACGAGAGCAAGAACACGAGAATGGCTACGGAGGGAGGCTGGGATGTTGGTCAGGATGATACGGCGTGGTGCGGCGTCTGAGGACAAACATGTTAGTGGATAAACACATATGCTAGGAGACGTGTTTACATTGACTTATATTGACTTACTGCTGGCAGTACGCGGAGCTGGAGTGCCCCAGGTCTTAAAAGTGACCAAATGCTCACGGTCTTCCTCTTTAGGGGAAAAAGCTTGTTCAGTGGCATTTTCAGCAATCTTTTCAGCAGCCTCTTCGGCGACGTCTTCAGTGATATCTCCGGTGATCTCTTCAGTGGCCTCCTTAGTGGCCTCTTTTGGGCCTTCTTCAGGAGCTTCTTCAGGAGTAACAACACCATTCTCCTCAGCTAGTAGGCATTTGGCCTCCTCAACAACAGGCTCAGGCTCCTTAGCAGGAATGATATCAGGGTTACCGTTCTCCTTGTCTTCTAGAGAGTAAAACGCGTTAGCTATGATGTAAGATGACATGTACAGGTATCAGCTTACCTTCGACGAGACCAGACTTGGTGACGCGACCCTGACCAGCCTTCATCACGTTGCCACCACGACGAATCTTCTCGAGGGCTCCCATGAAGGCCTCGGTGTCGTCGAAATTGATAGCAGATCCGGTCTTCTTCTCCATCTTTGGCTTGCTGGCGCTGGTGTTTGGTTTCTGGTTCTTGGTCTTGTTCTTTAAGGGAGTCTTCTAGGAGCAGGTTAATAAGGCTCTTCTGGATAGGGGGAAAGGAAGCAGGGCAGAATAAGATATTAAGGAGTAATAGAAGGAGATATGGTAGCAGTAGCTCACCTGCTGTTTGGTTTCCCCTTTGGTGTCCTTGGATTTCTTGTTCTCCTTGTTGCTCTTTGGTGACTTGTTTTTGTCTTGGTCAGGCTGAGCCAGAGAGCTGACATGGTTATCAGTAGCCCAGATGCTCTTCTCCAGGCCGCCACTTCTTTCACTGATCTGGTTGAAGGTCTCGAAAATCACCCTTCCTACCTTCACAGCTTCGTTGATTCTATCACCCTCATCATGATACTCCTGGATTCTCTTGTTTGCTCTGGTGAGGAGAGAGTCCTTAGAGTCACCGCCCGCCATGTTGATGAGTTCAGATTATCTCAAGATACAGGGATACTAGGTTGATGACGAAAGATGGAAGTCAAGATGCTAAAGAAGATGCTGATCGTGAAAATAAAGAAGAGGAAGAGGAAGAAGAAAACAGGATGAGAAAAGATATAGGACCGAAAGAGGGATACGACTAAGCGGCTGGGAGGTGTTGCAGGTTAGGCGGCGGATAAGGGGTGAATGCAGCAGAAGAGGACAGGAGAAATGCCATGAGAGACAGCGAGGAAGAAGGCTTTATAGCCCGTGGGAAGTTCCGTCTAGAGAAGCAGCAGTGAATGCAGAGTCAAAGGGAAGTTCCGTGTGAAGGGCTGGCAGAAGTGAAGGGAGGGCGGAAGACATGGCAGGATAATATCCATATATAGGGGGATGGATATCGGAAGATACATGGCTAAGAGCTTCATATTTACAAGGAGAAATATGAAGAGAGAGAGAGAGAGAGAGAGAGAGAGAGAGGGAAAGATAGGTATATCATTAATGGTATCATTATATTCTTTTTATTACATGGTAACAAGTGGTTGAAATGGACGTTTTGACCAACCTCCAACTCCACGCTGATATATAGAAATATAGGACAGGAAGAGAAAATAGAGCATCAAAACGAGTCCGGGGAGATGAGTTCCCATGTCTTCTCACCCGGTTGAGGATGCGGCTTCATGACCTGGAGCGCCCGGTTGCCGCAGAAGCCACCGGTGCCGGCGGTGCGGTTGACGGTTTGATAGGCGCCTTCGCCCTTTTCATCCTCTACCCAGGCACGCTCCTCGATGAGATCGCCTGATTTCTCAGTCCGGCGAGGGTTGTGCCACGGCATACCTACCAGGCGGTTGATGAGGTCGTGCGGTATGGAAAAGAGCCGCTCGAACCGCCGGGTGACGCCTAACCAGGAGAGAGTAAAGGGGGAGTAGGCAACACGGATATACGGGTTCACGTATATCCCTGTATCAGCGGTGGGTTCTCCAGTAGCAGAGGGCGGGTTTTGGATATCAGCGTGTATAAGACAACACTCGGATGCTTCCCAGAGGAGATCTGGCTCAGCACGGAACCAGCTTGTGCTGTGCTGCTGGAAATACTTTGCATCAAAGGCAACCATGCCTCCCCAGCAGCTGCGGACGCGGACAGCATCGCTTTGACTGAGCACGTCTCGTCTACTCTGTCCGTTTCCTATGCTGGTGAACCAGGGGAAGAATGGTAGTCCCATAGAGAACCCTTCCAGATCACGCGAGGCAAAGGTATCGTAGAACTTGAACGGATTGATAAAGTCGACTGCACAGGCAGCCCGGTACTGGGTAGCACCGCTCTTCTCGTCCACGTTGGTCGAGAGGAGCAACTGGAGGGCATCGATGGGGTCAAAGAAGACGTCGTTCACGTAGAGGATCTTGTCAAACCTGGGCATACCGGGCTGACTGATTGGCCGTAGAGCACGATTGCGCACCTCGGCCAGGAATGAGATGCGTTTAAGTCTCCTGGATCCGTCTGGCAGCGTGATGTGCAGCAGTCCATCCGTATCGAGATGCTCCTCCGTGACCATGGAGTGGTTACACGGAGTCTTATCTGCCATCCTCTGCAACGCATTCCGAGCCTTGTCGTTCATGTCATTCTCATAGATACTGAGATACGAATTCCCCGGCCCCAGCAGATCTATCAGCTGCAGAATACTCGTGCTCCATTGGCTCTGTGCCAGACTGCCGTCCGGGTCATATATGTTCGCAGTGATAAAGATCTTCTCGTTGCGCGGGTTGCCTCGTCCGGGGGCATCGCTGCCGACTGCAAGACGTCTCAGCTCGTTGTAGTGAGTCGGCCGGTGGGTGTAGGACGGCCAAAATATCGCTACCACGGCTACCAGACAGAGACCGGCCGTCACCAACCATCGCAGGGTCCTATATGTGCCTGACGGTGACAGCCTGGGGGCGGGCTTGCTGTGTCGCCTGGCAAATTTCCGGCGCCATCGTGGGGGCAGCAGCCGCAGTATTCGAGACGACCAGCCCGTCGAGCCATTCAACAGGTAGCTGTAGCTGTATCTTGACCCACGTCTTCGCTGGTGGCCGCTGAGTGCGCTGTTGAGCTCGCCGTCGCCGTCGCCGTAGCCGTCGTAGTCGCGGTCAAAGTCTTCGAGGATGAAGGCGTCGCTGTCGCAGGAGCTGCGGGAGCCAGACATGCCAGTCAAGGGGCCAATGGCCGTCAGACAACGTTCTTGTGGTTCTTCTTATCCTTCGTCTTCGCTCTTCTTATCTGTCTTCTTCATCTATTAGGCTCTCTTGGGCAGAAGATGCGGTCTGTCAAGGGAAGACGAAGATGGTATGGTGACGGCGGCTGATCACCGTTGCATCAGTCGAGTCGTAGGATTTACAAATAGTACGCGAATAGTAGACGACAAGCTCAGCCTCAGGACGCAGCTTAAAAAAAAAAAAAAAAAAAAAAAAAAAAGCCCATTGAAGGATCATGATCTCTTCTCTTCTCCTTCTGCTCTCATGGATGCTTCTATGGAATGTCGTACATGCGTAACAGCCGTGTACTGCAGAGTAAATCGGATGCCACTCCATCTCCGTCGCCTTGCCGTATGGCATATAAACTCAACGCCGGCGACTGGCTCTGCCTGTAGCTACCTGGGGCAGTGATTATTTTAAGCCCAGCAATGAGGTCAACCACGATCATCGACCCTAAATATATTCCTGGCGTAAAAAGCAACGAACTGGTTGCACAGCAGCATCCAAGCCATCCTGGCCACTTGGCGCATCCGAAGGCGTTCAACGACTTCAACCTCACGACATCATCTGTGATCGTAGCTTAACCTGACTCCTCTTCACTTCGCCGCCCGGAGGCTGGGAGACAAGCAGACAGACAGACAGAGCGCCAGCCTTGGTGCGACGGGAGGAGCTGCAAGTGCCACGGATCCGGGGAAGACATGACCAGGTTTCCCAAGCTTTGAAGGATTCTGTTAATGAAAGAGCCCCCAGGGATAAAAATACACTCAGCCTGGTTGGCCGGGCATCACCAGTACCCGCACCAGCATGACTGACTGACTGACTGATGAACATCCGGGACGGACAAGATGGATGATGTCCTTGTGGCTCTCCCCCCCAAGGTCTAAGCATCCCGTCCGCCACCTGGAAAGCCCGAGAGCTCGCGTGGCCCGTCCAGGCGAGAGAATGGCGAATGATGACCGTCATGATGAGGCCAACAAAACTGTCATCCTGTCGCATCTCCTGCCGCATCTCCCACCTGTCTCTTGCATCCCCGATTGAACTCTCTCCCTTGGCGAAACAGGCCGGGCCCCGCGGCGTCCGCCATCGCCCTGCTTCCTGCTTTCGTGGTTGCCGGTTGCCTGCCAAGTGGGCTCGTTTGCTGCTCTCTGAACTTCTGGCTCGGAGGCCTCGCGCATCGTTTCACCGTTGGTGAATTGTAACTATACGAGTTCTTGATCTTGGTCAGTTCCAGACAGAGTCAAAGCAAGCAGAGAGACGTGAGTCTTCGTTTACTCACGTACTGCGTATATAATAGACGCCAAGTTGCTGCCTGCTGCGTCCGACTGGGCGTTTATTGGCATTTCTTTTCTTCTGCCGCTGAAATTGCCTGCAGAAGTTTCAGCTTCTCTTTCTTTTTATTTATTTATATCAGAGCCGCGCTCGTTGATGAAGCCGGCGTCTGGTCCATCCTTCGCGTTGTTGTTGTTGTTATAATTGTTGTTGGTGTTGTTATCAAGATATTGACGCTTTCACTCTTATAACTAGCGACGTCCAACGCCCAACACAGAGAGAAAGCGAGTCGCCGCGCCCATGGCTGAGGAGCCAAAGCCCGTCATGCCAGCCCTGCGGAACGGCGAAGCTGAATCGCTGGGCGACGAGGCCCCTAAGAAGCGGACGGACGGCATTGTTGACGTCCCAGACGCAGAGAAGCAGAAAGACGCTCCCGAACAAGGGTTCGGTGCCTACGTGGTAAATATCTTCTCTCTCCAGATATAACCACTAGTTATATATACCTGTGTTAGCATTGGCTAAATCGTGTTTGTTTGCCGTTTTATATAGAAATTATGGGCTTGGTGTGAGCCGATTGATGTATTCCTTCGCATCTGCGGCTTCTTCGCTGCCATTGCATCTGGCACTGTAAGTCTTCCATTCCTATAATATAGATAGCCATCAAGGACACTGGCTAACCTGGCCATAGGCTCTGCCTCTTATGACCATCATCTTTGGCAAGTTCGTGGATGTCTTCAATGATTTTGGGGTTGGCAAAATCTCCGGGGAGGAATTTAGGAGCGAGATATCAAAGAATGCGTGAGTAGATTGCTTGTATGTATGATTATATCCAAAGACCGTATTAATATATCTTAACAGGCTCTGGTTTGTTTATCTCTTCGTGGGCAAATTTTTGGTGAGTATCCTCTTCCTCTCAAGGCTCGTATCAAGGGTACTGCTGACGTCCGCTAGCTCGTCTACATTCACACCATATGCTTCAACATCACGGCCATAAGAAGCGTCCGGAAGCTGCGTCTGGAGTATATCCGTGCCATTCTCCGCCAGGAGATGGCCTACTTTGATACCTATACGCCAGGCTCTGTTGCAACTCGCATTTCGAACAATGCAAATCTTATCCAGACCGGCATGTCTGAGAAAGTAGGCACCTGCTGCCAGGGCGTTGCCATGCTGATCGCATCCTTTATTGTTGCATTTACTCAAAGCTGGAGGTTGACACTTCCCGTGGCCACCTCGATTCCCACTGCCGTCACGCTGGTTGGCATCACTGTTGCCCTGGACGCTAAGCTTGAAGCAAAGATACTCGACATCTACTCCAAGGCCGGAGGCCTCGTTGAAGAAACACTAGGCAGCATCCGCGTTGTCGTTGCCTTTGGTGCCGGAGACCGCTTGAGTAAGAAGTATGATAACCACCTCGAGGCTGCCAAAGGGTTCGGTGTCAAGAAGGGCCCGGTCCTAGGTATACAGTACAGCTCGGAGTTCTTCGTCATGTACTGTGCCTATGCTTTGGCTTTCTGGTATGGTATCAAGCTCTTGCTCCAGGGGAAAATCGGAAGCGGCGGAGAAATTCTCACGTATGTCACCTCGTACATATTTGTTTCTTCACGTTGTGATACTAATGATGTCATAGGGTCTTATTCTCTATTGTCATCGGTACTTCTTCTCTCACTATGATTGCACCTACTCTAGGAGAATTTACCAAAGCCGGTGCTGCCGCCAACGATGTTCTCAACATGATAAATAGGGTACCCGAAATCGACTCACTGAGCACCGAGGGTCAAAAGCCTAGCAGTGTTATTGGTGACCTGGAAGTCTCCAACGCAGTTTTCTCCTATCCTGCCCGACCTTCCATCAAGGTATTAGACGGAGTCAACTTGAAGATACCCGCTCGTAAGGTCACTGCTCTCGTCGGAGCCAGCGGCAGTGGCAAGAGCACAATCATTGGACTTCTTGAGAGGTGGTATGACCCCGCTAGTGGTTCCATCACCTTAGACGGTATAGATATCAAGGACCTGAATGTTGGATGGCTTAGAAGCCAGATTGGACTTGTTCAACAGGTATGTAAACCTCTATTATCCACCAAATTACGACAACAGTTAACGTTCTTTCAGGAGCCTGTATTATTCAACGACACTATCTACACTAATGTGCTTTATGGACTGCCACCTGATGAAATTGCCCGGATGGATGAGGAAAAGAAAAGAGAACTTGTTAGACAAGCCTGCATTGAGTCTAACGCAGATGGCTTCATTCAAGGATTTCCCAAAGGTTACGATACCGTTGTCGGCGAAAGAGGCAGTCTTCTCAGTGGTGGCCAACGCCAAAGAGTCGCCATTGCTCGTAGTATCATCTCTAACCCACCCGTCCTGTTGCTAGACGAAGCCACTTCCGCTTTGGATCCCACTGCCGAATCTATTGTCCAAGCTGCCCTCGACAGAGTCTCCCAGACCAGAACCACAGTGCTCATTGCCCACAAACTGTCGACTGTGAAGAAGGCAGATAACATCGTTGTCATGAACAAGGGTCAAGTCATCGAACAGGGAACTCATGAGTCGCTCCTGGATGCCAAGGGGCAGTACTGGAGTCTAGTGAATGCTCAATCCCTCTCACTTGCAACTGACGATTCTTCGTCTGAGACTGATAGGGAGCCTGATGAACAACCAACTGAGGTCCTGGAAAAACATACAACAACCAAATCGACTCACAGCAACGTCCCTCACGAAGTTGCCGAAAAGTCGGAGGATGTGTCTCGAAAAATCTCTCTATTCAAATGCCTCTTGATTATCTTCTATGAACAACGGCGCCATTTGCTATTCTTCTTCCTAGGAGGCCTTGCTTCCATTGTTGGTGGTGGCGCATTCCCTGCCCAGGCCATCCTTTTCTCCAGAATTGTGACAACATTCCAACTGCCCAGAGATCAGTGGCAAGAGAAAGGAGATTTCTGGGCCTTGATGTTCTTCATCCTTGCACTTTGCATCCTATTGACTTATGCATCTATCGGGTTCTTCTTGACAGTCGCCGCCTTCCGGTCGTCGAAGTTCTACCGTAGCGAGTACTTCAAGGCCATGATCTCGCAAGATATCGCATACTTCGACAAACCGGATAACTCCTCTGGTAGCCTTACTGCGCGCCTATCAACCGACCCTCAAAACCTTCAGGATCTTTTATCGTCCAACATTGGTCTCATCCTAATTGTTATCGTCAGTCTTCTGTCCGTTACCATTCTAGCCCTCGTCACTGGCTGGCGATTAGCATTGGTTTCCCTCTTCGGATGTCTCCCGCCTCTCTTCCTGGCTGGCTTCATCCGCATGAGGATGGAGATGCAGGCCCAGGATAAGAACGCAAAACTGTACTTGGAGAGTGCCCGGTTTGCCTCTGAGGCGGTGAACTCCATTCGAACTGTTTCGTCCCTCACTTTAGAGTCCACTGTATACAACAATTATGGTGACAGGCTGAAAGGACCAGTAGCAAGGTCGCTCAAGTACACTGCCATTGCGATGATTTTCTTCGGATTCTCAGATAGTATCGACACCGCCGGTAAGTCTCTCCTATTCATCTCCAAATACACTCTCAAGTCTCGTTACCCACTAACTCCCCCTTTATAGCTATGGCACTGGCGTTCTGGTATGGTGGAAGGTTGATGTCATTCGGCGAATACGACGCGCAGCAGTTTTTCGTCATTTTCATTGCCGTTATATTTGGCGGACAAGCAGCCGGAATCATTTTCGGCTTCACAATGAGTAAGCTTTATTCCTGTGAAACTATTTGAAGATGGTAACTAAACCTGCTTATTTAGACACTACGAAAGCCCATGCTGCTGCAAATCATATCATACATCTTCGAGGGCAGGTCGCCCCAATCAATGGCTCTACTGGCGAAGAGCCTGCATCCATAGAGGATTCCGACGTGGCAGTGGAATTCAGAAACGTATCATTTAGCTATCCTACTCGTCCGGATCAACCCGTGCTTCGCAAAATCAGCTTGAAAATCCGCCACGGCCAGAATATCGGTCTTGTAGGGCCATCTGGATGTGGAAAGACAACCATGATTGCCCTCCTAGAGCGTTTCTACGATGTTACCTCCGGAGATATCTTAATCAACGGAAAACCACTGACTGATATTGATGTGACCAAATATCGTGAAACCGCCAGTCTGGTGTCCCAAGAAACAACTCTGTACCAAGGCACAATTCGCGAAAACATCCTTCTCGGCGTTACCCGTGACGTTCCTGACGAGGAGATACACCAAGCCTGCAAGAACGCCAATATTCATGACTTCATAATTTCACTGCCGGAAGGCTACAATACCGAAGCCGGATCCCGGGGCCTATCGTTCAGCGGAGGACAAAGGCAGCGTCTAGCCACCGCAAGGGCCTTGCTTCGAAACCCAGATTTCCTTTTCCTTGATGAAGCCACCAGCGCCCTTGACACTGAGAGTGAACGGGTTGTCCAGGCCGCTCTCGAACATGCCAAGAGAGGCCGAACAACTATTGCCGTTGCCCATCGACTCAGCACCGTCCAGGACTGTGATGTCATTTTCGTCCTTGAAGCCGGCAAGATTGTTGAACAAGGTACCCACCAGGAACTTTTAAGGCGGAAGGGCCGATACTTTGAGATGTGCAAAGCCCAGAGCCTTGACCGTGAAGCATGATACCCAAACTCGCTCTAAAAGTTAAAAATAAATCTCTCCTTTCTAATCACGATTCTTCACTCCTGTTACTTTTAATGTCTCGAAATTTGCCTTCTTGTTTATAGCTTATCTTCAGCAACCTGCAAGCGAAGCAGCATTTGTCATATTTAGACAATAAAGCCCCTAGTTAATCAAGTTTTTTTTATGCTTATTCAAGAACCATACAATTAATTACGATCCTGGTGTAACTTGAGTTTGTTTAGAGCATGGTCAATCAGTTACGTAGCTTTTATGGCTGAGATCTCGGAAAAACATCGTATTAACTCTCGCAAAAGCAATACTTTCAGCCTCATCATTGCATACAGTTAGCCCGCTCCATTAACTAACCAGTTATTACTAGAGTTTAAATCATCTTCTGCAGTTCTAGCCCTGATAGCGGGTTTCTTTTATTTTTCATACATTTATACATATATATGAAATCTTTCCCACTACATCTACAATTTACTACTAAACTACCTTCAACACTATATATTCGTCGTATAGGGTGGAATGGGAGACTTTCATAAGCGGAAGGAGGGTGTAAACGACCTAACAACTACGGCCTAGCACCGTTCGCCCAACTAACTATAACTAACTAATCAAGCAGCGAAAAAATCGTGGCGGTGGGTGGCATCCTTGTTAAGTAGTTAAATAGACGTAACCCTGATACTACCAGTATAACTTCCATCAACTTGACACTTCGGCTCTGCCTTGAGAAGGTGATTGTATCCAATGAGCCCACAGATGCGGCCTGATTCAGGCGACCTTTCCACGCCGACACAGTGCAGCAACCCATTGGGAAGCTTTGGGAGCAATTCCAGCTGCTTTATAACAAGTTGGTAGTTGCCAAATAGTTCGTGCGCGCGTATATCACCTTGCAGGATTCCATGACCCAGGGTGACACAGATATGATCTTCCACCATAATAGCATGTGCGTCAGGGTTGGAATCAGGTTCAAGCAAAACTGAGTATATGTTTCCTGAGAAGGCTTGAGCATCTCCGTTGGTCATATTTATGGGGTACTCCCATTTACCCTGAAATTTCATTGGATGCCATGGTGTGATTTGGAGACAGTCGATTTCACAGATTTCAACGTCCTTCACAATGCTCTGTAAAACGGCCCTAACTTTGCGCGGCCCCTGTGGAGTCCATACGGAAACAGGTGGACGTAGGTATTCAATAGGAATAGTAGGACTGACACGCTCACTTCCGCTACCGGCAAGTCGGACGCGGCAGCTTCCTGTAAAGCATGGTCCGCTAGATCGGTTATAATGAGACATACGCATTGCAGGGCGAGATACGCCAGGGGGTAAGGTCGGGACGGAGCGCGATGGCTTAGGCGGTGGTAAGTTGTCAAACACTTCGTCAAGCTCAGTCCGACACTTGTTGAACAGAGGGGAGTCTTTCCCATACATCAGTGGGCCTGAATCCTTGAAGCTATTGCATAACTGATTTACATGTGCGTTGAGGATCGAAAGGACTGATAGTAAATAGTAAGAATAGAGCCTAGATTTAATAGGGGCTTTGGCGGGGAGATACTCACGATAGTGCTGGCCCCAGCGGCCATAGAACTCCGTAGACGACAATGCCATGCTTATTTGCCCATGTGGTGATTCACCAGCGATGTCCTCGAAGAGGCTCAGATTATATTCATCAGACTGGCTGAGACCTTTGATTTCAGTAGCCAGGCTTTCTAGCTTTGTTCGAATATCTTCAATATCTGTAGTAGGGAAGTTGAAGTTCTCCGCTGTATCTTCAAGTGGATGGAAAGTCCTTAGAAGTGTACAAAGCCTTGAACGCATAAGATGGTAATCGCACACAGCCTGAGATACAGAGATCTCATCGATGTGAGCCATTTTTTGCACCTCAATCTCCCTCGTCTCGCCACCGGCAGTATAAACAAGTTTGCCTTGCATATTGACTGTGCGACTCTTTGATGATTTACCATAATGAATAATAATGTCCCGGGACTGGCCATATCGAAGGCTTCCAAGCCTCAGCGATATTCCATTGCCGGTTGACTTTTCTAATTCCAAGCCGGGTTTACTTCCCAGATCTACGCGGAGCTCTGAAGAAGAATCCCCTTGGAGGATAAGCTTTGCTTGGGGTGTGAATGTTGAAAATAAATTTGCAACAGCATGAACGAACACAGTTCCTAGAGTTTTATTAGTTATACACTCGTTAACACAAGTAGACTAAACTATACATACCAATCATACCAGCATCCGGTATGAATGCGAAGATGCCACCGCCAATTTCAGCAATGGACTGTAACAATGGTGAGCGGAGATAGTACCCAAAGCCAAATGTATGGATTAGCGGCAGGCTTCCTGTTGAGTTACGGTGGTCCAACAGCGTCTGACGCAATTTAGGCACATAGCCTTGGGCAGGGCACATATGGTTGGGTGCACCTAAGAGGAAGAGTTCAGTTTCTATCACTAGGACGACAATAGAAACAGAAATATACGCACCATCCGTCAAAACAAGCAGAGATTGTACATTTTCCCGGACTGGAGTGGCAGTGAGAACCTTCAGGCCTTCTTTTATCCCATGCCATAAGTTGGTTGAGCTAGTGCCGTAGAGTTTATTAATGGCCCTTAACACCATTGACTTGTTTTCTTTATTCATGAAATCAAGCTCAAAAGCAACCTACGTCAATTTTTAGATAGTTAGACTCAGATGAATTACCTGGGAAAGGTGTTAGGTGTTATTATGCATACCTTCACCTCGGTGCAGAAGGTAACCACTGCAAGCCTATCATTTTCATTGAGAGTTTCGATAATTGTCCTGGCCGCATGCTTCGTCAAGTCCAAGATGCTCAAACCTGTATCCTCGCCACCTCTCTCACCAGTCGGTATAGGAGCCGAGGAATTCATACTCCCAGAGATGTCAATTACGAGAACAATGTCACAAGGAACATGTGGTACATCGTTCTCTGGCTTGAGGGGGGGCTGGATAGAGACGATCATAGAATCTTTGTTAGGAATGGAGTGTATAGTTAGTATAGGCTCTTGCGTCAGGTTCTCTGTAACGGCAGTCGTGCCAGCGTTAGCAGGCCGCAAAGGGATCTGATGGTCTTCGATTATCTCGAAGCCATCGTCGCTAGAACTAGTAGCCATCTTGCCTACTAGTTATCGTTGGCTGTCGAATTTTTGAGTGACTGAGAGGAGAAATGGGGAATTTGCGAGGATTCAGCCATGTCACATCCATTCTGCAGGACTTGGAGCCTTTTTATAGGCAGCAACACCAGCACCAGGGAGGGGGTGGCCGTTGTCCATCTTCAGCCTTTGCGAGGCTGAAAGAAGGTGGGCTGAGCCTTAGTTACGGCAGCTTAGTTAAATAGCGATTGTGGCTGAACTGCACCAACTGTTTATTGGTTTCAAGGTCATCGTATTAACGAGCAGACTAGCCAAACTCTTCGCCTTGTTGTGTCTGGCCCAGGACAGCGTCCTATCAACTCCATCATCCTTCACGCTCCCGTTCTTCCTCCCTTGTCTTCTCGTTCTCCTTTTTATACCCGTCGAGAAAGAACGAAGTTGAAAAAAGCTCAGCACGTGACCCCAAATGCACGGGCCATTTCTCTAGAAAATACACTAATCCGGTTAGTTCGACCCTTCCTCCCTTTTGACCATATCTGGCGAAAACGCGTATCAGGCAAGCGATTATTATATCATATCCGGAGGATAAGACGGGGAAACTCATGTGTCGTTACGGAGTTTTCGGGACCCGCCATGCTACAATTTGTACTGGCACATTATACCCTCCCGTGCCAGAACCAGGGAAGCAAAGAATATAAATTATGACCTCAGCTATCCTTCGGCACGTTGTTTGTTTCCAAGTTCTTCGATGGCTTGTCAGATACTATGATGTATTTGACCCTCATAGCCTGCTTAAAGCTGATACAGCCCGCTGAATGAGGCCGACGAGCTCATAATTCATGCTTTACTGATCATACTTTCTGGACTCATGGTACCCTTCATAACATACACAAACTCGTTTCACTAACCCTTCACGTATGATACCATCTAGTTTTAGCCTCGACCATTTGAGGCTTTTGGTGGCCTTAGTTTTGGCTTGGGGAGTTTGGACTATGTTAAAGGCCGCCAAGCGCATTTTTCAGAATATCTGGTCACCCATTCCAGGCCCGAGCCTTGCCAAATTCAGCAACTTATGGATCCAATATAACATTTTCAAAGGTTTGTGTTGCTCGATTTCATTGAGATATAACCACATTTGCTATCCCATTACTGACCATAGGAGTGTGTAGACTCTGGTCGAGTCTGGGAGACTGTTCATCGCCTACATCAGAAGTACGGGCCCGTTGTCAGGGTAGCGCCGAATAGCGTATCCGTTTGCCATCCTGATGCATTGCGAACCATTTACCATGGCCCACGTGGACTTAACGGGGGGGAGTTATTATCAACCCTCCGCCAATATAACTCCGAAAACCTTGTCAGCACACTTAACAGTGATCTTCACTTTGCACGCCGAAGACAAGTGTTCGGCCTATATTCGGCACCAGTTGTCTCAGGGCCAGCCCATCAAGAGATTTTCAAAACATATATTAACCAATTCATGACGATGGTCGAAAATGAGGCCTCTAGCTCACCGTCTAGAGTGGCAAATGGGCTGGAGTGGGTAACATGGCTCACTGGTGATATAATGATTCATTTGGTGTATGGGAATGATCACAACATCAAACTTCTGGCAGATAAGATGTCAAGAGATATGATGACCGAACTTATACCTAAAACCAGTGCGTCAGATACTACTGCATTGGAGGCAATAGCAGCACTATACCCAAGTAAGCCAAGCCTCTGGCTCTTTTATTTTCTAGCATGTTTTAACATACAATTCGATAGGGGCCATTTCGCGAATCCGTGCTATTTTCCCCGAGAAATCAGCCATGTCAGAGTTTGGACTGAAAAGGGTAGAGGCTGCTCTATTGGAATCAGCTCAACCAGAGCCAGCTGCGCCAAGCGGCCCTTCCAGCACGCATCTTGGGCGCCTTATAGAGCTCTACCGTAGTAAAGGGCCGAGCCCCGAAATACCAGACAAAAGATATATTGCAAGCGATTGCTTGGATCATTTCCTTGCTGGTAAGCCTCTGAGAAAATACTAATACAAGCTATCTGTCAGACTATAACCACAGTACTAAAACTTAGTATAACATAAGGTACCCGGACAACAAACGATTTCCTTGGAGCTGTGCTTTGGCGCCTCTCCCTTCCTGAAAATATAGCATGTCAAGAAAAGCTCCGGCTAGAGCTTCATGAGGCGGGTATTAGGCCCGGAGAACACCCAGACCTCTCGACCCTGCAGAAGCTGCCATACCTGAACTGTGTTCTCAAAGAGACTCTCCGCACAAACCCACCAATTCCGCTACAGCTGCCAAGAGTAGTCAAAGATGAACCTCTCACCGTGATGGGTTTCAAAATAGAACCCGGGGTATGCTATCACTCATTTCAATCTATTAATGTTTTCATTAATCCTTTGAGTACTGCTAAAATCGAAACTCTATAGACCACCATTGCTTCTCAATCTTACACCCTTCACCAAGATCCAACACCTTATCCAGACCCAGAGGCGTGGATGCCGGAAAGATGGGACATCTCCCCAAAATCAGATGAATACCGTCAGATGCAACGTTCATTTTGGCCCTTTGGTTCTGGCGCGAGGATGTGTACCGGAATGAAGTAAGCTCATACATGTCCCTGAAACAATTGGTTGCCTTTCCTTCGTGGTAGACACAGAATACTAATCAACCTCTCTACATGAATAGCGTTGCTTGGGCGATGAGTCGATCAATTGTTGCTAGAATCTATAGCACATACAGTACGTCGTTGGATGATGTATGGTTAGACGGTAATGGTGCATTACTTCCCCCTGAGAAAAGGAAGGACTTGTACCCATCACTACCTAACCAACCCCTCAGGTTTAACAAAATTTAAGCCGGTAAAGGCGATTTAACCATGTTAGGCGCTGTACCCAGTACTTGTATTTTAGGCCTTTATCTCCACACACCATATAGTCTCTTCTCTCACTTAAGGTCGCATCTTCCCCCTATTCTGAAGTGTAAACCTCAACCCCTGAAGCCATGGCCTCGTGACGTCATGAAGAAAGTAATAATGGGCTTAAGCTCATGAAGGGTTCATATGTTATATTACACTTCGGGTGGCCTAATATGGTCTATATACACATGTCTATCTGATTTCAATGAATAGCCAAATATAGTAAACACCGGAAATGCCCAATTGGAACGTGCGAAGAGCAAGGTGCGACAAATGGTATCAAAATGATCAAAAGCCGATCATCTCGCTGGTATAAAGAGTATTGTCCTGTTAAATCCAGGAGTATTCTGTTTTCAGTCTCCCTCCTATATGGAGCGCATTTAACATGAGTCTCCTAGGCATGGTGGCGGCCTGTTCCCCACCAAAATATGGGCCGGGGAGTTACTGGTATCGAAGGAAAAAAAATTTTAAGCCACGAGATGGTGTTGAGAGCGCCGTTTCGTCGGGCTCAGGTTGGAAGTAGGGAATGTACTGAACTGTGGGGTTACTGGAGATACATCTTCGCTGTCATCGCCGATGTTACCTATCAATTTACCCTTGACTCTTTGATCAACCTACAAGCGGAAGAAATGTTAGGAACGCTGTTTGAACATATAGGAGGGAACAGAGGATAAAATACCTTATCGAGCTCATAGTTCTTCATGAGCAAGCTCAAAGGTATCAGGGGTATGCAAACGCAAAGGGCAATAATTAGGAGAGTCTGCATAGTTTCTTCATAGGAACGGATAATGGCGTCCCTGGTTGGCGAACCCATTGGGTATGATAGTGCTTTAGTCAGCTTTCCAAAGATTTCAGTAGCTTCTCCCTTCGTTTCATCGGGGAGATATTTCGCTAGTTTATGTGGTAGATAGCTGGTCCAGATGGCACCCGATACAGCGGACCCCACAGCTCCGCCCATCTCAAGAGCAGTCAGAAACATAGCAGTGGCCGCAGCTACCTGTTGATGATTCGCTGAGGCTTGGACACCGAGTTGAACAGGAACATTGACGAGTCCGCCTCCCATACCAATTATGGACTGCACGAAAAGGATTTGTACTGTGGATTTCCCTGACTTGTGAGTAAAGAGCATCAAAGCTAGCCCGAGCATGTAGACGACGCAGCCAAAGGTGACAAACGGGCGGTATCGTTTTGAGTATTTGATCATGAAGGAGACAACGAGGGCGGCAATTGTGGACATGAAGGAGAACGTCTGGGTGATTCTTCCTGCGGTAACGACAGGTTTTCCCTGCACCACCTGCAGGTAAGAGTAGAAATAAGGCTGAACAGAGAAGTAAAATGCCACTATTGGTTATAGAGTTAGCAACGAGATGGACCTTTAAAGGCGCTATACGGGGGATGGGAGCTATACTAAAGTAGAAGAAAGCCAAGGCACAGCCAGCAAGGGCAGTCCTCTGGCGGAGAAGACCCAAGGATAGCAGAGGATGCGGCGCAAGGCGTTTGGATGTCTCCCAGAACGGATATGCAATCAGGCATACACCTCCAATAACAATCATAGCTATGATACCCCCATTCCGCCAGCTGTCCTTTGCATGGGCAGCCAGAGTCAGGGGCACAAGAATCAAGGTCACTGCGGCAGAGAGCAGGATGAGGCCAAATACATCCAACTCAAACCATGCACTGCGAAGCACCTTCTTCAGGCCTTTGCCCTTCCATGGTTTGGACTTTAACAAGTTCAATTTCTGGGCTTTCCTTTGATTGATGTATAGTGATAGAGCCAAGGGGAGGAATGCCAATGGCAGGAGTAAAGCCCACATGCCATATCCCCACCTCCAGTTGAGTTGCTTGAGTACCCAAGATGCGATCATCGGTCCGAGCCAAACAGTAAAGAGGAAGGGTATATCCGGAAGATTAGCGAATAGCGCTCGGTTGAGTAGGTTACTGCTATCAGCAATGAAAACCTGTTGGAGTATCTGTAGTCCAGTAGAGCCCGCAGAGTAAAATATCTGGGCGGATGCATAGGTCTCAACGTTCTGTGAAGCAGCCATCTGTATATATCCAAGAACATAGATGAAGACTGCAATACAGAATGCTTCAAAGCGACCAAAGACATCTGCAAACTTAGCCATGGGCGGTTTAATTACAGCTAAGGGGCGGTCAGGTTAGCAGTCGATGCCTTGGATCGAGAAAAATAGGTGAGTAGAGGGGGGTATCACCAACCGTTAACCACGTTTTGTATGACCAAAACGGTTGAAATAAGGGAATGTTTGCTAAAGGAACTTGTAGCATAGGCAGTTAGGGAGGCCACTGTCTGGACTTCGAGGGACGTGCAAAATGCCATGAGCATGATACTAGAAGATACACATAACTGTTAGTATGACGTACTCTCTGTGTCACATTCGTTATTAGAAGTAGAGCACGTACCCAAGGTATGCAATTACCAAAGATCTCTGCGTCCATGTCTTGCTGATAGCTTCGATCTTGCGGACGCCTTCCTGGACTTCACTGTCCGATGAAGACGGGTAGGGACTGATGTGAAGCCGTTCATCTGTTTCAACTGCATCTTCCGTGGCCTGCAGCAGCCGGTCTACCTCTGCTGTATCTTCCATCCTGTCGTCTGGGTCACAGCTACCATATGACGGAACAGTTCCGGTGTGTATTTGGCCCATCGCTACCAGAGGAACACGCAGAGAGAGAAGGAGGAAGAGACGGAGTAGCTGTCAATTGTAATCACCACGTACCGCTAGGTGCGTTCGAAAACATCCGATCGTGCTCGCCGACTCGTTCGAGGGAGTAGAGGTGTCGTGTGTGTTAAGGATATATATATAAATATATAAAGCTACCCATCCATGTATGTATATCTGGGTTAAAGAAGGTTACCCTCCTTGCCTCTCCGGATGCAAAAAATAAACACCTGCACCGCTTGAGTCAGATATCAGGCTGCAACCAGCAAGGTACGAGCTAATGCAGCTGATTATGGAATAATGTCCGGCGCACGAGATCAAACAGGGACGGAGAGCGGATTTGTTTCATTTTCTGCAGCCCCCAACGACGGCAGACCAGGTACTTATATACGAACGACTCCGGCCGGGAGTAAGGACGCAGCGGCTGCGTGGGCAGAGGAGTGACAGGTACGAGGCTAAAAAATTGGTCAGATGAGGCTTGCAGATGCCTCCGCAAATCAGACGCAGCAGGGCCGACAGGTCGCCCCTTCACGCTTTCAGCAACGGGGCTCGTGGAGGGCGGGAGTTGGGCGGGCATGGAGCGGTGCCTCCGTATCTCTCTGGCATGAATGCAGTAGCTCGGTGGACAGACACGCGCCCTTTCGCAAGAGAAGAAAGGGCAGAGAGAAAAAACCACCCCCATGCGACGTATCCTGGAGTCTGCGGACGAACTAACGACGGCTTTGCCTCCCGCCTCGCAGGAGACAAGATGATCTGATATGATAAGATTAGGCCGCAAAGTAGAGGACCTTGCACGTTTATGTCAGCATTTAACGGCCTGCTATTGGTTACACTGCACCCGTTTTACCTATTACGGTGTAGCGTGCTCCAGATTATCCCTTGGCAGACATGACGGGGCTAGGCCGAAAGAGGCAGTCATCGGCTCTGGTCGGATCTGATAGCGAAAAGGCCCGTTTGGTTCCGATCCGACGCAGAGTTGGGACAATAACACAAAACAAAAAACATGATGCATCATTAAGGATAAATAGTATCTAAATAACAAGATGGTGATGGCGAAGCTGATCAAGCTGGCAAAGTTGATGGATGTTGTGCTAGACCTCGAGCTGGGAGAAGGACACGGAGAGGTCGCCCAGCCCGGACTCTGACGACGGCCGACAGACGTACACGCCAACCCAGCACTCGAGCTGCTCCTCGTCCTCGAACAGCCAGGTAACCTCCCGCATCGGCATCCTCGAACCGTCCTGGCCAACCGCATACACCCACAGCGTCTTGTCCCTAGCCCTCTTCTCCATCTCGATCGTCACGCCGACCGCGTCACCTTCGTCAGCACCTTCGCCAGAGCCGCCCTGTCCGGCCGGGAGAGGAGACAGACTCCAGTCCGCCCATCGGTCCCTTGCGACAGTGCTGCACCGCGGCACTCCCTCGACGAACTCGATGCCTGCCTTGATCCACTTCCTGTCCTTGTCGGGGTCATGGTCGTGTCCATGTTCGCTTGGTCGGTTAAGCGCCAGAATCAGGCCTCCTTGGTCGTAGAGCGTCGTCCACTTGGCTGAGACTCGTACGCGAGCTCGCTGAAAGGAAGCCAGAGGCATGGTCTTGTAGAGTATGGGGGCACTGAAACGGTAAGTCGAGGGCGGTTTGGCCCATATGTCTGTGGACGGCGGTGCTCTGACGGTGAAGCTGCTCGCCAGCTCCTCGTGCGAGGGGACCGGCTGCTTCGTGTTCTTGAACGTCCAGCCTGACATCGTGGTCTAAGACACCTAGACGGCAACTTCTCTTTATACGTGCTAGATTAGATAGATGGACTGTACGAGGACGCTGTTTAGATCTCAGTGTTGAGCATCTGGATGGTTGTTATCAGTAGATAGATATACTGTGGTTCGGGTGACCCCGCAGGCCGCTGTTACAGCCAGGTAGCTACTCCATACACCTTTCCCCCACCGTCAAAGTCTTCAGGGATAACTAAGTAGACACGTAAACACAGACGAGGGAGGATCCAGGCTTTTCTACATATTTGGCCAAAGAAGGGCGCAGCAAGATGACAACGAGGCAGATACGAGGACAGACGCCCAGGAGTCGACGCTCGTTGGTGAATTCCTGCTAAGAAGACGGACTGGTCACGGCGTCGGTGTCATTGGCCGGGGATGGGCGACAGCTCACAGACTCCAGTATAGCTAACTTGGGTCTTGCAGGCGGCCGGCTGGTCTCCGGCTATGGCGACTGCAAGCATGCGACTTGCGACTGGAAGCAGACGAGGGAGCATCAGCCGGCAGTTGAGAACAAGGGGTGCGACCAAGTGCTTCATAGCATCCAACAGATAACCAGTAACCTAGGGATACATCTACAGAGCTCACAGCTAGTCAAGATATACCCAGGATCTGACATGGTTGACTCGGAGAAATAGTTTCATGATCTCGCCCTTTTTATTTAACTAGGGGAAACGGTGAAGTGGGAGGAAGGGATAGACAATGTTTCAATATACTGACTCGCATGCCTCCCTGGGAGTCGAATGCATGTACAAGCTGATATAGACCGTCGTTGAATAGTATGCATGTATGGATATGCATAGCTAGAGCTGTTCAATGGCATATCTTTACCTCCTTTCGCCCATAATGCTGCGGCGTGTGGCCAGAGTCAGGAAAGTAAGAGTCTTCCCCGGACGCCGTTGAGCAGGGGGGGTGGACGGTGATTGACAGTCGCTAGAGAACAAGAAGCCAACTGGCTGGGGTGATTGGCCGTTAGTTATAAAACTGCAGCATCAGGCCACGAGCAGCTCCATGGGCAAGGAAGAGAGATGAGATAGCAGACATGGTTGTCTCGTTAGTTAAGTATCAGCTTTACTCCTGACATCCCGGGCTCATCCCAGGCTTCTCTCCAGTAAGAAAAACACGTCTCCAGCGGTGAATGTCTATAACTAACCAAGTAAGTAGTCCAAGTGACAGACACGTCGGTTCTGATGTCTCCTCAGCTGAGCGATGGTCTGATCTCATCTCCACGCTGTAGGACGAAGTATGGAGTAGAAAAGATAAGAAAAGAAAAGAGAAGCGGTGCTAATAGGGGGCCTTGCTTTGCTGTGGAACGCAGGTCCTGTCACATCTGAGCCAGCATACAGAGAGAGACATACATACGCCGGCCGCGGTGTTCCGTGTGTTCCTGCTGTCGCTGCTGGACGGAGCCTGTCGAGGTGAGTAACATGAGAGATCGCTACATCCAGACATCAGAAATCAGGCATCCAGGGAGGGTGCATCCGTACGGAGTAGAGTAGAGCTATATCCCCCATTCGAGAGAGAAGAGAGATGAGCCTCGAGTCAATCCGACCTGTCATGCAATAAAAGGACGCAGTTAAGGAGATATTATTTATTTATTGCCCTGATAGGCACCTACCATCGCATCATTATCATCATCACTATCAGCATCATCATCCATCCCCAGAGCTTGCTTTTTCTCGTGGCGCTCCGTCTGCAGCCTGTCACTCTTGAGCTTAACAGCGCTTCTCGCTCTTGTCTCGCCGTCTCTGTTCGAGTCTCGCCGTCTCAACGCTCACGCTCAACCGTCATCACCGTCTCTCACTATAAGCCATCGTCTTGAAGCAGCAGCATAAAGTGCAGTCAAAAGTGCAGCCGTCGTGCTCCATCTTCTTCGCCCCTTTTCTTCTCTATCGTCCATCTTCGGCCAACCCCCTGGCCGCATCACCGCTTAATTAATATCACAGCATCTCCCAAGCAGCCATCCCTTGACCTTGACGTCCAAAAAGGAGAAACAAGCATAAGCAAAGGAGACCACGGAGAGCCTTGGGCCCCCTTGTCGAGCTAGACTTCACTTGGAGATAGTCAAGAGGGGCATCGACCTGTCTGAGGCTGTTGACTGGCCCAGCTCCAGTTTTTAGTCAACTTAAGCAGCCAAAAGGTCGAAGTAAAAGCAGAAGAAGCAGACGCAGAAGCAGAAGCCAGAGGAAAAAAAGAGAGAGAGAGAAAAATAAAAATAAAAAAATAAAAAAAAAGCCCCGAACCCTTTTGCAACAATCATCGAATCAAATAAACTAAACTCACTTGCTAAACCTCGAGACCTTCAACTCTCGCCTCACTGTCTGTCTTGTCTGTTTGTCTCTCCTCCTCGGCCAGCACACACGATCGTCCGCTTTCTCTTTATACTCCCTATACTCTCTCTGCCTGTCTGCGTGTCTGTCTGCGTGTCATCTTCATCCTCGGTCTCGACGTCGTCGCCCAAGCTCGCGGCTCGCCTCTTCACTCTCTCGCTCTCTCCTTCATTCACCTCTTGTCCCGCCACTGACCGTTCAAAGTCATCCGCCCTGCCTGGTCACTCACGTTGAAACCACCGCCTGTCACCGTCTGTCCAATTCACCTCCTTTCGCGGCGACCCTCGACCTCCGTCGCTCTTCTCCCTCTTCTCTCTCTCCGTCGCCCGTCCTTCCTCTCCACCAGAAGCAACTCCAGGCCTCACACACCGCAAGTTATCTTGACATCATCCCAGGACCGTCGTCTTCTTCAGCTTCGTCTCGCCGACACCTGCCTTCCTCCCACCCTCCCAAGTTAAAAAAGCAAAGAGAGAACACCCAAAGGTAGCTCAACATGGTTGTTGCTACGATCAAGTAAGTCCTTCAGAGCGCTCCCCTCAGCGTGTGGTTGACGTTGAGATAAGCATCTGCCTCGCGTGGAGAATAAGCATAAGCATGTTTAAAAAGATATAAATATAAATAAATATCCAGAAGCTCAAGCTCACAGGCACGAGCATGAGCATGAGATGAGCACAAGATAAACAGAACTGAGACTGACGCTTTTTTACTTCTTCTTACTAGGTGCGTTGTTGTTGGCGACGGTGCCGTTGGAAAGACCTGCTTGTTAATCTCATACACCACCAACAAGTTCCCTTCTGAATACGTTCCAACCGTCTTTGATAACTATGCTGTCACAGTAATGTAAGTCGCATTGCTTGTCCCTTTTACTTTGCACTGTCTCTGCTTTTGCTTTGAGACAGAAACTCACGCGTTTTTTCGTTTGCTGTTACTGCATGCTGCGCTGTTTTTTTTTTCTTTCTTCCACTTCACTGCACACCTGTCTAACCCTTGTTGCTAGGATCGGAGACGAGCCATACACCCTGGGACTCTTTGATACCGCTGGTCAAGAGGATTACGACCGTTTACGTCCACTCTCCTATCCGCAGACCGACGTCTTCCTCGTCTGCTTCTCAGTCACCTCTCCAGCATCCTTTGAGAACGTACGCGAGAAATGGTTCCCCGAGGTCCGCCATCACTGTCCAGGCGTCCCCTGCCTCATCGTCGGAACCCAGACCGATTTAAGAGACGACCAGACTATCCGGGATAAGCTGAGCAAGCAGCGAATGCAGCCTGTTCGCAAAGAGGACGGCGATCGCATGGCCAAGGAGCTTGGAGCCGTCAAATACGTCGAGTGCTCGGCCCTGACCCAGTATAAGCTCAAGGACGTCTTCGACGAGGTCAGTCAATCAAATTACCCGTATTCTTATTCTATATCTATATATACGCTAACTCTGCAAACTAGGCCATTGTTGCTGCCTTGGAGCCCAGTCCACCAAAGAAATCTAGCCGCTGTCTACTCTTGTAGAGAGACGGCTCCGCCAGTACAGAGAGAAAGGCACAATGCCATCTGACTTTGATACAGTTACAATCTCGTGGAACAAAGGGTGTTGATTGGGCTCTTGCGTATTTATCCGGACAATTCGCTATTTAGATGCTCTTAAACTGGTATCTCACGATGCTTTCCCTTCCCCCCTCCCTCCCCATTCTCCCGTCTTTCCAGGCTCGCTGCGAGGCTGGCTCTTATTTCCCTCTATCTCTTTCTTTCAACATCCTCACACCCAGAGTTACATCACAAACACGTAATGGGGGTTTTGGGCGGCGTGCTAAGGACAATTTGAATCGGATGAATCCTCTTTTACGACTGTGCTTTTTTAATCCTGCCTTTTTCCTTTTTGTTCTTTGCTTTGTTTTGCTTTCCCCTTTTTCCCTCGTCTCTTATCAACCTGCCTGCCTGCCTGCTTGTCTTTGTTATTTGGTTCACAATAACCCTGGCCTTATTTTCCCTGGTTGCTTCTTCGCATGTGGCTTGCCTATCCTATCCCCTCGAATCCCGAACTGCATGCCATGCTGGTCTGAGAGGAAAGCTTCAGACCGAGAAAGGTGACACGCCTGCCCCCCCCGTCTGGTCTTGATCTGTTTTACTATTCCCCCTTTTATTAATCCAAGATGACAGAACTCGCTGGGCCAATACAAGTGTTCTCCCTCTCCGCTCCCGGATTCCCTTGTGGCTTTTTTTTACCCTTGTTCATCTCCTCCACTTTGTTTTCCTGCCCTGTCGATTTCCCGTCTCGTACCTTTTATGACGTTTAGATTTTATGACGCGCAGATGCCTTGAATGAAAAAAAAGTGCTCGAAAAAAAAGTATAGTTATATATCAATATTTTGTAATGTGAAAGGTCAGGTTGCGCATATGCCAAACTAAAACAAAGCGAACCAACTATTTGATCGATCGACGTATGAAGTCAGACCTGTTCGTTCTATATAAGTCACGACTCACATCCAGCGATTTAATCTAATAATTAACTACCGAATTATTCAGTTAATGACCGATCAAAGCTCGTCCTTTTGCGCTTCTGAACTATCAGCGCCCCCCTGATATGATTCCATCACACCCTCTTTGACTGACTTCTCGCCCTTTCTACCAAACCAGCCCCCGACCTTGTCCGGATCTTCAACCCCAAGTTTCACCATGCTGGCTATGATCTCGTTAACCACATGCGCAGCCGCAAGAGCAGTCCCTCCCGCTCGGTGATCATAGCTAGGCGAGACCTCCACCACATCAGCCCCAACCACATTCAGCTTCTCCAACCCACGCAGAATCCTAGCAAGCTCCCTGCTCGTCCAGCCGCCTGACTCCGGCGTTCCTGTTCCAGGTGCAATGCTGGGATCTAGCACATCTATATCCAAACTGATATACACAGGCTGGTCCGGGTCGAGGCCAACTCGCGAAACAATCGCATCGACCACCCCCTGAGTGCCAATATCATCCACATCATCCGCGTGAATGCGCATGAACCCTTTCTCTACCCCGGTACGGTAGTCTCTATCGTCTGCGCCGCCGAGATAGGACCGTAGCCCCGCGTGGGCAGACGTAGTGTTTGAAATCAACCCTTCCTGGCCGGCGTGGAACAGCCAGGTTCCGTGGTTGAGCCCGTCGACGTCTGGTTTCCAGTACCCGTCGTAGCGGGAGGATTCCCATGTGTCCTGGTGTGCATCGAAGTGGATGACCGTGATCGGCTTTTTATAGATCTGGTTCAGCGCCCTCAAGGCCGGCAGGATGATGCTGTGGTCGCCCCCGAGAGTCACCAGTTTGGGCTTGCCGTCTGATATCCTCGCTTGTCTCTTGGATTGTTTGCCCTTTTTCGGTTGGTAGGCGGTCTTTCTCATGCCTAGCTCCAGGAAGGCTTCGAACATCTGTCTTTCGGCAATCCTGTTGTCCATCTGCGTG
>NW_003345200.1:2905069-2945723 GCF_000150975.2 Nannizzia gypsea CBS 118893 | reverse complement strand
ATGGGATGTGCTTCAGACCACCCCCCAAAAAGCCATGGTCGTAAATGCAGACTGTATCTCCATCGTTATCATACGAATACATAGTTATAGCATACAGACATACTAGTTACAGGTAAAAAAAACAATAACTAGTTATACACTTACCAGCTCTGGTGCCCATTTGTGCTCCAGCTCCTCCTGGCTCAGCGGTATCTGCCCCTCGTCATTGTGACTATGAGAGTCGGCCACTTGAGCACCGAGTATCGTTCCCACCAGAGCAAGCGTCCCGTATCTCAAGTACACCATCTTGTCTCTCGCTAGCCCCCTTTTCTCTCCGGTAACCCTGGAGTTGAAACGAAACAGAAAAGTCGGTGGGAGGTGAACGAGATATATGAATTCTAGTATAGGCTGCTTCGGCTAAATTGACCGCCTGGTACAACTAACTATTAACTCCAGTTTCTATATGTATAAAGTGGGTTTATTCCCCTCATTGCCCGGCTAATGCGGTATCAGGAAGCGTCCCTAGTCAGTAAGTGTTAGCCAAATGGCGGTCCCAAGATCTCACAATGGGAATGCCGAGTGCTAGTACCGATAGACCGGCAGGAAAGGCGCAGTTCTTTTTCGAGGTCATCTTCGTCTTGCACTGTTTCTCATACAACTCTTCGGCAGCTGCTCCAGATCTATGTAAGCTACTTCCACCAATTGATTATTCTCAGTATGTTTATTCGCTGGTTGCCCTTGGTGGCCCGGGCGCTCTTTAAACCTGGAGAATTGATATTCCGATATCAGGCTTGGGGTTTGGCCGGGGTCTCAAACTTCATGTTTCGTACAGCAAGAGATAGAAATATAGACGCAGCCTAAAGATAGGCCGATATCAATATATACCACTATTGCTGCGTATTGAACTTGTAGGGGAGACTCTCCTTTGCCGGCTGCGGTAGAAAGGGTGGAATGCGCAGGGTTGTTGTTACTGGCTTGGGTGCTGTCACTCCCCTTGGAGTTGGTAGGTTGCCCCATGTATAAATTATACATAATAGTAATTAACAGTGCTTTTAGGAATAAGACATATATGGAAAAGGCTTCTGGCCGGACACAGCGGAATCGTATCTATAAAAGATAGAGACCCAAGATTCGCTGAGCAGCCATGTCAGATTGCTGGAGTCGTTCCTAAGGGGCCTAGGGCCCAAGGGGGCTGGGATGCCTCTGAATGGGTGACCCGAGATGTATGGTTATGCTCATATACCCAGATTTCTGGATATTCGTTCTAATTGGCATGAGTAGGACCAACGCAAAATGGCCCTGTACTCTCAGTATGCCTTGGCTGCTGCCCAAGAAGCACTCGAAGATGCAAATTGGATGCCTACTACAGATGAGTCTAGAGATATGACAGTTAGTAGACCACTGAATCCTACAAAAACCAAGTTAACATGTTTCTAACCCGTTAATAAACCAATAGGGAGTCTGCTTGGGTTCCGGGATCGGGAACTTTGATGAAGCATTCAACACCTCTATAGCATACAATAATGGTGTACGTGATGAACCTTATCCCATGCAAATATGGTGCTTCTTTTACTTACATTCGTGATTAGGGATATCGAAAAGTGTCGCCACTTTTTGTTCCCAAGCTCCTTATTAATTTAGGAGCTGGGCATATATCGATGAAATACGGATTCATGGTACGTATTTTTTGGATGTCCTAACCCCAATGCTTATATTATGTCCTGCAATTCTCGTGCGTATCAACTAACATCATAAGGGACCCAATCATTCGGTGTCAACAGCATGTACAACAGGAGCGCACTCCATTGGTGATGCCTCTCGTTTCATCGCGTATGGTGACGCAAATGTCATGGTTGCTGGAGGAGCTGAATCTTGCATACACCCGCTAGCTATAGGAAGTTTCGCACGGTGTCGAAGTCTTGCTACTGGCTTCAACGAGAACCCTGACAAAGCATCCCGGCCATTCGACAAAGATAGACAAGGCTTTGTCGTTGCAGAAGGTGCCGCAGTTGTTGTTCTAGAGGTAGTAACTACCTAGGTACCCATGAAAGGCTCCTTACTCATCCATGATGCTTACACTCTACTTCTACAGGAACTTGAACACGCCCTGTCTCGAAATGCCCGTATCTATGCTGAATTTAAAGGATATGGATGCTCAGCCGACGCACATCATATCACGGCTCCGCATGAGTCTGGTAAAGGTGCTTTCTCTGCAATGCAACGTGCACTTAAAAATGCCGGGGTATCGCCCAGTAAAATAGACTACATCAACGCCCATGGCACGTCAACTCCAATTGGGGATGCAGCTGAGAATATGGCAATCAAGTCACTGTTTCTTGGATCTGAAGGTAAAGCCAAAGCATCAGAAATTAATGTAAGCAGCACAAAGGGAGCTATTGGGCATCTGTTGGGTGGCGCAGGGGCGATAGAGGCCGCTTTCTCAATTCTAGCTATTGATAAGGTACGACATATCTACTTCCCCTTCATCGTTCTAATACCTAACATCCATTGTCTAGGGTATCATGCCACCCACAATCAACTTGGATAATGTAACCGACGAATTCGACTGCAATTATGTCCCCAACCACGCACAGGAAAAGAAAGTCGAAGTTGCACTTACCAACAGTTTTGGATTTGGGGGAACAAATAGCAGCCTTTGCTTTGCCAAATATTAGGAGCATGCTTTCTACATCCTCTTGTATTGATACCATGTATAATATTGTTCGGTTATTTTATATATCAGCGTATTGTGTATCAAAGTCATAATGTTGTCGATTTGGACTATATAAATATTAACGCTGCATTCCTTTTATAGAAGCTAGCCTGGTATTCCAAATTCATAGCTTCCTTTGCAGGTAACCCGCGTAGTTAATGACTGTCGGTCCACGTAGTTTTGAATTTATACTGATCCTTGCGGTCGAGGTACACTACTTTATCACTTAAACCAGCCTCCTCCACCGCTTTCTGGAAGTCTGATAGCGGTGATAGAAAGACATCATAATCACTAATAAATGGTCAGCAATGATACTGTAAAATATTAAACATAAGGGATGACCTCACTCGTAATGGATCGGAATAGTGACTTCTGGACAAACTAGTTTCAACAGCTCTATTCCTTGCTTCGCATCCATTGTAACCATTAACAATGGTATATGAGGGGATGGGATGGTTGTGCCTCCAAGGTGAATAAGCATCAAGTCAATCTTTTGATCAGCATAGATTTTCGGGATCTCCTTTAATTCATCACACATCAAGGTATCGCCAGAGATGTAGATCCTGACCACAAGCAGCGTCAGCTCTATTTTAGCAACCTTTTCAACATTAGTCCATCCTTCATGGGGCTACTGTACTGGTAGTTTGTTTCAAAATCTCCCTCCGCATGGTGATATTGGGTGGTGTGGCCTAGTTCGACCATCCATCCATTTGTAGGTGGAACCTAAAAGAGTACATTTTAGACTCTTAGCAGTAGCTAAAACAAGCCTCTAATGAAGAGCATACCGCTTTCAAAATATCATTGGCGGTGGACAATGGACCAGGTGGGACATGCTTTCCAGGCATAGCAGTCACCTTGATCGCTGGCTCCTTTTTACTGGTTGCCTCCTTGGATTTGATTTCCACCAACATGCTCTGGTAAGTATCTAGGGCTTCTACTCGGGTAAAGGAATCATTACCTTTCGACTCGAGGCAGCCCTTAGCATGAGGTGTTGTTATAATGGGTATATCACGAGTAAGAGATGCTTCCACCTTCTGGTCAAAATGATCGCTTATTCAAGATATGTATATCAGCATAGACATCCCCGGATAGCATGAAAGACTAAAAAGGTGATACCGTACGCGTGGTAATGTGAAAGAAGAATGAGATGAACAGGGGGTATATTATGGAGATCAATCGCGGGATTCGTGACTCGTTTTCCCGTAACCTGATCCAAGTCAGAAAGCTCCGTTATAGAGAACTGGGGGACAGCTCACCCCTGGGCCAAGATGAACATGATCTCCCGCATGTAGGAAATTTGGCTATAGATTCGATTAGTATACCAAAAAAATAGTTTGTTAGTTTGCTGGTAATACATCGGTCATGATCCTAATACCCGCCCATTCTCTGATAGCCAGCTATTAGCTAGACCATAGTGCCAGGGAAGTTTAGGGAGTCCCGTACATAAACGTCGTTGCTGTCCCCACAAAGAAGATGTTTCCATCTTCTCCTCCTGAGTTATTTGGATGAACTTTCGTCTCATTTGCTTCGCGTAATTTTGAGGGATGTTTAGAAGGATGGTCTCGAGTAGGCTCCCCTGGGTCTTCCGCATCAACAACGATACGACGCATCTTGTAGCACTTGGAGATATACCTGTCCCAAGCAATGCGAGATAATAGCGCAACAGCTCTATTGTTTCTCCTCAAACTCCATATCTTCGGAGGCAACTCCTGCTTTAGGAGTTGAGTGAACCTCGTGCCGCATACGTCATAGGGGAGATAAACTTCATCCTGTTTATAAAGTTCCTTTTTCAGTATGTTTGAAATATTATTTTCATAGCTGCACTGCAATATTTCAAGGATTGTAAGGGCCGCTTTTGGGGCTGGCATTGGTATGTAAGTTTGTTGACGGACGTCTCTGGCAATCCATCACAATTGAGTGATAATGATACTCCGTACGGAGTACATGGTTCGCGGAATCCACCTCCGCGGCCAACATGTCGGCTGGTTTACATTTAGTCCTCTATTAATCCACCTACGGAGGTAGTTAATGGCGAGAAAATGGCCTTTCACTAGCACTACGAGCAGTTGGTATACGAACGGTTCAAATTCATAAGTAGAAAAGAGTAGTAACTTCGTACTATATTTGATAGACAAGTCTGTGACACGTTTTACCATACCGGTAGTTATTCGCTTTGTATATTCCTTTTGGGAAACCGGTACTGCCTAGGGTATAACTAAGTCATGCATATAAGCTGTCTACTAGTAAAAGATAAGTAGTCGAGATATATATATTCTTTCTCATAAGATATAACCAACATATACTCAAGCATTGAAGAAACGTTTAATAGTCACAAATGGTGAATGTAGCCAAGAATTTTTATCACCAATACTTGTAATATGTGCGTAATATCCCTTCTCAAGACTATTGATATCCAGGTACGTTGGGCCAGATGGAAGCTAAGAATAGTTAGATAAATCAGCGACGAAGTCTTCATTGTATAGCTAACTCCGAGGGCTTAGGCTACATACCCAGTGATCGGAAATCTGTCATTCTCCAAATGGCGGTTCGTTATCATACGCAGGTCCCTTATAGGAGCTCACCCATTGACTTCGGGTAGCAGTGCAGTCCACAGTCGGCCCGTTGTGCTTGTGCAAATGGCGGTCCACAATCTGTTCACAAGCGAACTGCTCGTACGGAGTCATCTGTATAGAATGAAGACTTGTAAAAGTTGATTTCTTTTTTGCAGCCTACTAGTCTTTGGGGTCAGGGAGTCCGGGGCTGGGAGAGGCATCTGCAATGCAGAGCAATTTAGTGGCGTGAAATGGGTGCGAGCGGTTGTATATAGCTTTGTATTACTCCGTACTTTCGATTTGACGACAATGGCCCTTCTCGATGCCGATAATAGAGGAGTTTCTGGCTGAGAAGGGAGAGAATGTTGGCATTTAACTAACTTAACTAGTTACAGAAGCTGTTCTCTGATCGACTGGGCTTCGAGGTGAGTATAATAAAGTCCAAAGTAGAATATTCTACCATGTTCGAGGCCAAACAAGACTCTGTGTTAGGAACCGCTGGCCGCGATCACCCGTTCAATACGATCCAGAGTGCCCCTTTAAATATAATAACTTTGTCTATCTGGTCAAGTTGCCCTCGCCTACCACGAGTAAACAAGCGCGGGGCCTTGAGCTTCAGCCTGGATGCGTTCCGATTCCAGAAGGGACAGAATCTTTCATTCTCCGTCTCACAAACTCTGATGCTGATGGAATGAAATCGACAAACCGCGTCGAGAATGAAGTTGCAGTCCTCTCTCTTGCATCTACTGCTTTAACTGAGTTCCGGCCCAACGTGGTTCCTTCGGTATATGCGTGGAGTACTGCCGCTGGGACTACTCAGGGATGGATTCTCCAGCAGCGTATGCCAGGTTCGAGTATTCTTGAAGCTTTTTCGGAAATGAATCTCGAGAACCAGAAACCGATTCTTGCACAAATGGCAAGGATTTTGAAGGCCCTGCAAGATTATCCCCTTCCAGACAGTATTACTGATTTTGGTGGCCTGACTTTCGACGGCAGTGGACACATTGTCAGTGCCTCAATGACTAATGTCGGTGCTGGACCGTGGTCGTCATATGAAGACTTCTTCAGGACCAGATTGCAAATCGCACTCGAGAAAGCGGACAAGAGCCAGCATATTCAGGGCTGGCATGCCAACGGTATAAGAAAGCGGCTTGATGCTTTCATCGAGCATGGATTGCATTCACAGTTTGAATCTCTAGCTTATAAGGACAAGAGGGTTATTGCGCACAACGACTTCAGTGAGTACTTAGTTAATCAAGTGGTTAACAAGTTACCAAGTCTGGGATTTTTTAATTTGCTAATTTATTCTACTTCTAAGCTCCGGATAATATTCTCGTTGACCTCGACCGGGACGCATTACTATGACTTTTCCTGCATCTCGCATCCCTCCTACGAGTATTTCTGCTCGTTTCTTGGTGCTGGTGAGCAACTCCCCGGCTGGTGTGAGGATCAGGATAGTGATCAAGCCAAACTACGTCATGCCAAACTACACGGCTTTCCGTCACCACTTTTCCCGACTACTGAGGGTGGAATCAATTGGGAAGTCGTGAGAGCTTGTGAGGAGGAGCTAGAGAAGGTGGATGCATTGCGGCCAAGAACGATGGCAGGAATAGATAAGGTGGCTGATATCAATGCGCTTTTGAGTACAATTTTGCCCTGGCGTCTGTCTAATAGCGACATTCTCGCAAAGCAGTCGCAGGACACTGTTGAAAGATACCGAAAGATTATGGAAGTTCAACTAGCTGAACTGCTTCAGCATATGGGGTATTAAAGCAATAGATGTAGTAGGAGATCAATACTATTCTAACGATTAAACTATTAAACTCATTAGAAAATTACGCATTACAGTTAATATTAATAGAGGGAGAGCTTTTATTCTCCAATTTAAGGCTTCTAAGGAAGAAGGGGGAGTAGCTCCGACCCCGCGCCCGCCCCCCCCCCCCCCCCCCCCCAAGCTCAAATTATATATGGATAGTTTAATCACAGTAGAAGAATCCCGCTTATATCTACAGAAAGCTATAACTATAGTAAATAGGTAAGGCTAATTAAAGTAAGAATACTAATCTATTACTTTAGAGTAAGAATTTTTTAAGTATAGACTTCACTATTATGATTCGTCGATAAACCTGGATAGTTAACTGGATAGGAAGAGGTACTTTAACGCGATGAACACATGGGGGCATATTGAGTGGGCCGTTTGTATAAAAATAACCTAAAGCATGGTCTTTTCGAAACGTTAGTTATTCGTCTTCGAAAGTTATCTAACTCTGGCCAAAGGTAACTAGTTAGTCAAAGAACTTCGCTACCAAGAAGCTCGGAAATATTCTATTATAGGCAAGATGGAGAAATTGAACTACCCTCTCATAGTTATCGTTCAAGATACCGAGGCTGCAGCCAAGGGTACACTCACACTTACCATTTGCTATACCCGCGAGCTTTTCAATGAAACAACGATCCATGATTTACTCTTAATGATACACGATACCCTTAAAGAAGTTTCAAGCAACCTCGCCAAGGCAGCAAACAGCTTGGGCTGTTGCTTACCGGGATGTTATGTTAACCTTACATAGAAGATACTTGACTAAAGAAAAGAAAAGGGGAGAGGGGGGATTTAACCATTATATAAAACTAATACTTTACAAACACAGCATTCCAGAAACGGGGATTCACCGCAACCCAGGGATCTTGAAACTACAAAAAGAAAATGGAAGAGATGGGAGTTGGAGATACTGAAATACAACCACCTACAGATAGTATTGTAAAATTTAGTATTAAAAAATACGTTCTACGGAAATATTAAAATCAGCAATTATTATTCCGAAATGCTGCTGTCGCCGAAATACATTATTCCCCTGTCATTGTTCACACTGGTAAATGCTAAAACTTGGCTCGTGTAAATATATTGATAACAAACCGAGAAGGGAAGACACGAAGCCTCTAAACGACGAAAAAACGAACTCCTTAAGCTGGTTATGGATCTGGACGGTAGGTCAGTTTTGGCTAGCGAGTCAATTATTATCAGTATCTTCATAACTTACCTTTACAAATGTCATCATGCCCACTACCTTCATTAATACAACCCGCATTGCAGTATCCGACATAAAAAGGGTTATCACTATCGCCGCATTGGAATAGCGCATTCCGATAGTCATCAACGGCGTTTGGATTGGGAAACTGATCCTTATTGATTATGTTGACGAGTTCTGACTGGCTCCATCCTAGGAAGGATTGTCAGATCTCTAGCATTTCTGATACTAATATAACTAGCCGGCCATGGTGGAAAAAAAGGCCGATCGTACTACCTACCTTTATCTTGAAGGGTAACTCCGCAGTATAAATAGGTATGTCCGCATGATCTAGCTTCAGCGCGGGACAAGAGGCCCAAAAAGTTGAAGAGTGCAACGAAGCTGTAGTGCATATTTTCCAAAGCCAAATAGGTTTCGATAAAAGCCAGGGGAAGGATGTAATGTTTTGTGATCAGGAATGTGTAATCAGACCGTTGTTCAAGGGAGGGGTTCTACCTTACCTTCTTATATATCTAGTTACTTTCTTAGATCAAGGGTTAGAAAGTCCGATATATTCTTTCCCTGACTTTGTCACAAATTTGAAAGTTGACTGATGGGTTGATATTCGCTCTTACCCCTCTTTCCTCTCCCCTACCCTCTTCTTGTCTTCCCTAGGAGGCTGACCGAGGTGTGCATCGAATGTCCTGTCATGGGAATAGTAATCATTACCAATTTGCATGGTGGTTGACAACTCATAAAATATTTCATATTCAACTAGAAACATTTCAAATACTGCTACCAGCATCTTTTCCTGGTTTCCTAAATGAGCATCATGCTGCGGAGATTTGCTCCGCGGCTCTAGATGATATAGGTATTGGCCCGGTGAGGCAGGGGTAACGTGCTGGATATACATCCAGTGTGTCACGAGTGGAATTGCGCGCATGATGCATGTCGTTAACTTAACTGGCGATAAGTTTACAGTTAAGGGTCAGCGGGCCGCCTCCGCAAGCGGGGTATGGCGATCAGCCGGGGGTGGTCCAATGAATGGTTATAAAGTACGAGCAGAGGATATCCTGCAGCCCGAGTCTGAGTTGAATAGAACCAGCTCGTCTCGACTAGTTTGACACCATGGGTAGCACCAGCCAATTCACCGATGCCCAACTGCTGGGTCAGAGTGTTGTTTTGCTACCAAGGGGTATGTATTCATCACGCCGGATCCTGAATAACGGTCCTCTGATGCGGTCTAAAAGGCAGCGATGCATTCGACCTTGACGTAGTCCTCGATCAGAAGCGGCGGATCGTCACGCTGAGTGAGGACGAAAGCTCCGTTACGTTCCCAGATGGCAATACCTATGCCATCCCTAAGAACACGAAATTGACAAATTCGGCCGGCGGGACCACAACTAACTCCATGAGGGTTGAGACTGGGACAGACCTGGCCAACACGCTTGATACCAGCGCAAGCTTCAGCGCCAGTTATGCTGGTGTTTCAGCGTCCACATCGTCACAATATAGCTATGCCCACTCTCTGAGCACTGCTAAAGTGTATGGGGTCATGAGTGTTGATCACCGTTCGTTCTTCGTGGAACTCGACTACGACGGGTCTCCTGTCGTGGTAAACGAAAAGCTTCTTGCGGCGGTCGAGGGGCTTCCAGACTGGAAAGTTGAGCAGACCACCTTTGATCAGTACATGAAGTTTTTCAATGACTGGGGAACGCACGTCATGGAGTCCTGTGTCTTTGGAGCCCGGTACCAGCTCAAGGTCAACAACGAACTGACAAAGACGGAAACCAAGGAGATGTTCGAACTTCACGTCAAGGCTGAATATAATGGAATAGCAGATGTTAGCGGGGATGTGAGCGTCAAAACTTCGAGCACTTATCAAGCGTACCGGCGAACACGCGAGAACCAGGTGTATGTTCGCGGTGGAACCAGCGCTTCGAGCATCGAGCTCAGCACATCGCAGCCCGATGACAATCCCGAACAGTACAGGAAGACCTTCAATGAATGGGCGCAGACACTTAACAATTCTAATACTGCATCCCTGGTCAATATCAGAGTTGATAGTATCGGCAACATCTTGCGCAAAAGCGGAAATCCGGACTACGAGCCGGCGGCAAGAAAGCTGATCGATGCCCTGGGATATATCTCAGCATTACGAGTCATCCAGGGCCAGATATCAGTTGAATCGTTCGGAATCACCGAGCAGCCCGAGTACACTTGTTCCCTTCAAGATATCCCTGGTATGCAGCTGAAATACCTCAGCGCGGGTTCGGGCAATCTATCGCCTGTTGACCAGAAGCCAACCTCGTTGAGGCTTCGACTTCAAGCCAACCCGACGCCGTCCTCGCAGCCGGATGTCATCGAACCGCAGTCGGGAACCTCTGCTTGGGTAAGTGTCCAGGTCACCACGCCGCAGGAGGCATCTGCTGTGCATCTCGAAAAGCCAACGGATAAGGGATGGTACAGCTTGGTTCTCGATCTGCAACCCGGAGGACCTAAAGTACAGTCGACCGTCGATGACAAGCAGACCACTAGAGATATCCCTGTTGACTCCCTGGCAATTTCCGGCACGTATGGTACGTAGAGGCCACGATTTCCAAGCTATATTAATGACTTTCCTTTCATGAATTTCGGTCACTTTGATATCAATGGATGGGTTTAACTAGGTAGTTAGTTAACAGGTTAATTGGTCAATACTACTCCGTATTCCTGTGGTAGTTATACACGCAATGATCATCACCTAGTTAACGCTGTTATGTAGTTAATGGCTAGTTAGTTACCTCATTGAATATTGAACCCAGTACGGAGTATATTCAAATAATAAATGCTATGCGTCACTTCTATACTTCTGGATCTAGACGTGCCAGTGGGCATACCACAGCTTCATCTCGATACACTCGACGTAGTTGACCCAGCCCGGGTAGAGTGCCCGCGGAACGACGGCCAGGCGGTCCCCGGGCCCGACGGCGGCCATCCAGGCAGCCAGCCGTGCGTCTCGAGCGCGGATCTGGTTATAGTGAACCCGGGTCTGCCTCTGGGCGCCGACGTTCGCCTGCAGCACCAGGCTCTCTTCTACTTCTGCGCCATCGCCGCCTCGAAGGACCCCGATGTCAAACCAGGTGTAGGATCCCCCGTACGAGTCGTTCACGCCCTCCGAGCTCCATCCTAGACATTAGCTTAAAGGTCAGCTCTAGTTATCGAGGTAGGTAATCAAAAGAGTCAAAAAGTCGAGGCCAGACAGACCTTGGTCGTGCGAGACGGTCAGGACGTCTATTCGGCGTAGGTATCCTTGCAGCGCCGGGCACTCGACCTCGACGTACGGCCTGATCCTGCTGTTCTCGTCGAAATAGAGCTCTCTCTCCCGCCTCACAGAGACGGCCACCCAGAACTCGGCCTCGTCCAGGATGCGTGCGGTGATGGTCTCTGGCAGCTTTAGCCCCGCCGCCAGCCACGCCAGGAGCGCGTCATAGCTCTTCTTCGTTAGGCTAGTCGTCCTGCTCCAGCTGCTGTCCCAGCCGCCGGATAATGCCAGCTCCAGCGTAGGGAACCAGGGCTCCCTCCTGGCCCAGTCAACCACCGCTGGCGGTAGCACGACGGGCAGACGGCGGCCCTGCTCAAGCATCCGGCCGGCCAGGTATGCACATACTGCGCTGTTTCGCATCTCGAGGGCGCACTGGAGGGCCGTCTTATAGTAGCTATCTGTCGCCATGAGATCGTATGGGTCTGCCTCGTCCTCAACCAGTAGGCGGATGTCTTTCAACCTGGTATTCTCTCGCACGGCCTCGAGCAGGCGGCCGTCCATCTTGCCGGTCCGTAGTTGTTGTTCTCTTAGCATTGATTAGGCGCCCAAGGAGCCAGCATTCACTGCTTATCTGCCTACTTATTTAACTGGTTAACCTAACTATAACTACCCTATAACTAGCAGCGTGACTATCAGCAGGGATCATCTGGCTCTCTGGGATTCGCTCGCAACACCATCGACCAGATGTGGCTTCACAGTCTACGGTCACTGACTACCTAGGTACGGTCACTGCACCACCGCGGGCAATACGCACTATATATAAGCCCGTTCCTGAGTCTGGCAGATTCCTCCTTTTCTTTCCTTCTCTCCTCTCAGTAGTTTCCCAACACTCGGTACCTAGATAGGTACCTAGTTGTACGCTCTCGGGATACTAAGATACCTCGAGACCTGATACCCAGATTTTAATATTCAACTCGAGTTGATTAGCTGGTTATTCTAGTTAGCATCCAGTTGTATAGCCCGAGACGTCCAGTTGCTTCTCTCAGGCCGGCGCCATCTACACATCTACTCAGCGATGCCTGCCTTGATAGTTCACTGCTGAACTCTGCCTGCATCTTACGCTCTCAAAAGACCGTCGACGAAGGTAACTAAACCGACCGTCATGATACCAGTTGGTCTGTTTGTGTTAATAGTATCTCATCTCCATCACAGCTACAAAAACATGGGTACCGGCAGCATCACATACACCAGTCGAATGACGGGCATGTTCTAACAGAGTTATCGTCGGTGAAGGCCACGTTATATAAATCACCCTAGAATGATGCATTTCTTCAGCTGCCTTGCATTCTAGCGGTAAAGATACTACAGCAACTCTGTAGCTAACTACCTAGTAGTCAACAGTCAAGAATGTATTCATTTCACTGATATCCACCTGTTTACCCAGCCCCGTTCAAAGCTTGATGGTGATAAGCACTGTGATCCTTCAGCCACACTTCGGAACGAGAATTTTCGACCATCTCCGTTTGATCAATCATCTCCGACGGATCTCCCATAGCTCGAGAACGCGCGTTATACGTTGTCAAAACCCCCTGGCTCGCCGTCGTTGTTTTTCTTTAGTATAAAAATCAAAATGATGAAGGATCCAAGACGCGGCTAACCGCTTTGGGCAAGCATCGCGAAAGAACTTCAGCCTCAATTCTCAACTTCGTCTAATGAGACTTCGGGCTTTGCAGAAGAAGCGCAGCCTTGCAGCCCGCGGGCTGAAAGTCGCGAGCCAACTGGATACCATGCAAGGCAGCCATGCGCCTGGAGGAGTTCTGCTGCCATGCGCTGTCCCTTATGGCTAGGACTCTACCAAAGTAGTTACCGTCGCTGCGCCCGCTTAAACGCCCGCTAGGACCTAAAGGCTCGCAACTGATACCCCAAAGGAGATGAGATGACGTTGTGGCCGTGCTAACATTCTACTACTACTCAAGGTGGATTTCTGGGCTTCCCTGGCAGATCAAAACCCGGTGAAGTTGTAGTCTTATAAACCGTTCTTCTCTCCTCTAACGGTGGTGTTGAAAGCAGTATCACCGGTATCTACGCGCCTAAGACCCTCTAACAAAGGCCTCTCTAGTTATTCCGACTTTCTGAGATTTATTTTATTGTGCTCCTCCGAGAAGAATCCATCATGGCCGTCGATTACAGGAATGGAGTTGCGATATTCAGTCTAATCGTCTACCTCCCTTGCTTCTTCGTCGCCGTTTATGTTGCCCTTCGACATGGCTTCGCCAAGGCAGCGGGATGGTACTTCCTTGTCATGCTCTCCTTGGTCCGTATTGTCGGCGCATGCTTGGAGTTAGCAACCATAGCAAACCCGTCTGAAGGGCTTTTCACGGGCGCAGCAGTGTGTAACTCTGTCGGGGTATCACCATTAATCCTAGCCTGCATCGGCCTCATTAACAGAGCGTGTGTTCTTCCCATCTGTGCTTGAGGAATTGCCTAACTTCCGCAAAACAAGTTTACTAATGTATTATCCAATTAGGAACAATTCCATAATAAACAGAGGCAAGAAGGGAGTTCCGCCCATTGTATTCCGTGTGATCGGGGTTCTGGTACTGGTTGGCCTTATTCTCGCCATTGTCGGCATCACCAACCGGAATGATGGCGACATGCCATACACGCCATCCGTCGAAAGCAAAGCCGCTATCTGCATCACTCTCGGGGTCTGGGTTATTACCATTGGTGCAGTCTTTATCATCAACGCCAACAAGCAATATCTTCCCGACGGCGAAAAGAAACTCTTGCTTGCCATTGCAATCTCTCTCCCTTTCATCCTCGTCCGCTTGTTGTACAGCTTCATCAGCGCCTTTAGCCGCAGTCCCAAGTTTAGCATTGTTTCTGGAGATGTTACAATCTACTTGCTCATGGCTGTACTAGAGGAAATGGTCGTTGTTATTACCTTCATTGCTGTTGGGGTTACCTTACAACAAGACGGAACCGCAGCTTATAAGGGCGAGTCTGGATCTGACGAGGAAGAGATGAGATTTTACCCAGAAGGACGTGATACTCAGTATGGACAAAGTGTTCCTGCTCCTTACAGCCGTTGAGTATGGAACTTTCAACCTTTTATTGCTTTTGGATAGTTTAGGGAAAGGTGCATAACCTGGTTATTATGACTTTATTGTTGGGATGGCATATTGTATAGGTAGTTTTACCACTTATTGGGTGTTTTGTTTAATTTAAATAGTAAATATAGGCATTGTTAAATATACCCTAACATTGTTGAATATAAAAATGAATAGAAATTTAAACTTAATCATATATTGGATGGAGCCTATCGATATAAAACGGGTAAAGCAGGTAAAAAGCTACGCTGATAAGTGCCGCCAACTCCTCTCTAACCACAGCCATCTTAGCCATCGTACAGCGGATCACAGGATCGGCCTCCCACATAGGAAAAGTACACTAAACGGTCAGAAGAGAAGAAAGAAAAGAAGAATAACCTGCCCCACGTCTTCTTGTAGGCTATGTCGCTATGCTTTTTAGAACATCCACGCCCTTAAACGATGATAAATCCGAGACTTGAATGCATGAAAACACTTCCGTAAAGAAAACATGTGTGTGACCTTGCATAAGGTCGAGGTCATCAATTTCAAAGCCCCGAGAACGAATGTCTGAGCTGCGTGGGGTTAAGCTCTGGTATAAGGTAGACAGCAATTTGCAATCGGCTAGACCAGTTAGTCAAGAATCTCTTAATGGTTTATCTAGCCATTCAGCGAGGAGATAGCAGGCGTATATCGATACACCACCGGTTGAAGAGGAATCCGCTTCGAGTACGTCAAGGCTCTTAATTCAATAGAACTAGAGCTCAGCCGTTACCATGATTTCAACAGCATTGATAAAGTGGTGAAAAACATAAAGGTACAATTCCGTGACGTTCGTAGATGCGTAAGGAATATCTTACGAAAATAATGCCTCCCAAAACGGGAAGCGGAGCCAGGCTGAGGAAGATACCAGCCTGGCATTTGGTAGTAGGCGAGTGTGACGGATGGAAGCGCAGTTGCGTGGGTATATCTGCATGTGCATGGGGAAACAGATAGAAGGGGTTTTCTCCATCCAAATGGTTATTAAGGAGTTTAACCTTGCACTTTTCCAACGCCTTGTAGGGTGAGGTACACGTCGGTACCCCAGCCCCAAAGACTCTGGATGTCGATGCCACCGCCAAAGTATTCCGCGTACGCTCGTCCAAGCGGGAGTCCGTAGCCAAGGCCTGCAATGGTGCTGGCATTATGGCCACCACTGCCTGATATTGCGTTCAGGGCATCGACGTTCCCATTGTCGCTCACGGGAAGGTGGTCGGAGTTGAACGTGCTATAGCTATAGGACCAGATATCAGAGAGAATCTCAGGAGGTATGCCACCTCCTCGGTCCCTGATGCGAATTGTGATGCTCTGGGCAGATGATTTGAGTGGTTCGAACATCGGACCCGGCACTAGGGGCCTAGATTTATGCATTCCGATGCTCATCTGGAAGTCACTCTGGGAACCCGTTCCAAGGGAGTTTGGATTTTTCTCGGGCTCAGGCACGGCGTGTTCAACACCGGTAGTTGACGGCGTATTGGGTGCGGAGGCGATGGTTACTTCGATGGGCTCACGCTCGTTTCCGGCCTCCACCGTTGCCCGGAAGGCATTCTTTAGGAGTTCGGTGAGTATATATTCGACGTGAACCGGGATATGGGCGAATGTTGCTTCGGGCTCCCCGTTGATAACTACTCTAGGACGTACGCCGTATTTGAGCTCGCATATCTCGGCAACGAATTCCTCACAGACCTTTATCAAACGTGCGGGTTTAAGAGCCGTATCGATTACGCCGATATAGTTGGACGGCAGATTTTTGTCCCGTGAGGTAAGGAGATTACCATTCTCTGAGATAGAGGCGTGGTGAAGTGCCAGATGCTGCTGGGCAATCAGGCGAGTACCGATTCTAGCCCTGAGATGTTCATCTAAAAATGCAGTCACTTCGGCGGGACTGATGTATTTACGACACTCTAGAAACCCACGCGCAAGCACTGGAATTGTATTGTCGTGTGTCTGTACCAGCTCAGCCATGATCTCGGTGAACTGTCTCTCTTCCTCTGGCGTTGAGATCTTCCGCTTCTGGAACGGTACTAATGTGGTGAAGGAGTGAACGTAGTTGTTGTAAATCTGGGAGATATGGGGGTTCGAGACGACGATAAACGGCAGGTTTCTCAGGGCCTGGATACGGTAGGCCAGTCTGGCAGGGAGGAGAGAGAGCGTGAAGTTTGCCGATGCAAGGAGGGCTTCTCTCGTGAGTGGTGGTCGGCCATGTCTAATCCACCGTGTCAGCACTGGTATTCTCTCTATCTTCCTTTCTTTCCGTTTCTTTTTGTTTCTCCCCTTTCCACACTTACCGGAGAAGATCTGACAGCGTCAGGGGCCGGCGAGGACTGGCAGAGAGGCGAGTAATCTCATCCGTAGATACGTCAGACGCAGAGGGCGGGTAGGACCAGCTACTCGTCGTGATGGAGGAGAGGGAGCGCAGCGAAGTGCCACCACCAGCGATCAGCCGGCTCCGTGCAGTGCGCAGGGGGTGTGCTCGTAGGAATGCCATGGTTACTAAAGGGACTGTCGATTGCTATTCCATGCTGCAAATGGAGGCACCAATGTGAATTCTCCTCGTCTCTCGAAGTCCCGTCGATGTCCTGTAACGAGTGGCTGAGGTGGAAGTGGTGGTGGTGGTCAGTATAATATATATATTGGCTAGTGGTGATGATGATGGTGATGACGGTGTTGGTGGATGTTGCCCCCGTACTTAAGCGGCGCACAGGAAAGAAGCAGAAAAAGAAAGCCCCCCAACAACTTCGTCTTCCCTCAAGTCAAGTCTCTCTCTGTGCTTGATTGATGTCTTTCCCAGCGTGGAGCCGGCACTAATTAACTATCGTGTGATGCGATGCCCGCGATGCGCCAACCAGCATCAGTTATGACGGCGGCGATGGCTGCGGTAGGCGTGGGAGGAGTCCGCTACTGGCTCGCAGCGTCAAGGCCTCCCTCTGATTGTGTGTGATCCGGTTGGCCAGGCTGTTTGATAGTCAATTAATGATGGATATGATGAAGCCCTTGCCCTTCCTCTCTCTCCCTCTCTCTGTGCCCTACGCCAACTTGGACCGGCCGGCGTGGGTTTCTTTGCTTTTTCGCTCGGCCAAATAGGCCAACCCTTCGCCCGAACTCCACGTCCGTCTTGGTTGTCTTACACTGTTTAATAGCAAAGAAGAAGAAGAAGCAGAGGAATACAAGACTCCTCTCTCGCGCTCGCCCTGGCTTGAGGATATAAAGGTGCAGTGTCTGACACGAAGAAATAACAGATATCAGAGCTGTGAGACCCCCACGCAGAGCAGCAGATGACGGCTTCTTCCAGTGGTTACAGGTGCATCTTTATTATAGCGGATATTTTCCAGGGATGAAGCTCTGTTTGACCAGGGACTTTCTACAGATCCCAGATCTACTGGCCTTATTACGGCTCGACCAGCCGAGTTGATAACTACGGAGTATGATGTTGCAACAACAGTTCAGTCGGGAAAGACAAAGACAACCAAGCTGCGATATAGAGACGTTTGCACCAGATATGTCACTCCTTGTCCTTGTCGCTTTTGGTGGTCTGTGTGGACGGATGGATGGATTATCCCCATCCCCTGTCTACTCCGGACTTTACGGGTGACGGGGAAAGGAGGGAGATATCCGTCCGAGAGTCAACTACGAAGTACCAGCACGACAACATCCGGAGATGCACGACAGCAAAAGAGGAATGCGGATAGGGGGGAAAGGAACCCGTACATCTATTCCGTAAGCATGTTGCGTATCACTCTTTTAGGGCCTCCTGCCGCTTCCATCCACCATGGTGGTTGGCATAAAAGCGTCATAGGCTGCAGCAAGGATTAAATACAATTTCAACGGTACTTTTTATGTACGAGCCTTGTCAAAGTGTGGGGAAACGGACAAGGGAAGGAAACAGCCGAGTTTGCTAGTAACTTAACTCACTTATATGCGCTTGTCGTTATCTTCCTTGCTGGTTGCGTCAGTGTATGGGCTGTGGTCATAGGCAATCATAGAGAACGAGGTACAAACAACCTACGATAGATATGGTTATGCTGCTCGGCCTTTGAACCTTGTCTTACGGTGGTTCAGGAACAGGCCAGGTACGAAGAAAGAAGAGATGCTTATTCTGAGGACAGCTTTTTACTTAAAACTCGTTTGGTTGTATTTTCTCGGAGCTACCACATAGTGAAACATCACGTATTCCCCCTCTCAATGGGAATGAAGTTTGCTAATAAAACATCTGGGTGAAAGGGGTAAAGGGGGATTAAAAAGATATAGAGAAACAAAGAAAAGTAAGTCCGTAACCATAACGCCTTTTTTGTCCCATTCGATCACTTTACCAAGGGAAGACAGAAAACGATCTCAGCGGATGGAATACGAGAGAGGGGGTACATAAGAAAATAAGAGGACGAGCAAATGTGGTAGTCATGTCCATGCCGGCTTTGTCGGTCCTTCAAATGGTTGAAGTAGCGACCTTCTTAGCTGGGCCGGGACCATCCTGCTCGACGTGAATGTGGTCGTTGGACTTGAGGACGTCATCAAGGTTGTGGTCGTTGGGATACTCCACGCTAGTCGTATATCGTCAGCTTGGCCGTATATTTCACCACATTTGACAAGTAGCTAGCAGGCAGGAAGGATCTCTCTTACGTGAATCCTCTAATCAACTTGTACTCGTGACGGATGGTGCCGCCAGTCTTCTTGGCTGATTCCTTTGCCCTGGAGATTCCGGAGTTAGTCAAAAGCACAGCCCAAATAAAGAAGAAGGATGGTGATATGCATGTCGACCCCCGTTCATTCGAGTGCTCGTGTCACCATCAAACGCCCTGAAGAAAGGGAAGACCGGCCCACGCGTATGAATGAAAGGTATACTTACTTGGTGAGGGCCTCGTCGGGAGCACCAGGCTTCATGGTAACCTGGAAGAACGTCAGTGGATCAGGGTACATTTCAACTGCAGGGAGTCAGAAGGGGGAAAAAGGGAAGAGGATATACTCACGTTGAAGTACATCTTGGTGGTTTTCTAGCTGGAGTACTCGGTAAGAAAGGTGGAAGAGAGCTGCAGAGCAAGATTCTTGTTAGCAACCATGGATATCTTCATGAAAACACGTAGTTTCATAGCCATAGCTTACCTGCTGGTCTTTTTCGAAGACTTCTTGATCGATTATTAAGTGAAAATGATGGGGGATGAGGGTGATGAAAGCAGAAGAGCCAGGCTGAGAAAGCTGTTGTGATATTGTAGTGTGAAAGGAGGACGGAGGGGTTCAACAGTCCTTTTAAACCAGTCACTGTGCAGTTGTCTCGGCGTCCTCATAGGAAAGGACTGATCGGGAAAGGGAAATGTTGGCCTCTATCAGCGCTTTAAGGGGAATAAGAAGCAAAAAAGAGAGAAAAGGCTGCGTCATGGAGTGACCACCATAAGAATATGTGTGCATGAGGCTTATCCATATAGCAGGCTCCCTCTTTTTATTCTTGTATTTTAAGGCAGCAAACAAAAGAAGAGGTAGCGTAATACCGCACCACTAGCTATAGAATAATCCTCTGTTTAAAAAGCTGTGGTTGCTTTTCTTTTCTCTCTCTTTTGTCAAAAAAGCAGGGGGGATGGCTCTTATAGCTTTTTCACTGCATGTGGGTGGCATAAAATCTTTCATCAATGAAGATAGCGGGTAGGGCAGATATTTAAGAGGGCCTTCATATCAAGGGGATCACGGAATCTGAACAAGGTCAAGGATAGAAAGGGAGGCTCCCTAACCTTATTCCGACCTAACCGGCACCCGTATGTACATAGTGGGTCGAAGTAGAGTGGTGTTTTCCATAGCTTCACACAGCTTGTGATACAGCTTTTGTGCTCTGTGGATGGTGTGTGGCAGCATACGAAGCTTGTGAGTCACGGATGGAGCTATAGCTTAGATGCGAAATGGCTTGTGAAGTATCATCCCGCGAAGGCACAGCCACATAGGCGCCCAGCTAAAAACCGTTTGGCCGTACCTGTCACCAATAAAAGGAGCTTGCGGACAGCCATAACCACCAACATTTAGACCGCAGCCTGCTGGGATGGACAGGGCGTGTGGATGGTTGCTGGTTCAGAAAGGGTGTACCTGACAGGGGAAATCTAAATATATTTGACCCAGCTGATCATAATATATAAGCAGGAACAGCTGCACACTAGTACAGGGTACCCTTCTTCACACGGCCGTTGGCTAACGTTGCATACATGCAGATGACAAGATCAAGTGCGACGCAGCCTCAGACATATCGCTTGTTTCGTGAAGAGAGAAGCAAAGAAGGCTTGTGAAGCGGTCATGATCTTTGCTCGCTAGTCATCGCACGCGGCTGCTTGATGCCCGTATTGGATGGTCACATGATGTCGTTTTCGCAGGCGCCTGGCGAGGTCTCAGTGGGATTCAAAATGTAAGAAATGTCCGAGCTGAAGTTTTTCTCTTCATGGCACGGCCCCAATAATAAGCCCTTGTTCTCCTCGTTTGCTTCGTAGACGGTTGCTGCTCTCCACGATGCTCCCTTCGAATGCCCACCACCAGCGCTGAAAGACGAGTTGGCCAACCTCCCACATCTCAGGAGAAAATGGGTCTGGGCCACTGACTCTCATACCTTCGCCAGCATCTTCTATATCGCATACCAAGCCCATCAAGCCCATCGGGTCTGCCGCTGCGGGGGGCCGTAACTGGACTGGCAAGCTAAAGACGTGTATCAACTTATCTCTCGCACTCGGCCATGGCAGCAAGTCCAGAATCGCATGGTGTGGAACCAACCGCTGGGTAGGCGTTGGATGGAAATTCCTTGGGATATCAGCTAGATCTAACCCCGAAGGTAAGGCTATGTTGGTGCCAAGACCCGTTTGTCCGGTGAAAAATGGGCTTATACCCGCAAGGTTCCAAATATGTTCGGTTAAATTCAGCCGAGTCGCGATGGTGAGCATGGCGCGCAGGAGGGTCAGGGGCGGGACGTCCAGAATCTTATCATCCGGAAAGGTAAAGTTGGAAGTTTGGTATGATTGCAGCGCTGCCGAGAGCGGCTGGGTATCGTCCTGGGGCTGACTTGCAAGGAACTGAAAGGAAAGCATGGACAGACCGGGCGAAGAAGCCCGTGCTGTGGGTGAGAGTTGGAGATCCGCTGGGGGCGAAGGGAGATCCGGCGGAGGGGTCTCTGTTCCAATGGCAGATAGAGAGGATGTGTCGAAATTAAAGTCCGGTATGCTGGTCAGGTCTAGAATTGGCTCTCCCGCTATCTGTACCTGGTAATCCAAAGGAGATGAGAATGATAGAGAGCCATTGCCGAAGTCCAACTCGGGAGGTGTTGGTATCTGCCTTCCAATTGCATCTGGCAAGCTCGCTGGTACTAGGCCTGGCGAGGACCCTGGTTCAGAAGATGTAACTTTCTCGCTTGACTCAGGTGTCTTTCTCTCTCTTTGTTTGGCCTTTGCTTCAAGCTCAGCTAACTGTTCTCGCTTTCGTTGTCCTATACACCATTTAGCCAGGAGTCAGGCCGGTCGACGGGATTAGCTGAGAAATCATACTATATCTCCGCTGTGCAAGGACATTGAGCACTCTCTTTCGTTCCGTTGCATCTTCGGCGAGATCAGGGACGACTATGTCATCTGCCTTTCTCTTCTGCCCGTTCGTTGCTGCCATCTTGCTTCGTCAGGTATCTTCGCACTGGACGTCGTCACAGCGAAGAAATGTCGAAGAATTCATGGTGGTTATGTCTATATTTATACAAGACCAGAAAGGGCTATAGCTATCCGGTATATGATAGGCTGCCGCTCCAATTTAGACTCATTCAAGCAGCATCTCTCGTATCACACTCGGCATGTTAATTGAGTTGATGAAAGCTGAATTTCCCGTGTTTCACCTAATATAAAACATAACGTTATGGTGCTATTGCCAGCATCTTATGAAGACGCACATGGTACTTTAACGTGGAAAAAGCCTGTGTACTTAATTATTATATAGTGGTAATAAAACATAACATCACCAACTTCACGCCAACCTTTCCGCAGCAGAAACACTAGACAAGATCCTCCCTCCACTTCTACACCTTGAGGGCGTCAACAAACTCCAGGATATCGGCGATAACGCGCTCGTCATGAGTATCAGTCAGACCTAAACGGGGCACAAATTAGCCAACCATTAAATGATACCCAAGGTGGATGCAGTGTGTGTGTGTGTGTGTGCGTGCGTGTATGGATAGAATCACTTACCATGAGCAGCATTCTCATACATCTTCACCACCGTCCTGGGGACAATCTTCTTTAGAACGACAACCTGAGACTCAGGAGCATCCTTGTCGCCATGCAGACAAGTAATGGGGAGATCAGTCTCGCTCTCCAGCTTCTTCAGCTTCTCAGTGAAATCCGTTGACGAAATAAGCTGCACACATCGCTCCACAGCCTGCGCATCTGCTCTGAGAACAAGCTCGGTGTACCGCTGTATCAACTCATCGCTAACCTGGCAGCCTGCATCCCGACCTAGTATGGCAGGTAAAGCTGCCTTGGTGTATGCTGGACGGTTGTAGCGGAGGTTATGCAGGATATCATCCCATGCCTCTCGGGAGGTAGCTGTTGGATTCTCAGGTGTTTGGAGAGGGAACGGCAGCGCAGCTCCAATGCCAATGATTCCCTAGATGGTGGAAAAGTCAGTCTTTTATACAGCATCGACTGCCGCGAGAGAAGATGTTTACATACCCTGCAGTTCTTGCGAACGTATTCACTGTTCATATATGTATGTACGGCCTCCCCGGGACCCATGCTAGCGCCGATGAAAACAAATGGACCGACATCGAGAGTTTCCAGCAGGTGAGTTAGGTCAGCGGCAAACACGTCGTAGTCAATTGGTTTGTCGACGGGTTTAGAGCCCATCCAGTCGCTGTTACCGAATCCTCGTCTATCGGGCGCGATGCAGCGGAATCGGTAAGTTTCGCAGAGCGGGAGAGTCAGCTTTTCGAACATGATGGAGGACATTGGCCAGCCATGGAGGAAGACGAGGGTGGGCTTTTGTTTTTCGTTCTTGAGGTGCGCTTCGTCTGGTCTGAAGGGAGCAGGGAAGCCTGCTGGCTTGTAGTCGCGGTAGAAAAGGTGACTTTCGTCAAATGGGCTGGTGAATCGAGGCATGTTGGTTGATTGTTTTGGATGGCGACCTATATAGTTATAGACTTTTTCTCGGTGTAGACTTTGGTTAGACTGCGATGAAGTAGCTAATTGATTGCTGTTTGGAATGTCTGTCTGAATGCGGAGGAAACATCTCTATATATATTCAGTCCATAACGCTTTTGCATAACATGAGAGCCATGTAAGGGACAGCCGTATAGATATTTTTTCCCTCGTATCTACAGCATTGAGGATAACGTTATGCCGTCCGCCCCACCAAACATAACGACCAGATCTATATCTATCTACTTTCATATAAGAAAAAACAACGTCTAGCTCGTATATCGTCACGGTGAACAAATCTCTGTCCCGCAAAGCTCAAGATTATACACCATCGAGACCGTCCTGCTCTCTGGCCGGCATACGAAGACCATGTAGACCCTTGTACGCAGACGGCTCCAGCGGCGTCCACCCTTCCAACACGGCCTTATCGTCAAGAGAGTAAACCTCTACGCCCAAAGGCTTAGTCGTATCGCCCATCTCTTCACTCCCCTTCCACCCCCACTGCGACAGATCACCCCCTGAACAAACCGACAGCGCACAAAGGACATCCTGCTCCGCGAAGAATTCAAAATAATCACCTACTTTGGCCGGACTGGTGCCCATGAAATACCGCCCCTTAGAATCAAGACCGGTAACTTGGAATACGTTAAGAACATCATGCACGTCGCTTTCTACAAGACCGTGCTGAGCAACGGCCCGCACGAGGTTAGAGTGGCAGTGGAAATCATCTGATTCGCCCGTCATGAGGTGGTGGATGTAAGGATCGCATCGGGTTCCGAGGAGATCGTGCACGCGTCCGCCCGAGCTGTCGATGCCGTATGTTGACAAGGTGTCTGCGGTTATGGTGACGAGGGGTCGCATGTAGGGCAGACAGGACCAGAGGCGGTCGAAGGTAGAGACGTGGGATTGGTGGAGTTGGCGGGTGCGCGAGGCCCAGAAGCGTTCGCGGGGGTTATGTGCGTTCCAGATGTTGAGGTCGCCTACTTGGGCACCTTGGGGGGCTGTGATGCGGCATACTTGGCCTGCGCGGACGGTCCAGGCGTGGGCGGAGCGAGGGCGGATGAGGGATGAGTGCTGGAGGGTGCGGGAGGGGCAGTTGGCGATGCGGGTGTAGAGGTTCTTGTTGGCGTAGATGGGGGAGTCGGCTGGTGCGTCGTAGGCTGGAGGAGGAGTCATCTTGCCCGGCTTATTCGTAGAGTCAATTCGATGATATGTCATCAACCCTGAATAAGGTCAATTCAATAAAAGTAATAAATAACACTTTGGTATCAAATATCTTGGATACAAAGTCAATAGCGCCAATTGAAGAGCAATAATGCCAAGAACTGTCTAGAGCCGAGGTTAAGAAGTTATGTATGTCTACCTGCTTATGTGATCGCGGCTCTTTCGCTAAGCCTCGTTTTGTCTCTCATGTTACTAAAAAAGGAAACCGTGCCTGTCGGAGAAGCGAGACAGGGCGCCCGAGGCCACCGAGACAGAGTCCACCGCACCGTTTTTGTCAGCCCTTTTTTCCCCTGGTTGGAAGTCCGCATCCGTATACGAATACGCCGACCAGAATGGCTCTCTGGCGCAAAGGATACCGTAACAGGCAAGGAGTACGGCGGGCGGAGTGGGAAAAACCGGAAACGTCTCGAAAGGTAGCTAAGCTACACGTTTTGTGCAGCATGTTTTATGTATGTGTGCATCATCGTACATCAGCATGATGGGCGTCATCTCGGCACCCGATGATGCAGGTGTCCAAGATGCTCCGACCACCTCACTCATCTGATAACGTCCTGGTCCTTCGTTTCCCCCTCCTCACTCATCCGGGACGGACATGGGTCGTGAAGGTTCACTCTGCAACGGAAGGCCGGCACAACTACAATTTTTTGACTTGCCTGACGTCATCCCATGCCATGCCGACGACACAGGCAGCCAGATTTCTGCATAACCGAGTATATGCACTTGTCGAACCATCCCCGAGGACACCTTGAGGCCACTTTTGTCGTTAGCCAGGCAACGATATTATATGATTACTTTGTAGTATTAGGATGTCCCCTAACTTGACGCGTCCCCCTAAGGTCTCAGGTACAGCTGGACCACCTGGGGGGCTTGGGGCTGAGATACCAAGGTACTGTGAGTGTACTTATCTGTCAGCCGCAGGAGGCAGGGAAGCTTTTTTTCTTGTAACGAGCAACTACCGCGTTGAGTAAAGGGAGAAGATTAGACGCCAGGACCTGGTCTCGTCACACTCTGTGGGTTAGAACTAGAGCCTCCTTCGGTGTCACAAAAGGTCTTTGATCGTCATCCGCGGAGGCAGCAAGGCCCATTAAGTCCGAGGGTCGAAAGACAAGAAGAACCCGAAGTCCCGAAATGGTCATGTGACTGGCCAACGAACGCCCCGAGCTTCCGATGAGTCATCAGGCTGGCTCGGAGTTAAGGTGGAGAAAAGGTTCTAGGCTCTAAGGAGAAAAAGGAGGAAAAGGAGACAAAAAATGAGAGAAGCGAAGGAAGAAGAAAAGGAAAAAAGAAAAAGAAGGAAGATGTTTCGAGTTGAGTTAAGGCGTGCAGCTCATTTTAGCATTTAGTGATCATGGGGAGGAGAGGAGTTTTTTTTTTATTTTTCTTATTTTTTTTTAACAGCAATAATAATAGTATTACGGAGCACCTTCTGCTTGGCCTGGGTTGCCTGGTGGGCACTGAGGCGAGCGCTGTCCTTGGCCCCTTTTGGGCATGCAACGCGAAGTTATCTCCATCTCACCGACGATCTTGGAGGAGAGGAAGAAGCAGAAGACGAAGTTGGCAGTTGGTATATGTTGATATGTAATAATAGCCGCCATGACATTAATAATAGCAGCCATTAATAAACACGTTAAGATGGAATGAGCATAAGGGATGAGGCCATCGTCGCATTACTCAGAGTGACGCCATCCCGCAAGACGGCCTCTCTTAGGGCATGGAATGCGGACGTCTAAACGATAAACGAGAAACCGGAGAAGAGAGAAGAAGGCAGCCTTAATAATCCAGCCAGCGGCTCGCGGCTTGCTGGCTGACCGCTCAACCTGGTCAGCGAGTCGAACTGGGGGGCTTAGGCTCGTACTCGCGAGTTCCAGCCCCAGAGACAAGGACGAAGAAGACGAAGAAGAGGAAGAAGAGAATCGCCCACGCGGTCGGTAGCAAACCCTCCGACCCACCGCGATCTTTTCGTTGCTTTTTTCTCGTTGCTTTTTGGCCCTGGGTTTGGTTGAGCTGGAGCGGATAAGACGGACGGACAAACTGTTACTTGCCTGCTGCCGGCCCAGTCGTTGCGCTGTCGCTGTCGGTCTCGCTGTCGTCGCTGTCTTCGCTGTCAGGACGACGGAGGAACCTTTTCGGCCTCTCGTCACTTCACGTAAAGTAAAGCCTCGACTCATCCGGCATCTCGACTCCGTAACGCTTCCGAGCACTTTAATACTTATATCGCTCCCTGTCTCTCTACCCTCACTATCTACTACTGTCTTCAACCACTGTCCATCCACCGCTCTTCCCACTGACTACGGCCTGCTCACCCTGATTTATCGACCTCGACGCCCCAAGATTGACTTTGCCAGCAAGGAACCCGAGCAAGGATCCTCCACCCACCGCCCCTTCGCGCGCCTCTTTCGCTGCGATCTCTTCACTAGTCAGTCTCGGGCTTATCTGACCAGTCCAGTCATCCGCTTTTTGAGTTTTCTTGGTTCTCCCTTCAAGAAAACTCGCTGCCTGACTGACTCACTCTACGCAAAAAAGTTGGCTTTGCAACAAGAAAATAAATACAAAAAAAAAAGTTACATGTTTATATAAAGACTCCGACCCAGCCAGGCGTCTTTTCTCGCTATACTCCCTCTCCTCCCCTTTTCCCATATTTGACCACTACCACCAGTACAAAGACGCATACTCCGTACATACACATACATACATACATCAATGCATCCGAAGAAGAGAGAGATGTCACTCAGCGAGACCTACGTGCTCGCCCACACGGCCAGGGCCAAGCTCACCCGCGAAGCTGCCAGGGCCGACCACCACCTGCGGCTGCTCGTCGGACACGCCAACATGCTCGACAACCTCATGCTCGACCTGGCAGACGCCGAGAGGGAGCGGGAGGCATGGTACAACCACGCCATTAAGTCTAGATCTAGTACTGCTACTTCAACTACAACGGCTGCTCCAGCTCCGGTCTCGGCCAAACGCATCCAATGGCTAGATACCGTTGTCAGACGCGAGACAGAGGAAGAAGACGACGATGAAGAGTGGGACGGCAGCGACAGCGACTCAGACGACTCCTCAGACTACGAGACAGACGGTGACTTCCTGGTCGACATCACCACCAAGCGACACCAGCAGACTTCCACTACCTCTACTACTCCTGTCGCTGCCGCCGCCGAGCTATACCCGATCAAGTTCTCTCCTGGCACCGCCAACCGGGACTTTGACCTCGGCCTGGCGGGAGACGAGGACGACGACGAGTACGACGACTACGGCGACTACGACTACGACGACGCAGACGAGCTCGCCCTCACTCGCACCTCGTCCAGACAACACCAGCCGCCAGAGCTTCTTCACGACTCCGACGAAGAGTCTGAAGATGACATGCCGCCCTCACCCCCCAACACCACCTTCGACAGCTTCTCTGCCGTTGCGGACGCTGCCTCTGCCGTGGCTGTCCCGCAGAAGGCTGTTGGCAAGGACATACATGCAGACCAACCTTCCAGCCCTAGACTGTCTGCCGAAGAACAGTCTTCCTTTGTCGAGCAGGGCTTCTTCCTACCTGCCAGGAACCCTGCCAGGACCGCCCAGACCATGATTGCTGCTTTCTAAGGCATTCATCCTAGCTCTACCACGACCACTACCAAAACTGCTTGCATAATATACCCTTGCTTTTCTTCCATCTGTTGCGGCATACTTCACAAAAGGCGTCTCTAGCATTCTTCATGTTTTTCTTTGTTCTACTTTGGGTGGATTTCTCTATTGATTGGCACGGCGTTCCACGATGTGATGACGGATGATACCTCGGCCTTCTCCTTTTCTTTCTTACTCCTCTCTCGGCTACTCCCTGCATCGCATCTATCACCACTCTTGACTCTTGCATATCTACCCCACCGCGCTTGCTTACATCTCTCGTCGAGATGAGATAGCTCTCCCTCCTGGCTGCTGGAATAAAAGGCCGGGCATGGTCGAGAGGATCTACAGTATATGCTCTTAAGACAAGACATATACAAAGCATGAAGCATGTTCTTAATCATAAATAGGCTATACAACTGAAAAATAAAAAAAAATAAAAAACATAATTCAAAATACCTCGCTAGCTTTGGACGCCGTTCTTTTTCACCGTACTTCTTACATGTAGATCTATCTGTCTATAGCCACGCTTAACGGACCCTTTGCTGTCCTCGTCGCATCGTCAATGCGAAACGCACAGCATGCAACTCGGACTGTCGCTCTTCGCTTGGCGCATGGAAGTCGCCTTTCGCCCATGCGGAGGTGGCCGCTCGACAGGTGCTGCAGGGCCAGTCCCGCTCCTTGACGGAGAAGAACATGCAGCGGGATGGGATAAATAAGTGTAACCCTCCGCCCGGGTATTATTCATCCATCCATATCTATCAGAAAGATAACCAGGTTGTCTAGAAGAAGCGGCTTTCAGCGTCCAGACCGTCACGTCACCTGGGGAAAGGGGGAGGCGGGAGACGGAAGCTAAGGGCAACGCTGTGCGTGGGTTGGCTGTGCGATGGCGGGTTTCAGCCATCGCTCGCTTTGCTACGATATCTAAAATATACTCTTGTACCACCTCTTGTCGTTGTTGCCATGTGGCTAGTCGTACGAGGGTGAAAGTCTAGAGCGTAGCACAGAAAAGGCCGAGACGGAGTCGGGGACGGGGTTAGTTAGTTACCAGCTACAACAGCTCCAGCTAGACAACGAAAACCCCCATGCATGCACTGGGTACATCCCCATAAGAAAAAAAAAAAAAAAAAAAAAAAAACAAACATCCTGCTCTTCCACTCTTCACCCTTCCCCTCCTGCCTCCCCCTTTCACCCGGCCCAGTTCGTTATATACAGCAGCAAACAACGGGTCTAGATCCAAAGGCCAAAGCCAATGCTAATGCTACCTTGCTAAAGCTTTGCGCGGACGCTACACTCGGGCTTCGATGCATGCTTGTACGGCTCCCCTATGGCTGCCATGATTCTACCCAACGCCTCATCCAAGAACGGCCGAGGATGAGAAAACACAATGCGGAACCAGCCTGGCTTCTCCGACCCAAACGCCGTTCCGTCAGCAAGGAACACCCGCTTCGATATCAGCTCGTCCATTACCGTGCGAGTAAGGTCTGCTGGCATCGGCACCCGCTTGTTTCGCAGGTACGCTTTGCCTAGATTCACCCACACAAAGAACGAGGCGTTGCAGCCCACCGCGTATTCGATGTTGTGGTCCCGCATCGCCTGAGCGACGAAGGCGTAGGACTCAGATAACTTCATCTGATTGACCGCGATGTACCGATCGGTGAACGCCTCGTCCTCAAGAATGCTCGAGACAATGTGGTCGGATAGCCCTGAAACGTACGAGTACAGCGTTGGGCCCTTGATGGCGGCCATCAGCTCCGGATTGGACTGAGATATGATTATGCCCACCCGCAGACCGTTGGCGCCAAAGTCCTTGCTCATCCCCCATAGGGCGTGCAGCAGGTTGCCATCGATCAGCCCCTGCGTGGGTATCGAGAGGGCCGAGATGAACTTTACTGGTGGCGGTGTGCCTGGTGCCGTGTCAATGGTATTCTCCCACACGGACATGGCGTATATCTCGTCGCTGATAAGATGGATCTGGTACCGCTGGCAGAACTTCATCAGCTCAATGATCGTTTCGCGGGGGTAGCATCGTCCGAGCGGGTTGTGCGGGTGGCACAGCATCAATGCCCGTACCCGCTTGCCTGTTCGTGCTTCAAAGTCCATCATTGCTCGTTCGTATTTGGTCACACATCGAGCTTCAAAGGGATCTATATCGTCAAACGATACCGGAACCACCTCTGCCTCGGGACGAGATGTCATGTCCGGTATAAACGCTCCGTAATGGGGTCGGCCGAGCAGGATGCCTTCGCCGGGGTTTGCAAAGGCCCACGCCAAATGCTCGATGGCGGCCGATACCCCATTAGTCACCAGTAGATGTTCAGGTTCCAGCGGCACCACAGGCTTCAAATGACGGTTCAGGAACCGTGAGGCAGCCGTCTTCAGCCTGCGGGACCCATCGCCTCCATCATTGTATGTCAGATACTGCGGAGGCAAGTCGGAGTGCTTGCGGATATATTCAAGTAATGTTCCATGCATAAGGAAGTTCTCTGCCACTCCGACGTTCACGAACCCATCCTTGTTGGTGGTGGCATCATATAGATTGGTGAAAACATCCCACATCCTGTTTGCCGCAGTTTCTTCTGAGACTTTGCTAGCACGGTTAGAGACCGTAGCCGGCCGGCCAGTGGCGGAAGCACCTCTTGAGCTCATGGTCGGCGTTTATATATATTTTATATACTCCGTATATACAAAATTATTCCAAAAATTGCATTTATATTGAATATTGCCAACTTCTGGATGGTTAGGATGCCATTCCATCTTGTAGTCATTGCCCACTGGCTGATAAATCAAGTCTTACCGGAAAACACGAGCAGCCAGGCCTAAATGCATGTTGTGCGAGCCTCTGACTGGATAACTTGGCCACCAAGTCTCCATCAGCATTGGGTTGATAGGCGAGAGCGTCATTGCCGAAACCTTGACGGCATAGTTGGCGGTGTGGTGATGTCCTCGGGCCATGGTTGATGCGGTGCTTGAGCCGTGCACTCCAATCAACGTGGCTACGGTTCGTCGTGCTCGAGGTCCCTGGCTTGTCGACTTTTCGGACTTTTTGCATCCTTCAGAAGCGGGAGCGGAAGCGGAAGCTGGCGGCTAAGCCTGGCGAGACTTCACAGCGGCTAGCGCTTAATTTCTAAATTATGTAACGATTTTGGTTATGTAATAGCTGACTAACGAAAGTGTCGGCAGAGCCAAAAAAAAAAAAAAGATTGATAAAAGCTTAGATAGAGGAGTTTCGCTTTGAATGCGGTCAATCTTCCACTGGCTCGGAGATAATATAGGTTGCTATACCTGAATAATTCTTTGGCCATGGAGGACCAGTCCAATAAGCCTCATCGGAAGTCCAAGGAGAAGGGGAAAAAGAAGGATCATGGAGGTATGTTGAGCTTCTGAAATTTCATGCCGCAAAGCTGCACAAGTGATCAAAATTGCTAATTGAGATGATTGTGGCATTTTACAGGTCCTAACCCCAAGGCATTTGCCGTTAATAACCCAGGGAAGCTGCAGAGACAGGCAGCTAGGTCCCATGATGTACGTACATAACCTCGAGTTTGCGCGGGGATAACAAATTGTGAATCCTGAAAGTGCTAATTGTTGCCGGTTGGATAGATAAAAGAAAAAAGGCTACATGTTCCGCTCGTGGATCGCCTACCTGAGGACCCTCCGCCGATTGTTGTCACAGTCGTTGGTCCGCCGGGGGTATGTCAATTGGAAGCATTCTAATGAGAACGATGGAATGGCGCAACTAACGAATTATTGGCATCTATCTAGGTTGGGAAAACTACTCTCATTAAGTCGTTGATCAAACGATACTCAAAACATTCCCTTACCTCGATCACCGGTCCTCTGACGGTCGTTACGTCGAAAAAGCGCAGGCTTACTTTCCTAGAATGTCCCTCCGACTCTCTAGCGAGCATGATAGATGTCGCAAAGATCGCTGACATTGTGTTGCTGATGATAGACGGGAACTATGGATTTGAGATGGAAACCATGGAATTTCTTAATGCATTGTCCGCAAGTGGAATGCCCGGAAACGTTTTTGGCATTCTTACACATCTTGACCTGTTCAAGAAACAGAGCACGCTGCGCACGGCGAAGAAGAGACTAAAACATCGGTTCTGGAGCGAGTTATACCAGGGCGCGAAACTCTTCTATCTTTCCGGAGTCATAAATGGGCGCTATCCAGATCGAGAGATTCATAACCTTTCCCGGTTTTTATCTGTCATGAAGAATCCGCGACCACTTATATGGAGAAACTCGCATCCGTACTGCTTAGCGGATAGGTTCTTGGACATCACCCCTCCAACACTCAAGGAAGAGAATCCAAAGTGTGACAGGACTGTTGCTCTCTACGGGTACCTACGAGGCACGAACTTCCCGGCTATCGGGGCAAGGGTACATGTTCCAGGAGTTGGGGATCTCAGTGTTTCTTCAATTGAAGCCCTGCCTGACCCATGTCCTACGCCTGCTATGGATCAAGCAATGGCAAAGGCAGCAGGAAAGAGTGGGCGAAAACGATTAGGTGAAAAACAGAAACTTCTCTTTGCACCTATGGCAGATGTCGGTGGTGTTCTGGTTGATAAAGACGCCGTGTACATCGATGTCAGAACCAATACGTTCAACAGAGACGATGGCGATGAACAGACTGAAGAACGAGGCTTAGGAGAACAGATGATTATCGGGCTTCAGGGGGAAAGGAAGCTGCTAGGAGATACGGTCGCCGGAGTTAAACTGTTTAGAGATAGCGGTGTTGTCGCAAGCATTAACCCTGAAGGAATTGAAAATCTGGGCAGAAACGAGAAGAGAAAAGCCCGGTTTATTGAAGGTGATGATAATGCACATGATCTAGAAGATGACGAGGACGAAGGCCTAGACAGCGCGGGAGAGGAGGATGAAGAGGAAGAGGAACAATATGGAAGTGATATTGAAGAGGACTCAGATGACGACGTGCCAGGCGTCGACTTTGCTGCTAAGTTCCGAGAAAAACAGAATGGAACTTCCAACGGTAAGAACGGGGAGGATCTTGCGTTCGCTGATAGTGATTCGGACCTTGGTTCAATATCATCGGTTGAGGACCAAGAACTTGAAAGCGCTCCTAGCGACTACGAGGATGAAGAGGACGACGATGGAGAAACGCGCTGGAAAGCAAATTTGGCTGCCAATGCAAAGGCCATGTTTAGCAAAAAGCCTCCTTATCGGATAGCTGAGCTAACTCGCATGCTATACGACGACTCTGTGAATTCGGCAGATGTGGCCCGGCGGTGGAGCGGTGAAGATGCTATGGAATATGACCAAAATGATGTTGAGGATGAAGCCGAGGGCTTTTTCAAGAAGACAAATGCCGAAAAGGGTGTGCTAGATGACCGGACCATTCCTGTTTACGACTACGACGAGCTGGAGAAGAAGTGGCAAGATAAGGATAACCTCGATGCGCTTCGCCGACGGTTCGCGAGCGTCAAGTTCTCTAAAAACCGATCTGGCAAGGAAGGGTCTGGTGACGACGAGGACGATGATGAAGAAGACGGGTTTGGAGACACGGATTCCGATGATGAAGGAGATGGAGCATTTGCAGACCTTGAAACCGGCGAAGTCTTCGGGGGCGATAGCAAAGATAATGAAGGGGAATCAGATGAAGGGGAGAGCGAGCCCGAAGACCTTAACGCCGAGCGTGAGCGTAATGCAAGGCGAAAAGAAGAGCTGAAGCTTCGCTTCGAAGAGGAGGACCGAGAAGGGTTCGCCAATTCGAAGGACGGGGCGAGAGCTGGTGGACAGTCTCAAAAAGAAGAGCAGTTCGGAGAAGATGAATGGTATGATGCACAAAAGGCCGCACTTCAGAAGCAGGCTGATATCAACCGTGCTGAATTTGACGCCCTTGACGCCCTGTCACGAGCAAGAGCCGAAGGCTACAAAGCTGGTACATATGCTAGAATTGTACTAGAGAATGTTCCTTGCGAGTTCTCTGAGGGATTCAACCCCCGATTCCCGATCATTGTTGGAGGTCTGGCGCCTACTGAGGATCGATTCGGCTTTGTCCAGGTCCGAATTAAGCGCCATCGTTGGCATAAGAAGATCCTGAAGACGAATGATCCTCTTATCTTCTCCCTCGGCTGGCGGCGATTCCAGACAATGCCGGTCTATAGCATCTCAGACTCTCGAACCCGCAATAGGATGCTAAAGTATACACCCGAGCATATGCACTGCTTCGGCACCTTCTATGGGCCCCTAGTCGCTCCCAACACCGGTTTCTGCTGTGTTCAATCCTTTTCCAATAAGAATCCTGGATTCAGAATAGCTGCCAGCGGTGTGATTCTAAGCGTCGACGAAAACACTGAGATTGTCAAGAAGCTGAAGCTCACCGGCCAGCCTTACAAGATTTTCCGAAACACCGCGTTTATCAAGAATATGTTCAACTCGTCTCTTGAAATTGCCAAGTTTGAAGGAGCCGCCATCCGTACCGTTTCTGGCATTCGAGGTCAGATCAAGCGCGCTCTGAGCAAACCAGATGGCCATTTCCGTGCCACCTTTGAGGATAAGATCCTGATGAGCGACATTGTTTTTCTTCGAACTTGGTATCCCGTCAAGCCTGCTCGTTACTACAACCCAGTAACCAACCTTCTTGACTACAAGGACTCTGAAAGTGGCACAGGCGCGACTTGGCAAGGCATGCGTCTAACTGGAGAAGTTCGTCGTGACCTGGATATTCCTACCCCACTAGAGAAAGACTCTGCCTACCGCAAAATTGAGCGGCAGGCCAGACACTTTAACCCCTTGAGAGTACCCAAACAGCTGGCTGCCGACCTCCCATTCAAATCTCAGGTTACCAAGATGCGTCCACGGAAGAAGGAGACGTACATGCAGAAACGTGCTGTTGTCCTTGGAGGAGAAGAGAAGAGGGCCCGCGATCTCATGCAGAAGCTCACTACGCTTCGAAACGAGAAGGTTGCTAAGCGACAGGCCGCTCAGGAAGAGAGGCGGAAAGTCTACCGAGCAAAGGTCGCAGAGAACCAGGAGAAAAAGGAGGCTCGAGAGAAGAAAGAGCGGGATGAGTTCTGGAGCCGAGAAGGCAAGAAGAGGAAGAATGAAGCAGATGGAGCTTCGAGCCGGTTTAAGAAGAGAAAGTGAGGGTGTATCCATATCTATATCCAGGTTTTCTTTTTGGAGCAGGCATTCTGTATATATTTCTGTATACATGGCGTAACTGTAGGCTGGCCAGGAAAAGCAGTAACTAGATCGTTTCAATCCTTCCTATTATCCTGTCCTATCGTCTTTGATATCTTCTTTTCCTTCCCTTCCGCGGCTCGCGGCTCGCGGCTACTTTAGGACTTCATGTACCTTCCTAGATCGGTACTTTTATATACACGTGACCAATTTCATCACGTGCCGGCGCGACGCGTCTAAAAGATCTTCAACTTCATCTTCATCCCACGTCAAAAAGAAGCAAAAAGGGCGACAAACGAGCTGACAGGAAGAAAAGGGAGAAAAAGAAAACCCAGAGGCTTAGTGGGAAGCAGACCGGTGACAGCAGGGTGTGTTTTGGCTCTCAGGAGCTGACCCCTGTGTTGCGCGGGCTGTTCGCTGGACGTCGGATTTACTCGAGTCACTGACAACATGCACTACCACGGCTCGAAGCCACACTGAACCGCTTCACCAACAACTCTCACCATGCGGCTTTGGTAGCTCCAGCCAGTTACGTCAGGCCGCTATCGCTCGCTAGAGTCAACAAAAAGAACGGAAAAATTAAAGGGAGCCTCCTCGAGGATAATTCTTCCCGCAACCACGACGTCGTCTTCTTTCCTCTACCCTATCCTCGATCTACCAACCGCCACTCGGACAGATAAGGCCCGGATAAGACATCAGTCTGTCCCGGCACCGTCGAGTTCGCCATGGGTGACCACAGAGCGCGTTCCGACCCGATTAACATGAACACACATTTTCCAACTGCGTTATCTGGCGTGCATGGTGTCTTTCCTCAGTTGAAGGCAACCGCCAGTGACCTCACACAATCGTCCGTGGCAGACGCCAGCGATTCAAACTCCCCTCCATCGACGTCATCTTCTCTTCAATTTGGAACGGATCCGGGCGCGAACTCCAGCACAAATTCCCAGCCTAAGATGGTAGATCAACGTCGGTTACTGTCCCAGTTACAGACGACCTCATTTCCTCGGCCACTGGAAAGGGCCAACTCTGGCCATGATACACTATCATCTACCTCTTTCCACAGTCCACCAAGTGCTAGGAGTACTGTTCAGCTCACACCGGGACAGAAAAGAACGTCAAGCGGCAGTATGAAATGTTCGGTATCGCCAGACCGGCCATTCTCTGCATCGGCTACTCCCGGAACTAGGTATCATTCAAGATCAGCGAGTACTGATTCACATTCTAATCGTATCGCCGAAGTGAGTATATCCTTGATTTCCTTCTTTCCCCCCATTTTGATCATTTGGGCCGTGAATTAATCCTACGGTCCATAGATATCGGCTCAGCTCCGCTCAAGATTGTCATGGGCAGCAGCAAAGGTGGAAAAGGATTGGAAATCCAACCCAAGTGGCAAGCAGTTGAGCGTGTCTAGCAAGATGCATTCGCCAAGAGGAATTAACGCGTCTATACAATCCAATGGCCATCCACCATCAAGTCAACCTCTAAATATCAACGGTTCTGTTGGAGAGCATGACCTTGCGGCACAAGTGTTAAAGATCGCGACTGGACAAAGCAATCCGAGGCCTGATATAACACAGAGCATACAGATGAACGGCTCATCCAGATCCTACCATCGACACAACTTATCGATGGGCTCAATTCCTTCCAAACTATCCTATGAGCGTTCAACTCCGAATGGCCTCCAGCAAATCCCCCGCCTAGCTCCACCAGCAAATATAGTTCCGGGCAATGGAGCTCATACAAAGCGGAGAGTAAACCAAAACATCACGAGCCCTAAAAAGTTCAAAGTCCCATCGTTTTCACAACAATCTTCGAGCTCCTCCGTAATAGGCACTCAGGGGTCTTGTCCCGTTCCAGCCACTCCTCCGCAGCCCCTTCAACCTTCATTTAAAGCTCCGCCATCTGCAACCACAGCTATTCTTGGAAGACACTGCACTCCTACCGAAAAAACAATTATGGAGCAGGATGCAGTCGAGACACTTGTCTTCATGGGAAGCCCAGAAAATGCGGGGTACTACAATGATTCGCGGCCACAGACCAATCCGCCCAGCAATTCACAAGACACATTCCAATATCCCTCCGTGAGCGAAAATACATCAGCTCCAACTTCTTCTGTGGCCCCAGCTCTTGGCATGGCCTTTAGCTACGAACCCCGAGAACGGGGCCCGCCCCAGACCAAACGTGTTAGCTTTGCAGAACATAGTGGGGAAGCTCGGTATGCAAACTGCAGCCGGCCCAGACTAGAGCAAGAGGCTGGTGATGAAATTGACCGTTTGCTGGACGAGATGGGTGACAGCGACAACGAACCTGATTACGATTGGTTTGCCCACATGCCAGGAGCCAGGGATAATTTTAGCCAACCTCAGGAAAATGGCCAGTGGACCAATGACCAATGCAGCCTACAAAGCTCGGCTATATGTCAACCTGGTAATAATTCTCAGCTTCGAGGCTAGCAAATTTCTCCAATTTTCTCCGCATCTCCTTGTTCCTTAGGGTTGCTTCTTTAATGTGCTACCCACCCTGTCTGCGGATTTAATTTTTTGGTAGACCATTTTTGACGACCCGTTTTGATGATTGAACGAACGATACGATGTTGGCATTTCGAGTAGTTCATGATGTTTCTGTGTTTTGATATCTGTTTTTTGCTGTTGGCCATGGGCAAAAGAGCTTTTTTTATCTTTTGGTTGCATAGATTCCCCCTCACGGACGCAGCATGGGAGCCTTGGATAGTGTTCATCCGGGAGCTACGTCCGCCTACCCGTCCGCCTCCCCATCTTATGTCTGGACAAGCATTTTTGCTAAGAATTTACCTAGCTGCATAAAAAAAGCATCAATCATTGGTTATGTCCCATCTTCCCATAAACTATCTCCGGATCAATCGAATGAGAAAAATTAAAAAGGTGATTCATCTTGACTCACTTGTTTTAGTCATCTTAATCCTACGCTGGGGCTAACCAATCCTGGCCTCCCACCGTTCAACCATCAAGGGCTCTTTTCACCTTTTAAACGGAACCACCTTCTTTGGATCCTCTCTCCGCGTGACAGATCTTCACTAAAATGCAGATCTTCAGCTATTCAAGCTAAGACGTTCGTGGTCCTTTAAGGCTAGACGGCAAACCCACTCGCCCCTAACACCTCGATCCGCTACCCGGATATATGCATCGGCTTCAGCTTGAACTCCCATCCTTCGTGCATATAGCGGCCGAATTAACGCCCTGTTTCTTCACAGCGGTCAAGCCTCAAGGCTTGCTGCAGAAATTCTGTTGCATTGCATCGGGCATTCCCTGTACTCATGAAGCTACAAAGGGAATCCACACGCTGACCCTATACCGATCGGCGTACCATCCGGCAATTATGGATTCCTTCCTTGCCTTGCCTCGTCAACCATCGTTTGAGTGGTGGACATACCTGGGCCTTTACAGTTGCCCCTCATCCTTTTGGAATTATGGCGTCCTTATAAATTCCAGCCAGCTCCGCGTCTCCAATTCCGTTCGACGAGATTTTCTCCTCACCAGATTTCAGATATCCGTGCTTTCTCTCATTTTCTGGTCAAAAGGAGGCCTTAAGCGTGTCAATTACTCCATTTCATTGCAGCCGCAATGGATGAGAAGACCAATCCTCGGCCGGCCGATGCTGATGCCGCCTATGACTTTTTGCACCAGCAAGACATTGACTTAAGCTCGGTCGATGAAAAAGCTCTACTGCGGAAAATCGACTGGATGATCGTTCCTCTGATGTGGGCATGCTATAACCTTCAATATGTGGACAAAGTTCTCAGTATGCTGCTCATTTCAATGCAGGTCTCTCAAGCATGGTACTAACTGGTTACGTAGTCAATTTCGCATCCATCATGGGGCTACTAGAGGATGCCCACTTGGATACAAACCAGTATTCATACCTCGGGCTAGCCTTTTATGTTTCCTATCTCTTTTTCGAGCTTCCCACTGGATATCTTATGCAGAGGTTCCCGACAGCAAAGTATCTTGGGGCGAATCGCAAGTGTTTTCTGGGTTACCATTATATGAAAGCTTTATTCTAATTGTCTATAGTTATCTTATGGGGAACCGTGGTAACTCTCAATTGTGCTGCCAAAAATTTTGCTGGCCTTCTAGTACTCCGACTTCTACTGGGCTGCTTTGAAGCTTCTGTTGCCCCAAGGTACCGAGACCTCCCTCCCACTTCATATACCTTGTTTTAATAGTCCATCTAGCTTAATCCTAATCACGGGCATGTGGTATAAGAAAAAGGGTATGCTCCCTGTTGATATTTTATGAGTTATCTGAGACTATCACAGTTATTAACTAAGGAATAGAGCAGCCGGCACGTATGGGATTCTGGTATTCTGGAACCGGAACTGCCACTATAATTGGAGCCCTCAGTGCCTATGGCCTTTTATTTTATACTGGTGAAAGATTCAGGCCATGGCAGGTCATGTTCCTTATCTTTGGCCTCATCACAATATTCACTGGCATTCTTGTCGTCCTCTTCCTCCCGGATAACCCTATGACGGCCCGGCTAACCCAAGCGGAGAAAGTATTTGCAATTGAACGCCTTCGAGAAAACCAAACAGGCATTGAAAATAAACATTTCAAATTCAACCAATTTAAAGAAGTGTTTCAGGATCCACAAACCTACCTTTTGACCCTCATCACCACTGCCGGCCTTGTCCCTAATGCTGCCATTTCTCAATTCCAGTCGCTCATCATCAAGGCCATTGGAGATACCCCAAATAAAACTCAACTGCTTTCTATCCCTATCAGAATTGTCAACATGATTGGGCTATTGCTGCGGCTTTACTTGCTGCGAGGATCGGCGACCAAAAAAGTTTCATCAAGCAATAATGATAACTAGAAGTCAAGGATGGAGGGCGGGAGACGGGGGGATAACTGACCCGAAGGGACGGTGGAGGAA